>NW_024081744.1:94976-577102 GCF_003009895.1 Hyaena hyaena
GGACCACAGAGATAAAAGTTCTGCAATGTTTTGGGGCACCTGGGTGGCTCAGTCAGTTAAGCGTCTGACTCTTCATTTTGGCTCAGGTCATGAACTTATGCTTTGTGGGATCGGGCCCTGAGTTGGGCTTTGCTCTGACAGCACAGAGCAGCTTGGGTTTCTCTCCCTCTCTCTCTGCTCCTCCCTTGCTTCTGCTCTGTCTCTCTCAAAATAAATAAATAAACATTAAATTTAAAAAGTTCTGCAAGGTTCATATATCCCACCTCTCCTTCCACTATTTCATCCTTCTCTGCTGATTGTATGTTGCAAGGCAGGCCACAGAAGGAAGGAGGCAGTGATATGTGCTCTATCGGAGAGAAGCAAGGCCAGGTAATTGAAATTCACTGATTAGCCTCATAAGCTGCTATGGGTGCCACAGGGTGACTAAATGAAGACCTCAAAAATATTGAGCACTTCATATTTATTAAGTATATTTGGTGTATCAAGAATACATGGTACTTCATGTACATTTAGTGCATCATAAATACATAGTGTTTTCTTGATCTTTCCATTTCTTTTTTTGTTCACACTCTACTTATTTCGTCTTAAAGTTGACTTACTTTGCTGTGTTTAACACATTGTATGAATTTCATGTATCTCACTTGTTTTCTTGTGTTCTGTAGAATTAGGTATTCTCGAACTACAGCAAATATGTATTATAGCACACAATATTGGTGCACTTGAATAGGGCCGGTTAGCTGAGATGATTTTGGACCACAGAAGTATAGTTTCGGCTCTTTGCTTACCAGTGTGCTCCATCACTTGAGAAGTAGACACTTTTGATCTTGACTGACCTGGATTTTAATCACTACAGAGATACAAGCCGCAGATGTCCAAAGGAATTTATCATGTATAACCCTGTATCTCCCAGCCTGGACAAAAGATGCATCAGGTAGTTGGCAGATGTTAGGCATGCTTGGAGTTATGAACTGGACTATCTTTAAATCATAAAGAGTTAGGAAAAGTGTGTGAGGTTAGGAAGACCTAAATGGTCTCTCCCCTGGTGAAGCACCCAAATAGGGATTTTCTCAGCCCCTTGCATCAACAGAATGTTCCTTTCTCTCTCTCTCTCTCTCTCTCTCTTTTTTTTTTTTTTTTTTGTTACTAGAGATGTTTTGTTGTAGGCATTCTGCTGGAACCCAGCAGTATAGCCAATTGAGACTGCTCCCTCCCAATAGCCCTTCCTGCAACCCGTGTCTCGAACAGTGAAGAAAAACACATCAGTCTTCTCGATTGATTTTATTTTCATTTTTTATTGAAAGCTTCATCAAAGAAAACAGAAGTTTAAACCTAACATCCACTGATCTACAGAAAGCCCAAGGAATGGGGGAAATGGTAGCTAATTTGACTGTGGTATAGATGAAAAAATTAAAAATAAAACCAGAAACACCATAGACTTACAGAACTTTCCATGACAGAGACAGCAGTACAAAATGCTCTTAAGTAAAGTCAAAATTGAATGATGTTTCAGAAGTTACATGATGTCAAATATGGCCTAAAAACAGGGTTTTAAAAGAAGCTGTGTCCTGTTTTTTTTTTAAGAAACTGGGTGTTTTATAGCAAGTACACTTTTACATGTATTTTTTTTTTAAATTAACATTCCAATTATATTCTTCTTCTTTTCAAATCAATGGAAGGATTAATTTCCAGAATGGAGAAAACTTTTTCAAGTATCTCTTTGAAATAGTTTTATAGTTCCTGAAAAAGTATGAAACAACTCATTTTTTCATATATGAGGAAATAAAATATTTTGGGGAGGAGGACAAAGCATCTTTCTTAATAGTCTAAGACCAGAGGATTCAAAATAACAAAGCATAACACTAAAGTTACACTTTGGACACTACTGAAATTTGAAATGACCAGAGAAAATCCACTGGAGTGTCAAGGTTATTCAGCTTTATACAGTGATGCAAAATAAAAAATAATAAAATGATTTTTTTGGCCAAAGATTTAAAATAAGAGTGTATAGTTAACCAAGAGATGCTATTGTATTCTCATAATTCAATTTTGAGTTGACCTGTTCATCTGGTTAAAATTTCAATCTGAACGAAACCAAAATAGCTTTCTTTTTAGAGTAGCCGAATATTTTGCTATACAGTTTTTTTTCCCCTTTGCATTTGCAAGAATACAGCCAGCTCTCAATTATTTGTGGTGGATGGAAAAGAGACATTATGGATAATAAAAATCCATGGTATATAATGCACTGACGGTTTTATTGAAGGATTTTAAACCCCTTCAATAAATCAATACATAACAACGAAACAGACTGATTTGAATTTGATTTCCAAATGTTTCTTTTCCACCCGCAGGGTAAAATGCTAATAAAAGGAAAGAGAGCCCAAGTCCTTAATGGTTGAAAAGAGAAGACAGAACAAACCTACAAGGTAGATAGCCCTTCTAAAATTGAGAGTGATTGTATTTCTGCAAGATTCAGTTATCAGGGAAGTTCCTAACTGGAGTGAATAAAATGGAAGAAAAGTGTGACTCAGTGGCCTTGAGGTTCTTCCCACAGACTCCAAGCTTGATCTCACCTTTGCTCCAGCTTTAAAGCTTCCTGAGTTGGAAGAAGCTCTTCTTAGAATGTTAGTTTCCCTTTCAGCAATACAAACAAAGGACTATTGAGAAGCTATCCATCCTTTTTTGTATGTAACAGGGAGCCTGTGTACTGGGATATAACACCAAAGATAAAAGAAATCACCAATCTGGGGTGAGCTCCCCTGTCCCACATCAGAAAAGATCTTTGGGGCCACTCAAGGGTCTTGTGTTTAGCTTTGTACTTTCCTGAACTCTATACAGGTCACAAAGGACAGCTAGGACCAAGAGCGTTTGGATTAAGGAAACAATTTCATATTTAAGAATATTGGGTAAGAGATGTTAAATTTGAGTTAGACTCCACTGTCTTCCAATGCCACAGTGGATGTCATTTGTAACAAACTTATTCATTAATGAAATCCCATTATCATTCAGCCATAGGAAGGGTATTGTGTACAGAATCAATGGGCATGTTTGAATTCCATTAGTCCCTCAGATTGGAGTGATTTGCCATCAGTCTCCGTGAGCTCTAAGTTCTGAAGGATGCCAGCCATGATAACACAAAAGCCAAAATCTCATCCTTCACTCCCTACCATGGACCAGATAATGTAGATCAAGGCTCCATGTATGACATGTTGAAACTTTGTTATGAAGTGGGACTCCTCAAATGTGCTGAATATTGCTTATACACTGTTACCCTTTATTTGATTTTATAACATCTAAAAACATGTATTGCTCAAACTCACTTAAGAATTTCTCTCTGCTGACCAGCACATCTGTAGTGGTTAGTACACACAAATTAACAATGAGACTGAATTGTCAAATGTATTTTTAGTTTTCTACTAGTATTGTGGTCTGTGTAGACAGTCCATTGAAACTTCTGAATCACGAAGACTGCAAAAGTGCTATTTAAATCAAAACTTACTCTTCATTAATGGGGACTTTAGGCTGTTGTAAAAGATACGGTATATATAGACATCTCAGGTATTCAAATAATTTTTTAAAAAATCTATTATTTTTTGGTCACATGTGAATTGAAATGATTTTAATACAATTTTGCAAGGGGTCGATGTATTCTGCACCAACAGTGAACTTCCTGCTCCATCCAACCTTCTTCTGTTCTCAGCCTTCCATCTCTAACATGAGTGCTTTTAATACCATGGAGTTTTTCACTAGAATGGGTGGAAGTGAGGCTTCTCTGCTGTCAAATGTGGCAAATGTCTTAAAGTCACAGGAAGAATTGATTCAAGTGAAGCATGGAGACAGCATCCGACTGATTGACATTTACCAAGGAGACAAACTAACCCTGGCCAGACCAAAGTCAGGTAGATAATTCTTGTTTGAGAATATTATGTCACTTGCAATAGTCAAGACACGACAGTCTTCAAGGACACAGTCACCAGCACCTGCTCGCGTCACCTTTAGGTTACATAGGGTCTAAGAAGTCTTCAGAAGACATGGCCGTGCATTGAGTCACTATGCATAATCTGTCTTCCCTGACAAGATGTTATCATTATTAAAAGAAAACCCACTATTCCACTGACCAAACTAGAGTTTGGGTAAGATAACATTTATCCCATTTGGACTGTGGCTTTGGTTTGTTTTCTGATGTTTAGAAGTCTTGCAATTAAAGTTGAATGGAAAAATGTAAATATCTGAATAAATGTTTGGAAATCTGATGAGCCAGAGCACTTAAAAAAATTAGAGTCCTAAATAGGATTAAAATCACCATAATATAGATTGCTGATTAGGATTCTGATGTCTGTATATGTGAACACATATTTTGGTTTCTTTTATATTACATAGAATATAACGCTCCTTACCTGTTGATGCTTTTTTTTTTATTCCCCCAGATTTAACTGTTAAAAAAAATTATAGGTAGGATGACAGATGCAAATTTGAACATGTGCCATTTTTCCTTCTTTTTTTTCTTTTTGGTTTCACATAAGATATTCCCTAGAATGGCATGATATAAAAAATCCAAACATAAAACACATATGGACATAAAATGACAGGTAATTTCCTTGTGCCTGAAGTGGCTTAAAAAAATTGAGATCATTGAAATTTCATAGTTGAAAAAAATGTTTCATAATGTATAAATAAAGCAGTAGTTTTGAATAGAAACAGGAAGTTACCTAGGCACATTCATCAGCCACATGGTAGCTACCTCTTAGCCTCATTGTTGATTGCGTAAATGAGACTTTCTTTGTATCACATTAAGGTTTTTTGTGTTTTTTTTATGTGTTTGTTTTTTACAGAAACAAAAGAAAGCATGTTGGTTTCATATTCAAATGAATTATGCCCAGGATAATCCTTATTTATACAAAGAGTTCAGAGACTGAAAAAGAGAAACAAAAAACACAGTTGCTACATATGTTCGCTTTTACCCCCTATAACTCAGGGGTGCACTTCTCAAAGGTAAAACTTTAGGGCCACCCTTGAAATACATGAGAAGCTGAAGGATGGGACAGAAGAAAGTACAAATCTAGGATTCTCTCCAAAGCATGGAAAACCATTAAGGATGGGTGTCACCAGATGGAATTTCTCTGTAGCACATGTTACGTTTTCTTGGATACATTTTTGCCTCTAATTTGATTGCAAAGATAGGGAGTTAGTCTTTAGACTTGAGCTTCCAATTCATGGGGTTTCAAATAAGAGAAACAGGCCCATTTCAGCACAAGGCCTCTGTTAACAGATCATAATAGTGGAATATTGACAATGTCATATCAGCCGAACTCATGACTGATATTGAACTAATGGGGATATGATTTGCTTTTTAAAGCTTTTTAGTTTTTAAAAGCCTACCCTGTTTTCTTTTACAGTGCACTTAATGCATTTCCCTCTTCTTTCTGGACTAAGACAGGTTCCCTTGACATAGTTTGTGAAAAGACTTTCACCTATTTGATTCTAATGATCCATTCAGAAAGCAATTCTAGTGCATGGTTCAGTTAGCAAAGTTCTGTTGGTCTTAATCTCACATAAAACTCTAACAGGTTGAACATGGGTTCCATGAGTCAAATATGCCAAGATGCTTGTTAAGTGAATTCACTTCATTTTAGGCAGTTTTGCATCATTTTCAATGCAAATATATCTCCTTTGGCTTTAATGATGGATCAAACCCAATTCTTTTGGTTCTTATTAATATAAATCATACAACTTCTTGATTGTCAGCTAGCATTTTAAAAGCTTACCTAAGACCCACTAATAGAATCCTCAATCTTATTGGTCCTACTTGCCTCAGGGAGTTAAACTGAAATAAAAAGGTCTATTTTTGTCCTTCTTCTGACAACACCAGGGTATGGAAATACAGTGAAAGGAGGCAAAAGGAAGATATCCCCTCCCCAGTTGTAGAATCAAGGTGGCTGTTCATGGTGAGTGATAACAAAGACTGAGGCGAAAAGACAGAACCTAGAGGTGTTGGACGCGAGAAGGAAGACTATAGTTACAAGTACAATGAGACCTCTTCAGGAGACCACTCATCACTTCACAGAAATATCACTAAGCTTTTTTGACAAGTGACTTTCAGACCAGTTCGGGAAGTATCTTTAGTTGAGTGTTCACATAAAGGAATTTCAATCTGCTAATCCAGCGTCTCTGCTGACTGGTGGCCATCAATTCAAGTGTCACGACTCAAGAGCGCTAGTAAGGAACCAAAAAAGCTCATGGAATGAAAATAACAGCCATTTGGCTCTGTCAGTTGGTATCCAGAACTCTTCATGCTCAAACTGCTGAACACAGCAGGTGCAAGCGTCTGCATATTATCAACAAATGTATATCAAAAAAAAAATTAAAGTAAAGAAAAACAAACAAAATAAACCGCTTTTTGTTTTGTTTTGCAGTATGTAAAACACCAGTGGAAGGTAGTTTAAACAAACAACAAAGTAAGAACTGGTCCGGCCATGTAGGTCAAATAAAATTTTAAAAAGAAAAGAGAAGAAAAGGAAAACAACCTCTATCTTCTGGACTGCAATAGGGTGCCACTTCATCTTTGGTATAAAATAGGCCATCCATAGGCTGAATTTGATCACAACTAGGAAAGACTACAGAAATTGTCAACAATTTCTCTATCTATTGCTTTTTTTGTTTTTTTTTTGTGTGTGTTTTTTTTGCACTTTTTGACCATAAGCTCCTATCTACTTAAGTTTTTTTTTTAATGCTCTTAAGCTAGGTTTTGCAATGTGACAAGCAAAGCTGACTAAAAACTTTGTAAAGCTCATAAAAAAGACTGCAGATAAAAAGCACTAATGCTTTTGCTAGCGATCACGCTTTGTAAATAAAAAAAATCTGCATTCTGCCCCCCAAACACGCATTATTTCTAATGCAGTTGTTTTTAAACCAACATTAATAACTTTACCGTAAAATGTTTTAGCCTTCTAGAATGATTCAACACTTAAGACAAAGTTCATGAGAAGTCCCAGCATTTTCCCAATTCTTGCAGTTGCCATGATTTCTTTTATCAACAAATTTTCTTCAAATGAAGAAAAAACATTTTCTTTTAAACTGTACAGTTTTTTTCACCCTAAAAACTCATAGTCTTAAACTTCTGTACCAGTTAAAGCCGGCACAATATTTCAATTCTTTCTTGAATTTTTTTTTAACAAGACGTTGACAGCTTGCCTCGAGAGCCTTGACGTCCTTAAAATTAAGGCAATTAAGATTCAAGATAAATCTTACCTAAATATTTCTAAGAAAAAAAATAAAATAAAAAGCCAACCCACTAGATTTAAACACAAAGGGGACAAGAAAGAGTAGCTTAATTACTGAGGAAGACCATTTGTTTCCATTTTTGCTTTGCCCACCTCTTGACATCTGATTTTCTGTTAAAAAAAAAATCTATCTACATCTTCTGGTAAATTCTGAATTCAAATGTTCTTCCAGATAAAATGTCAACCTTCCATGTTTTGTTTTGCTGTTGGTTTTTGTTTGTTTCCTCTTCTGGGAGTTTTTCCCTTAATTAAAAAATGGCAAAAATAAACTGTCAGACCACATGAAGGAACCATTTGCACAGCACATAAAAACACTTTGTTTTCACTGGGTAAAGTAGAAAATTAAAAAAAAAAAAAAGCATTCCATCGACGCCTGTGCAAACTGGAAGCCAACTTCCTGTTCAACGAAGTTTCTTCATTCAAGGCAAAGTTTCAGACAAACATTCTTCAGTCTTGTTTATGGTCTGTGGAAACAATTGAGTGGTCATTACATCAAAGCATCTTTGAAATCACCTTGTGTGCTCTGTTCCAGTGAGATCTCCTTAAAAGATACCAAGCACTTTCAATATCCAGAAAATTGTACAAGTTTTAAATCCTGCCACTGTCATACAAATATGTATTTAAGCCAGAGAGTCTGTTCACATTAAATATCAAGAATCTCTTTCAATTTAAAGTAGGAAGTGTTACAAATATACCCAGATAAACAATACTCCCCACGTGCACAAGAACCTATGTCTGGCTTATGTAGGGTCCCCAGAAATTCTTTAAGTAATTCTGTCCTTTTAAAACTCTCACTGGGGGGTACCTGGGGGGCTCAGTCAGTTAAGTGCCTGACTTTGGCTAAGGTCATGATCTCATGGCTCTGCTACTGAGTTCAAGCCCTGTGTCAGGCTCTGTGCTGACAGCTAGGAGCCTGGAGCCTGCTTCAGAATCTGTGACTCCCTCTCTCTCTGCCCCTTTCCCGCTCATGCCTCTGTCTCTCAAAAAATAAATAAATGTTTAAAAAAAACTCTCATTGGATTCATCACAGATTCAGTTAAAACTCTCATTGGATTCATCACCAATTCAGTCAACAAATATGTGAGTCCCTACTATGTACCCAAGATATTGCAACGGGTTGTGTGTTGTCCTGTGGGATTCACCAACTATAGTCACATAGCCTTGTTGGCCCAATAAATAGGAGAGTGAGGAGGTAATGGATTTTGCCCACTTTCCCTCTTCTGCTCTTCTTCCTTGTTCATCCAACTCATCAAGCGCCTCTTGAGGGGGCACTTGGGTGGCTCAGTAGGTTAAGTGCTCAACTCTGGCTCAAGTCATGATCTCAGAGTTTGTGAGCTCGAGACTTGCATTCCCACATCGGGCTCTCTGCTGTCAGCACAGAGCCCGTTTTGATCCTCTGGCCCCCTCTTTCTCTGCACCTCCCGTCCCCAGCATCCTCTCTCTATAAAACAAATAAAGTTTTAAAAAAAGGTGTTTAATTCTTGAAAACAGGGATTATATTCTACTGTCTTTTTCTACTGTCTATATTCTACTGGAATTTTTACTGTCCAAGAATCTGACAGATAGTATGCACTTAATAGGTGGTGAACGAGAGAGAAATGCCATTTTTACTATATGCCAGTTTGCCTAGCCCAGCCCAAATAATTACCTCTGCCTCAACCCCACCTACATTGCAGGTCTGATCTTCTAGTGGGTTGACCTTTACACTTAGCTCTTCCATCCACAGATTAGAATTTTGTTAAATCATTTCAGGGGCGGGGCGCCTGGGTGGCTTAGTCGGTTAAGCGTCCGACTTTCGCTTAGGTCATGATCTCGCGGTTCGTGGGTTCGAGCCCCGCATCGGGCTCTGTGCTGACTGCCAGCTCAGAGCCTGGAGCCTGTTTCAGTCTGTGACTCCCTCTCTCTCTGACCCTCCCCTGCTCACGCTGTCTCTCTCTCTCTCTCCTAGAAATAAATAAAAAATAAATAAATAAATAAATAAATCATTTCAGGGGCATGCTATAAAAAATGTTTTTTTATAGCATAGTTTTAGTTTTTATGTAGACGAAGTCCGCTTCTCTCAGTGCTTTGCAGATTCTTCTGATCCCAGTTGTTTAATTTAGTAAGAAAATTCAGGGTTGCTAGGTTTTACAGGTTGTTCACTCTACAAGATGTATGTCTGGGGCCGGGGGGGTGGGGGAGGAGCTAAATTTCAACCCAGGTCTATTCCCCAAGCTATGTAGTCTGGTGCAGGGCAGCATTTGCTCTGAGCCAGTTGGCTGTATTCAGATTCACAAAATGCCCTTAAGGATGTCTTGAGCTATATGAAGATTAGGTGGAGATAGTCCTGAGGGGTTCTTTTTCCCAACTGGCAAAGAGCACTGATACAAGTCAGCTATGCCCCTTAGAAGCTTAAGTTCTTCCTGGAATCATGTATGAAAAGCAACTCTTTGATAGTTGATACTTCCAGTTTTAACCAATAGTTTGAGTTTCTAGGAATATATATTTATTAGAAAAATAATACGTGTTATGTGAAAAAGTGAGTTTTCTTTTAAGAAGAAATGCAGTCAGGGGTGCCTAGGTGGCTCAGTTGGTTGGGCATCCGACTTCGGCTCAGATCATGATCTCACGGTTCGTGGGTTTGAATCCCGCGTCGGGCTCTTTGCTGACAGCTCTGAGCCTGGAGCCTGCTATGAGTTCTGTGCCTCCCTCTCTACCTCCCCCTTTGCAGCTCATACTGTCTCCATGTCTCTCAAAAATATTTACACATTAAAACTTAAAAAAAGAAGAAGAAATGCAGTTAGAAGTTGCATAATAGCAGTAACAATAAGGGAAACTTTATTCCTAGAAGTCATGGGAGCCATGGTTTATATTTGATCTTGGTATCTTGGCAAAGTAGAGAATTTATTTATTTCTAAAAATCTATCTTTTTGTGGGAACAGAACTTTTTTGGGTCAGTGTTGTGTTTGGTTTGTTTGTTTGTCAATCCTTTGCTTTGACTCCCCCCTCCCACTGTAGTATTGTTATGCATTTAGCAGAAAATGCCTACTACACCATGTGAATCTCTGTAACATCTACTCAATGAATGGTGTCATACTCCATGGACTACATTGACACAGAACACCACACTGCTCAAGTATGTCATAAGCACTGGCCTTGAAGCATCCATATTTATGAGCTAGGCCATAATTAACTGCAAGTTTTATAACTTAGCACAAATCTTTTCTTTTCTTTTTTTTTTTAAATGTTTTTTATTTATTTCAGAGAGAGAGAGAGAGACAGCGTGAGCAGGGGAGGATCAGAGAGAGATGGAGATACAGAATCTGAAACAAACTCTGAGCTAGCTGTCAGAACATAACCCAATGCGGGGCTCAAACCCACGAACAGTGAGATCATGACCTGAGCCGCAGTCGGATACTTAACCGACTGAGCTACCCAGGCGCCCCTACACAAATCTTTTCAATAGCTCCTCCCATCAAGTAGTCTCATTGTTATCCCAAAACAAATTTGGAGAAATAAATGGTTGTCCTTTGCATTTTTGTGGTTTCTAGCTGAAGTTTGAAGGGAAAAAGTGTTCACTATTTAATAAAACTGAATGCACTCCTGGTCACCTTCTCTGTCCTAGATGAGGTATAAGGCTTATGTATTGCACTGATACCCACAAAAATAGAAGGCTTCTAAATTTCCAAGGTTGTGAACATTAGTAACAATAACATTTTAAATTGGGCAACAAGGCTCTTTTAGAAATAACATGAGTTGCACTTTACACAGAGTGATTTATGTAAATGAGAATGAGTAGGAAAAACACTTACAAACTGTAAAGTACTGAGCACCAGAATATATTATTATTTACGAGCTTAAAGCACATGTAAGAATGGTAATCAAGGACATAATTTGCACCGTATTAATATACTGACAATGTACAGGGAACTGGTGTTCATGACAGTTCAGTTAATCTGAGACAACTTGAAGAATAAAAAGAACTGGCCATATCGAAGTTGAGATGAGGGCCTTCTAAGGTCAATGTGAATGGTGGAAGACTAGAGTTTGGCTGAATTTAAGATTGCAGTCATTCTGAAACTTCTCACCCTCCCCCCAAACCCCCTTCCCCAAAGAAAGCAGAGTGAATAGAGGAAGTAGCAAACCATATTCATAGAATTCTAGATTTTAGAGATGGAAGAAGTCTTAGAGCCCATCCTATCACGCAAGGTCCCCTAATGTGATTCCTGACCGAGTACTTTCATGGGTGCCATGTGAAAAGAAGGACTCCGTGGTGGTCCAGAGTCTGGGGAAAACTGTACATTATGTTCCCACTAACTGGATTACCCAGAGGTAAACTAAACTTATGGGTAAAGCACCAACAAAGAAGGGCATTCAATATCAAAAGAAACTTGTTTTTGAAAGAGTCTAATTTTTTTAAATTAGTATCGAAATAATCATCATGTTGACAATGAACATTCTGTTTTAGTTCTTCAATAATTTAAAATGTGGGAAAAAACTCTCAGAATTCCCAAGTAGGAAATGCAGTCTCCTCCGTAATGTTACAGAAAGTGAGAAGTTAGATTTATCTGGCTGGCTAGGAGGTCCTGTCCATTAGCATTTAAATGGCTTTGAAGAGAACTGGAATTAAAAAAGCGTTTCACTTAGGATAGAGGGTGTTTCCCATCATTCCTTGTGAGCCATCCCACCCCCAACTCCTAGGAATGGTGGTAAAGCCTACCTTAGCATTAAAGACCTAATTTACACCCTTTGGAGAATACTGATCTAAAGAAGAGGAAAAGGAGGCTCCAAAGGGTTGAGGGACCACCAATGGGTGGCAAAGACTTTATATATTAGAATGTAACTTTGCTTGAAGACTCATACTTTTCAAGCCCTAGTCATTTTTAATATTTCTTAAATAGCACAAAGAAAACCTGATGAAAACTTGGACAGGAATCGGAATTTCCACAGAACTTCCAAAAGAAATCCCAGGTATCATTCTGCCTTTGCAGACAAGAGCCCAAAGTCCCTTTTGCATTAGTAGGCCTCTTTTAACAAGGGGTGGGGGAAGCATGAGTACAACATGTGGAGAATTGTTTTTTAGCTTGGAAAGTGGAATTTGGAATATTAAAATATTTATTGACATAGATCCTAAATATAACCTTTTTATTCATATGCACGTCATTCTACTTCTCAAACTTGCTGCTGTGATGTCTGTAATTTACTTTCAAAAAACCTTTAGTCTAGACGTGAAGGTGGGTTAAGTTACTTTTCAAGGACACTAGGCTAACTCTCCTTGGATTGTCACCCCCTACAGCAGGTTTTCTGTGATTTAAGGAGGAAGGCCAGAGGTTTGTTTCCATGAGTACCTTAAACTGTCCGCATCTCAATTAGCATCATGATTGTTAGGAATGAGTTGCTGGAAGAAGGTAGTGGCATATTAAGTAGCATAACAATGCTGGATATAAGCTTCCATTGGTGAAATCCAGAGTATTCAAGATAACTAAAGTTGGATTGGCTAAAGTATAATAGAGATCCTCTTCACTCTAGATGAAAGATACAGTTAGACTGTAGCCTTGCCTCTAGAAAATGATCAGATCTAATCTGAGTGCATTTTTCATGTTAAGTATGTTTAGATTACTTAAAAGAACAGAGCTGGGCCTTTATCAAGTATACAGAGCAAGCCCTATTAACTTGGTTGTGCCTGCTTTCTTATGAGTGCTTCCTTGATAAATGTCTCTGTGGGTAATCTTGCACCCCTCAAACTTTTCCCAGGGAAGCTTATATAAGAAATAGAACCCAGCTGTTTCCATAACCCACATGCTCAGCTCCATTCCCAGTGTCTTCCTTGAATGGCTCTACAGAATCCCACATCTTACCATAACACAGATCAGCTTCCCTCGGCTGCAACTGGATAGAATTGCAGTAATTGCTTCCTTTTTTAAAATTTCAGAAGAGGGATGCATGGGTGGTTCAGTGGGTTAAGCGTCCGCCTTTGGCTCAGGTCACGATCTCGCGGTTCCTGGGTTCGAGCCCTGCGTCAGTCTCTATGCTGACGGCTCAGGGCCTGGAGCCTGTTTCAGATTCTGTGTCTCCCTCTCTCTCTCTGACTCTCCATTGCTCATGCTGTCTCTCTCTCTCTCTCAGAAATAAATAAAACATTAAAAAATAAAATAAAATTTCAGAAGAGCCTGTGATCCATCAATCTATTTGGCCCAGGATATTATTTTTGTTTTCATACAATATTTTATTGTTTTTATTTCAAGTCAAAAATGTTCCTGGCACTACGGAGCACGGAACGCGTCAGAGACAGGAAGCTGAGAATGTAAACAGGACCCGTTAAAATTTTTCTCCACATTTTAAGAAATGTCCGCAAGGCAACACAAGTAGTTTCCCTGTGTCACACCTTTGAAATGTTCCACGTTCCAGTGTGCTTTCATCTCTGGCATGTTGCAACAACGCACTCTGTGGAAAGTCCTGGAACTTAACATTCCTGCATAAGCGCAAAAGAAAATTCCTTCGAATGAGGACTCCCTTCCCATGATGTTTACCGCTTTAAGAACACTGTGGAGGTTTTCTTTCCTTGATCCGTATTCTCTCACCACTATCAGTCATCAGAATCCATGGCTCAAGGACAAAACTGCAGTGTAGGGTGGTTTTATAAATGTTTAAACAGAACCCTTCACCTGGTCAGCCTCAGACTTCCTCCGACCCTTTCAAGGAAGAAAGCTTGTTTGAGTTGACTCATTGTAATGATAATTACATCCAGTGTCTTTCTTTACAATCAGGCTTTCTTTGGTTTTTATCTTATCTGCGTCTGTTAGCAGCACCAATAACTCCCTGGTTTTCTGTGGCATTGTTAAACCCTGTTTTCCCTTTACCCCTTCCCAAGCTTACCCCCACCCCTGACCCCATTACACTTTCTACCTTCTTATTTCAGACCTTTGTTCCATCTTGTCTGAACCATCACCATAACAGGACTATGTCCATTGCTTCCAAATCTACTGTCTATCTTCGCTGGAGGAGCACTTGTAGAACAGAGGACATGGTGTCAAAGCACGTCAGTCCATATCTGCTTTTTCATACTCCTGTACTATTCTGAATCCACTTTTCAAAGAAGCACTCTGATTTCTCCCTCCTCTGGACTTTGGCCAGGCTGTTACTACATGTGGAACACACCGTTCCAGTGGCCACAACCTCCACCAAGGCTCAGCCAGTTGAGAGAAATTAAATGCATTCTCCTATTACTAGAGTACTTATTTTATATATTTTATTTTTTTAAAGTCTATTTATTTATTTTTTGAGAGAGACAGAGAAAGTGAGTAGGAGAGGGGCAGAGGGAGGGGAAGAGAGAGAATCCCAAGCAGGCTCTGCGCTGGCAGGGGTGGATCCTGAGGCAGCGCTTGAACTCATGAACCATGAGATCATGACCTGAGCCGAAATGCTTAATTGACTGAGCCACCCACTATAGTGCCCTGATCATTTTCTTCCTTGCAGCCTACGTATCCTGTCTAGGTGTACATCTGAATCCTATACTGGATTGTAAACTCTGCAGGGCAGGGATCCATCTCCTAGCCTAGAAACTGGCATGATGCTGGATCCTACAAGTGTGGAGATGGGTGGGGAGACTCACGGGCATCTGTGAGTCACGAGATGTTCTCCCTGGGTCCCCACTATACCACACAATGGTCACGAAAGGTAGGACAACCCTGAGAAAGAAGAGAACATCCCACTGTGGGCTGCAAGTGGGAGCAGCTGAAGCTGACTGAGCAGGCAGGGGAAAGGGGATGGTCCAGACAGTTGGAAGAAGGGGGAAATTTGTATCCAGAAAGCCATCCTTGAAATACATCCCTCCAGACTCATATATTAAATGGTGTTATTATTTAGAAGGTGAAAAGCCTTCCAAAGCTTTTGTGGCTCTCTTCGAATAAGTCCGAGAATGATTCTTTTACACAAAGTCAAGTATCCAAGGAATAAGGGCTCTATAAAACTGCCTGTTGACTCTGTCTCCTACAAGTCCCCCAAGTTCACCACATTGCAGCCACATGTCTCCACTCTAGACCTTTGGACTTCCTGTGTTTTCTGCCTGCAAAATTTCTTCTTCATGTCTCTAATCTCCAAGATTAGCTTGTAATTATCTTTCAGATCCAGGCCTCTGTGAGAGGACTTGCCTGACACCAAGTCTTAGGTATTTATCCTGTCATGTTCTATCACAACAATCTTTTTTAAACATTTGCTTTGTAATTCTGTTTCTGATTCTTTGCTGACTGGTCCACTGACTGTGAGTCTACTTCTAGCAGGAGGGAAACTCCAAGAGAGTAGGGAAGGCACCTGCCACTTTCAATCCCTGGCATCTGGAATTCTGTGGGTCACATAGGAGGTACTGTTTCAATAAGTGTTGACTGGGTGAATGAAAAAAATTCTTTTATGTATTTGTTAATTAAAATTAAAATGTAATTATTTATTTTTGAGAGAGAGAGAGAAAGAGAGAGACAGAGCATGAGTGGGAGCAGAAACAGGGAGTCCCAGAATCCAAAGCAGGCTCCAGGCTCTGAGCTGACAGCTCAGGGCCTCGGACCCACGAACTATAAGATCATGACCTGAGCTGGAGTCAGATGCTTAACCGGCTAAGTCACCCGGGCTCCCCAAGAATCTCTTTTATTTATTCAGACAGCACTAAATTGTTAGCAAGAAAGTCAGGATCACTAGTTTTCTCAGTATGCTTTGAAACAGCAAAAGCCAGCCTCACCTACTCACCAAGTATTTCTGGCAAATATATTAGCTCTCATTTCCTACCAGTGTCTCTCACTGTGCTTCTACACAGCCTTTCTCCACTCCTTTCTCACATATGTGAGAGCAGAGATCATTCATTCTCTGAACAGAATGAAAATATTTCACTACGCTTGGAACAGAGTACCAGAAGCCACCATATTGTTCGGTGTGTGTAAAAGTGATTCACGTAGGCTTTAGGTGAATTAGAAATAAAAACAAGAACAAAACCACAAAATGCTTTATTCTCATGGATCTTTCCTGAAACTTGTTTTGTGATAGTAATAATAACAATGATAATAATAATTATAATAAAAGTTAAGTCAGATTATGAGCACATTTAGCCTTTAGAAGCTAAACTAGATATAGAAGACTCCATTACCATGATTAATCTTTCAACAACAAACACATGTCTACATATTGAGATTAAAGAGGAATGATGAAGAAATGCAAGCAACATTCTGCAGACAGGAAGGAGTTTTTAGGGATTCTCTATCCACCAGGGCTTTGACTGTTACTTACAAATTAGGATAGTTTGCACAGCCAGACATCTATATCTAGACTGAATTTTTGTTAATTCCTTTGGTTTCAAAACCTCTCAAGTTGTAGTTTACATAATTACTCAACACAAAGCCAACTGTACTTTACAAGAGATTTAAAGATTTGCAAGAGTAATTCTGATACATGATTTTTGCTTAATTCCTGTCACTTAATTCCTGAATAAGACTCTCTGTTGTTTTATATTTTACAGTATCCCTTTTCATGAAGTACTTTGCTGGGTGTTCAAGGCAACTCTGCAAAGGGAGTGTTACTGTCTTCATGTAAGAATACAGACTCACTATCTAGTTTCAAGGGGGAATATTAGAGTTTTTCCAAAATATGTAGTGGTAGATTGTTTTTTTAAATCCTCCTGTCTGTATTTAAGGCTTGGGGGTGAACTCCTACATTAACTCGGGGCTTGGCCATGTGACTTGCTTTGGCCTATGGGACAGCAGTAAATACATCACAAACAGATTGAAAAGTGCTAGTCATGATGCAATTGCTTCCATTATTCAACCAAACAGACAACTAACCTCAGAAGCAGAGCTATGAACATGACCATCAGCTGTCCCCAGGTGCTTGAGTAATTCTTGTCAAGACCGGAAGAAGCATCCACCTGAGGTCACCTCAAATTGCCAACCCACATAACCATGAACTAAATACATGCTTGCCACCAAGTTTGGGATGATCTGTATTTCCACAATAGCTAACAGATACAACAGGAGAAAATGGTGTCAAGATGGTTAATCTTGAGGGAAAGGGCTTAGCATAGCCCGAACTTACTTAGACTGTTGGTAAGAATATGCAGGTGCATGTTCGTTGGATGTGTCCACTGCTATCTGTTGCTGCTGACCACTGGTGTCCTGGGAGGAAGGTGCCACTGTCTGGGGAGAGGTATCAGCAACAACACCCTAAGGAGGCAAATAAGAACATAAAAGCCTTACTGGCTTTAGCAAAGGGCCTTCTTCCGGATGGACTATAGGGAACATCCCTCTTCTATTTGGCTTGAGTGGAATTACACTCAGCCAAAAGAAGCCACAAGAAGTACTCAAAGGAAAACCACAGAGCACATTTGGATAAGCGCTGAGAAATTCACTCCAGTGTGTCACCAAGAAGCCTTGCCTACAAGAGTCCCTAGAGCAGTCGAGTGTTCAGAAAATCATCTTCACCAGACTTAGAAGTGTTGGTTTTTAAGTTTTTATTTATTTATTTTGAGGTGTGTGTGTGTGTGTGTGTGTGTGTGAGAGAGAGAGAGAGAGAGAGAGAGAGAGAATGAGGGAGGGACAGAGAGAGAGAATCCTAACTAGACTTCCCATTGCTGGCATGGAGCCCAGTGCCAGGCTCAAACTCAATAACCTGTGAGATTATGACCTGACCAGAAATCAAGAGTCGATGCTTAACAGACTGAGCCACCCAGGGTCCCCCATACTTAGAACTTTTAAACCTGGTTGCAGATACCTGCACTAAATAATAATTTATTCATCAAAAATTCATGCAGGATTCCTAGAAAAACTTAGGTATTCACGCATTTCCCTGGGGGTGGTGCAGTGCGTCAGGTTTCTATGATCTGGCAAAACAATGGACTCTGACCTAAACAAGCAAACCAACCAACAAACCAAAAAACAAAAACCTACATAAAAGCTTGGAATTCTTTTAAAACAATACTGTTAAGTAGGCTTTCCCTTCAGCAACCTGATTTATTTTGTTTTGTTTTCTACAACATGATCTAGAATTCATTTTGAGGTTTCAGAAAACAAACACAAAAATATCCTTAATTTTGATTTGCTACGTCCCTCACCCTCTCATTTGTCACGGATGCCAACAAGGATGCCAATAAGTAGTGGATCAGATAGATGTCCGATTCTGAGAGAGGCCCAGGCAGTTTTATTTGATATTTCATAGGCAGAAGGGGGGCATCTCTCTGAAAACATTATCTTGGTTTTACCTGCAGTGATGTCAGCTTTCAAACATTCTTGGCTAACTCTCTGTCCCTCACTAAAGGTCCCTTAAATTGTTCCTTTGAAGCCAAAAATTCTCCCTATATTACCTCAATCTCTTTTTCCCTAACATATTATTTGGTATTATGCATTTTTCTGAACCTCCCATCGGTATTTATTTGTGTGGATGTTCGTGAATTTTCAGTGTTTTAGATAGAGAATAAAGAGGCACTTTAACTTATAAGCACAAATTCAAAGCAATGTACCTGCATTTTTCTTAGTGAAGGGCTTACATTTTTTATTTTTTAATTTTTTTGGTAATCTCTATGTCCATGTGGGGCTTGAGCTCATGACCCTGAGATCAAGAGTCACATGCTCCATCTCCTGAGCCAGCCAGGTGCCCCGAAAGACTTCTTTTTAACAATAGACTTCCTCTTGAACTATAATTAGACTGTCACACATTCCAACAAGTCACACTGTCAGATATGCCCCATTATTTTTAGTCATCAAAATGCTCAAATTCTGTAGATAAGATATGTCAGTGTTGACAAAGAGAAATGCAAATATGCTGAAAGTGCCTAAAATGTCTCAATTCGTTAACTGATGATTTAGATGCTTTTTGATGGTCAAATAGAGCAAAAACAAAAACAAAAACAAAAAACCCAAAAACCCCACAGGTATTTTAATCATATACTCTTTCAAAATTTTGAAAAGCCAGTTAAAGCCTGTTTAATACTGACACATTCTTTGGGGCCCACAGGTCTAGAGCAAATAAAAGATTTAAAATTGGACCTCCCTGGTTTCCTAAACTACATGATGGTGTCCTCTTAAATTTCTGTATCTCCCAAACCTTGGTACTAGCAAACATCTGTCACACCCCAAAACAAACAAATATTTTGTAAGATCCAATTAATTCCGCAACGCTTTTCTTAATCTCTGTAGCTCCAGAGGTTGAAAACGTCATGGCTGATGGAGGGGTGCCAACACCTTTGTTCCTGGCTAATTCATGAAGTAGGAGTCCCAGATGATGGGAAGAAATGCACTGTGACCATAATGGCAAATGTCATCAGGAGATGGGGACGAGGGGCAAGAGACAATAATGGCTAGAACTAAAGAGAAATATACATGTCTAAGTGTTTTGCCACCAGCTACACAGCTCTATGCTCCCTACCTTTCTATGTTGCTTGCTGGCTCTGTTGAGTAAAATAACGTGTACAGGGAATGGATTCAGCCCAATGGAAAGAGAGCAGAAAAAGGACAAAGCTTCCTTTGAGTCCAATGTCCCAAAGACGAGATGCCTTTAACATTTGAGGTATGCAGAGAGGTAAGAGTGCTGCAACTTTTTTTTTTTTTTAAATCTATAGGAAGCCACAAACCTGCCAAGGTTCATTCACTAAAGCGGCGGTTGTTAATCCTTGATACATATTAGAATCACCAGATATTTAAAGAAAAATCCTGACATCCAGTTCAATACCCCAGACAGATATATCAGAATCTGGGGACAGGACCCAGGCATAAATATATTTTAATGCTGTCTAAACAATTGCAGAAAATAATATGCAGAAAAGTTTGAGAACCAGTGCACTAATGTGAACGTAGATTCCCAAGGGATCGTGTTAAAATGCAAATTCTGATTCAGTAAATCTGGGTGATGTCCCAGGCTCTGCATTTCTAATGAGCTCCCCAGTGATGCCGATGCAGATGATCCAGGGACCACTGTTTGAGTAACAAGGCACCAGCAAACTCACTGAAATAGTTGTAAACTTTTGTTTCCCTTCCCTATTTATGAGTATCTGTGGTTAATGCCTGAGGAGGGCAGTGATTTGGTCTCTGAACTTTAAATGTACAAATGATACTCCTCTCTTAACTCTATATAGCAAATCAGCTTATTTTGTGTCCAAAGCAAAACGTAGGCATGTTCGAGTACTTTCATATAGTGAGCTTGCAATTTCAAATTTTAGAGCAGCCCCAAACCACACACAAGGGCTGCTTGGGTTATAGGCGACCACAGTATACGTGGCTGAGATCTGTCATCCCTACCTCTTTCTAGAAGACAGAGACAGACTTACTTCAATAGAAACAGCTGTCGGAGGCACAGGCGTGTACTGGGGAATGTAGGTCCCTTGCATAGGAGCCGCAGCAGTCATATACTAGAGGGAATCAAAGAGAAATGCAGGTGAACTTGAGATTGCAACCAGCGAGAAAAATCGATATTACATGAAACTTTTTTAGATGTGTGGCCCACAGCCAGTGCACTAGTAAATCTATTTTAATACAGAATGAGGCAGTTCTTATCAGCATAGAATAGCCTTTGCTTACGGACTCGGTGCCAACAACAGCTCACCTCCACAGTATCACTCCCCTTCCCTCATTGTGGCTTCTAAAACATTCTACACTAGATCCCAACATTTCATTTTCCCATCGCAAACACACATTCCATAAGGGTAGGGATGGTGCCTGTTTTTTTCTTCCTCTCATTTTACAGCTAGCACCTATCACATAGTAGGCTCTCAACAAATCATTTGTTGAATGAATGAATCATCATATTGTTAGCAACAATTTCTTTTCTAACTAGAAGAGAAAGAAAAAAATAGAGGAAAAATGCAAGAAATACGTGTGTAGCAATATTCAGATTTGGCGCATGTCCTCGTTTTGCCATTTTCATATCACTTTTTTAGGTACAAAAGAAAAAGTACTACAGATCCTGACAAAGTCTTCTTTATGCCCTTCCCCCATTCCATTCTGGTGTCACTATCAGTATTTCCTTTTCAACTCCTTGAATTATCCCAATGCTCCTCACTTGGATGGACAATGAAACAGTCAAACCATTTTCCACCAGTTGTACCATCAGTAAAACATGCATTAGGAATAACCTGCATTTTTGCACTACAGAAAGGGGGCCCCCCCGAGAAAAGAACTTGCTCACCAACATAAGCACAAATTCCATAGTCGTGTTTCTAATACACATCTTTTTTGCAAATTCAACATTCTTCTCTTTGAGAATAGAATTTTCTATGGAATCAACTGTGTTATGGAGCTTCTAAACTTGACCAACATCACAAAACAAAACGTCAGAGCCAGAATCATCTACTGACGACAAATTTTCTCCATTCATTCATGAAGGTTAGAGAAATACTTTTTATGGAAAATTGCAAGCCTCTGATCCTTTAGTCTAAATTTGCTGAGTTCAAATATGAATGCTATGCATAAATATGCAAAACCTAAATTACTATGTTTTGTGTGTATCTTGGTACTTTCAGTATCTAAGTGACATGATGGTTCTGAATCAAGGGAAATATCTGAATGGAGATGAGCTCATCAGTTGTTGTTGTTGTTGTTGTTTAATATTCATGGAAAATGATAGCAATTAAGCAACTTTGGAATAAATGTATCTCCATCCTAAACTCAAAACCATCCTACTGTATCTATTTGCTAAAAATAGAGACAGCCTTAATGAAACAACCCTAAATCAAACAAATCAAACTGTTGTCTGTAATCCATATGTAGCAACAGATAACTGCATAACACTAAAACAACTAAGTTCAATTCCTATCTATGCAAAACAGCCTTGTAACTTAGACCAAGAGCAACTAATTGAAAGGCCTAGAGATATTACTAATTTGGCTTTATAGTTGAAAATCACCAGAGATTTCTATGCCCTATCCTCTGTGTTCTCGAAGCATCCATTACTTTTCTACTGAAATTGTCCAGATGGTCATCTCCTTAAAGGGATGAGCCAAACTTCTCATATGTCAGTATCTTCCAACAAACCACACCATGCCTGATGTGCCTGATGCTGAAGAAATAACTGTTCAATGGCTGAAGAAAAAGATATAAGAAGAAAGCCTTCTTGTTACGAATCTCGCATGCCCTTTCCTTAGTTGTTAATAATTCTGAGCTCATTGTGGATATTAATTTCACCACCTCCATACTATGTTTATATAACCTGTAAAACACACTTGAGCCAACTCTGCTCATCATTGTCCTTGTGTCTTTAGGCAGACATAAGTGCTCAGGTAGCCGATGGTTATCAATTTTTCAAACAAGTATAGAATTCTTGGAGTTACATTTCAGCAAATATTATTCCACATCTAGAGCCTTGGCAAGGTATCTGCCTTGCCAACAAAACTGCTCTAGGATGTATTTGGGAATAACAGTTCATTGGCCATTTCAGATAGATGGTTTGCTTATATTATACAGGTCATTAAAGTCCTTTGAGAATTATCTATAATATCTTATTTTTTAATGCTAGCTTGACTAAAAAACAGCTTTTTGTTTTCCAGTGCACTTTGGCAATGCTGCAGACTGTGTCTTCATTTATGATATTGCCATAGAATAAAAACTCTGTGAAACCAAGTTTTATAGCAGCCTATTTAAAGCTGATTAAACCAATCTTCCTTCTTTCCCCCTTTCCTTCTCTCCTCCCTCCCTCCTGGTAGCACCTACTAATTTTGCTTAGAACTAGTGCTCTAAGGGGCACCTAGGTGGCTCAGTCAGTTAAGCATCTGACTTTGGCTCAGGTCACAATCTCATGGTTTGTGGGTTCGAGCCCCATGTCAGGCTCTGTGCTGTGCTGACAGCACAGAGCCTTGAGCCTGCTTCAGATTCTGTGTCTCCTTCTCTCTCTGTCCCTCCCCTGCTCATTCTCTCTCTCTCTCTCTCTCTCTCAAAAATAAATAAACATTAAAAAACAGAACTAGTGCTCTAGGGAATATACTTTGGAAAAATCCTTCTTTAATTGAATCTCAGAAGTCTTAGATTTGTAGCAAGGGAGAGTATATTTTTGCCAACTATGAATTTATGTAAGCCCAGAGCTCATCTTATTGGGGCTCATGTTCTACCTTCTGGTGACAGTTTTCTAAGATTTATAATATACTAGTAAAAGAATACCTCACTGATTTAGGTATTTCCTATTCAAAAGTTAGTGGTTCTAAGCTTTACAAATGGTCCTAATAAGTGAGAGTGTATCCTTGGCATATAAATAGGACATCACTGGCACTTACCTACAGGACTACTTTGATCTGTCTCTGCTCCACTGTCTGTAGCCCTCAGGAGTCATTTCTGTGAGCTCGAAGTAGGGGCATGGCCTGGTCATTCGGAGCAATGCTCACTAGTTCTCTAGCTCACTGGTTCACTCTTGTCAAGCTAGAATTCTCAGGCAGCATAGTTAATGAAAAGTATTTTATGTGATTCTTAGCTAAGCTTCTTCAAATAACTCAGAGTAATTCAAAACCTCATCTGTGTTTTGTCCAATAGAACTGAATTAGTATATTTTCACAACTCCCATCGTATTCAGTGAAGTTGTGAACTGAACTACTGAGGGCACAAATTCATACTCATCTTTTTTTTAGAACAATGCCGTGAGCTAGGTGGGATGGTTTACCCATAGTCTTAGCTTAGATTGAGAAGCCAAGACCCCATGTGATGGGAAGAGACTTCAGTTCTTCTGACCCATGATTGAGCATACATGTTTACTTCTTTACCTTTGAATTTAAGTAGATAAGGGCCTAAGAGTTTCCTTTTGATTGTTCCCATGTAATATAGAGGTCAAGTTGGTTTTGTTGTTGTTGTTGCTAATGGGATCTAGAAACTGGAGATCCAATTAAGAAACATGGAATGATATTCCTTTGGTTAATATTTTTATTGACATTTAATTTCCATACATTTATTTTACTTTATACTCAGAGCACCTAGTTTCCTTCCAGGAGGGCGACTCCCTATGCTTAACTTATTTGATAATTTAACTTAAAGCATTTGATAATGTTGCTCCTCTGAACAGAACCAATAGAGATTTTATAGTATAATAAATGACTTCAGCTCAGTTCAACGTGTTGTGTGTATCTTTAATGGAAAAAAAATCTTTCTGGTTGAATTTTTATTTTTTTTGGTCACAGAAAAGATAATAATAGACAGACCTTGAGAACACTGTTTGAAAATTAAGGATAGGCTTATTTCAAACAAGTCAATACTATGGAGTTTTATGCCCCATAACACTATTATTTCTGGATAAACGTTTGCAATAAAACTCTTCAGTAGTAGACCTATATTTCTAGGATGAAGCCTCAAGAATTGAAAGCTTTGTAAAATTAGGAGCAAATTCTTACAGGAAATGGCTACAGCTTTGTGTAAGATCAACTCTCAGCTTTAGGTAATTGGTGACAAATAACTCTGAACTTTCTCGGCAAGCACAGTTTGATTTTCTTAAGAGCACAGATCAACTACAGTCAGACTTAATAATCCAGGCTGCACAAATACTGTTTAGATCTGGATGCCTCAGAGACTTCTTTTATTTTATCCAGCTACCAAATGACAAAAGACTATGAGAATGCCCTGTGATATAAAAAGTCTGCCCTTTTGACTGGATAAATTCCTGTGGATTACTTATTAAAACCATAACAAGAGTGGACATATATCCTTTAGGCTAATTTCTTTTATTGGTATGTCTCAAAAGCTAGAAAATATCTGCTACCACTCTTTCATGAGTACAAATTATTTTGCTTTTTTTTTTTTTTTTTGATACAATGGGGGATGGGAACCACATTCCAATGAGATGATAGGGATATAATGGATAAGTCCATACAACATTTCTTCATTGGTAGCAACTCAAAGTTTAGACATTAATGGAGACATTTTCTTTTTTTTTTCTGTTTTTTACATATTCTAAAAGCACTATATTTTCACATGGAAGTTTGAAGGAGACCTGAATAGCCATTTTCAAACCCACAGAATAAATTCCAGACTCCATTACTTGTTCCAAGAAGTCTAGACACTGCATCACCAAGATAGTTATACAAAGAGAGGGAAAAAGTGGTGAAATTGGAGAGGAATTGTGTTTTTGCCTATTTAAGT
Source organism: Hyaena hyaena (assembly GCF_003009895.1). Lineage (NCBI taxonomy): Eukaryota > Metazoa > Chordata > Mammalia > Carnivora > Hyaenidae > Hyaena > Hyaena hyaena. The sequence continues at coordinate 120,307 of NW_024081744.1, forward strand.
TAGAACAAACTGTTTCTGTTACTGTAGAATCATTGATTATTTCTGAGGAAACAAAGAAAACTTCAAATTTTTAGTTCTGGATTTACTTTCTCTTCCCCCACCAAAGCAAAACAAATATGTGTCATGTATTTCCTGTGAGGAAATTTTCATTAATACTTTGTAAAGCAAGGAATTTCCTACATTTGAATTTTTGCAATTTCCTAAAATAATTTATCAAACTTGTTCATTTGGAGTTGTCTTTACACTGCTTAGATTTTAAATTGGCGCTTCTAGTCATTGCTATAAAAGTCTTAAAGCTGCTTAACAAATTTCAGCAAGGATAGTTGTCCAGGTTCTATCAAACGTGGAAAGTAAGTAAGGATAGAGGAAAAGTTGTAAAAATGTACCTCAGAAAGGAAATTGAGCAGAAGAAAGCAGTATCATGGTAGGCAATGCTAACAGCATGCAGTATGAATTACTTTCAAAGTCAGTTACTGTCAAGTTCCTTTTAAAAAGGACGTTTGAGGATCTAGGAAACAACCTGGTTTGGGTGAATGGCTGGGGGAGAGGCATGGCATTACCTCACATAGAGGTATTCTGCAGTGTGAGGGACACATTTCTTAGATTTGTAAAATTCTATCATCTCAGAGCTGGGGAGAAATACCTGGACCCAGGATGGCAAGTTGGTATCATTTCACAGGCTTGCTTTGACTAAATAGTAACAGGTGCTTGGAGTGAAAAATCTAAGAATATATTCTAAGTCTCCATGCTATTCAATGAATGAGAGACCATCCACAGAGAGAAGGAAAGCTGGAGAGATTCTCCTTGAAAGGAAAGAGTGCCCACTTAGGGCATGAAAAGACTGGACACCTACATGGACCCCCACTGTACAGTCTTCCTATATTCTTTCTACTTTTGGAAAAGTTATTCTGGAGAATGACACGGATCCCCATCCAGAATAATGATAATGAATGCTTTCATGATGTTTTATGTTAGTATTAATTTATAAGGTAGAAATAACATAGATATAACAAATGTAGAAATAACAAAGGAGACAGTTGTGTAAAGTTAAATAATTATCCCTGAAGAGTAGGTGGAGGTGGACACAGAGAGTGACATATACTTTGCTTACTAGGAGTAAAAACACTCAAGGAGGAAAGATGGCCAGTGGATGGCTTGATAAAAATAGAAGCCCAGAATTCTTAGGAGTATGTAGTCTATATTATCTCACCCAGTTCCCCAGAACAGTGCTAAACATAATCCACAGAGAGGGGTGCATTAAACTATTCAATGAAAAACAGAAATAGTCATCATTGTATTCTGGGATGGTGCTGTTTTGTTGTTGTTTGTTTGTTTGTGGCACACAGTGAAGAGAGTAACAAGGAAGAGTCATGGAAGTTGTTTTCAGCTTGGAAATTTACAAAACCTCACCTCCTGCGCAACAGTGAGAAGTAGGCATTCCCATATAATCACAGGCTAAAGAGGCCTTCATTTTGCAGAGAAAGGGATTTTCAAGAATGTGTTAGAAAAATCCCAAGTTCATTAGGTTTGAGCTTGTGCACAGATCGCCAAGGTAGTAATAACAATAAGATACAGTACTATGCAAATGTAGCTGGTTAAGAAACTGTCTTAATATTTTAACTTGAAACAACTCTATATAGGCATCATGAATTCTTTCCACTCCCTCAAGTTTTAAAAAATCTTTGTTTTATTTACTTATTTAAAAATAATTATTATAATAATGAAGTTTAGCAAGGTTGCTGGATATACATCAATAAACAATTATTTCTATATATCAGCAGCAGACAATTAAAAGTTAAATCTAAAATGATACTAGATAGAGAGCATCAAAAAAATCAAATATCTAGATATAACTTTGAGAAAAGGCATGAAAACCTCTATGCTGAAGATGAGAAAGCATTGATAACAGGAATTCAATAAGACTTAAGCAAATGAAGAAATATACATCACATGCATGTATTAGATGATTCAATATTGTTAAAATGTTAATGCTCCTGAAAAGAATCTATACATTCAGTGTAATTCCAAAATAAATCTAAGAACATTCCTGGTAGAAGTCAATAATTGACTTCAAAATTTATGTGGAAATGCAAAAACCCAGAATATCCAAGACAGTTTTGAGGGAAACAAAGATGAAGGATGCATACTATTAGATGTCAAGATTTACTAAAACATCATGGTAATATGTGACATTGTTACATGGATAGAAAGAGTGTCATCATAACTCAATGTCAGCAAGAATGATCTTTTCAATAAATGCTGCTGGATCAGCTGGATATCTCTATAGGAAAAATGAGCCCTGAACCTTACCTCACACCATATGCAAAATTAACATGAGATAGATCAAAGGTATACATAGAAAAGGTATTTTAATATAGTTTTCTAAAGAAAATCGCAGAAAGCCTTCAGGATACTGAGAATAGCAAAGATTTCTTAAACATGACTAAAAAAGAGCTGAAAATAAAAGAAACTATTGATAGTTGGGCTTCTTTAAAACTAAGAATTGCTAGTTATCAAAAAACAGAGAAAAGATATTTATCATACATGTATCTGACAATGCTTATACATAGAATGTATATATTTTAAAAAATCCACAGTCAGTAAGAAGACAGAACACCAAATTTTAAAAAATTAGTTTGAATGAACTATTAATATACATAATAACTTAGATAAAACTCCATGAATTATGGAGAGCAAGAAAAAAATTTCCAAAAGATTGTATGCTGTGACTCAATGTATATAACATTTTCTATATGATAAATTTTAGAAATGGAGAACAAATTAGTGGTTGCCAAAGATTAGACATGAGGATATGAGGCTAATAGGGAGTAGTTATAAAAGTTATAAAAGTTCAACAGAAGGATTCTTGTGCTACTGAAATTGTTCAGTATCAAATGACTGTGGTGGTGGCTTCAAAAATTACATAGGTAAAAACTGTATAGAGAATAAACACACAAATGAATATAAGTAAAACTGGTGGCATGTGGATGAAATTTGTGGATTGCATCAATGTCAATACCCTGCTTGAGACATTATACTGTAGTTTTGAAAAATATTATCATTGGGGAAATTGAGGCAATTTTACAGGGGATCTCTCTCTATTTTATTTCTTGCACTTGCATGTGAATCTATAAATATCTCAATAAAAAGTTCAACTAACCCCCTTCAAAATCATATATATATATATATATGTAGTCAGACACTTCAGTAAGGAGAATATCTAAATTCCAAATGGCCAGTATGCATATGAATACATAAACTCACTCACTGGTCATCAGGAAAATGCAAGTTAAAAGTATTATCATATAACATTACACTCCTACCAGGATGGTAAAAATGACAAAGAATGACGAAAGCAAGTCTTGGAGACAATGATGAAAACTGGAAATCTCATACACTGCTAGTGGGAGTAAAATTGGTACACCCACTCTGTGAAACTGGCAGAATACTTACAGAATCTGTTAGCAAACAATCCACTCATAGGTATGTGCACAATAGAAATTCTTTCAAATGTGTACTAAGAGGGGCACCAGGGTGACTCAGTTGGTTAAGTGTCTGACTTTGGCTCAGGTCATGATCTCATGGTTTGCGGGTTCAAGCCCCACATCAGGCTCTGTGTTGCCAGCTCAGAGCCTGGAGCCTGCTTTGGATTCTGTGTCTCCCTTTCTCTCTGCTCCTCCCTTACTCATGCTCTCTCAAATATAAACATTAAAAAATTTTTAAAAAATGTATACTAAGAGATATGTGTCAAATATTTGGAGCAGCACTATTTATAATGGCTCCAAGCTAGAAATAACCTAAATGTCCATCAACAGTAGAATTAATAAATTGTAATATATTTATATTGCATGATAATATAAACAATGAAAAAACGCTTGCTCTACAAATATGGATGAATCTCACAGATATAATGTTGAATTTTAAAAAGGCCAGCATAAAAAGCCTCATACTGTGTGATTCTATTTACTTAAAGTTTGAAAAATCAAAACAAACCTATGCTGAAGGAAGTCAGGGTTGTGGGTACTTTTGTGGAGATAATAACGGGACAGGGACACAAAAGAGTCTTCTGTAATAATAAGACCTTTTATATCTTAATCTAGGTGGTAGATCTAAAACGTATTGATCTGTAAACTTATGAATTGTACATTCTTTTTTTAAAAAAAATGTTTTTATTTATTTCTGAGAGAGACAGTATGAGCAGAGTAGGGTCAGAGAGAGAGAGAGAGAGAGAGAATCCAAAGCAGGCTCCAGGCTCTGAGCTGTCAGCACAGAGCCCGACGTGGGGCTTGAACCCACGAACCCAGGTCAGATCATGACCTGAGCTGAAGTCAGATGCTTAACCGACTGAGCCACCCAGGCACCCCAATTGTGCATTCTTCTGTACATACTTTATACTTCTATAAAGGGGTTTACAATAAGAACCAACCAAGAAAAGGAAAGGTTGATCTTAGGGGAGGCAAGACCAACGTATCCATTTAAGCAGACTAAATGGATTCAGATACAAGAAGTTTGGGAGATTTGTAAGGTACCTATGTTTTTTTGCCATTGTTTCCATTTCGAGGCAAAGATATGAGGTGCTTGTGAGAGGTGGTAGGTTTGGGAGAAGGTATGACACGGTTGTCTTGGGGAACGAGAATGAATGGACCATGGACACGTGGTAAGATTTCTGGGGGGCGCTGAGGGCCCATTTAAGTTGTGTGCTCATAAAATTAATGTGAAACTCAGCAGCGTTGGTGGCTTGCTTTACTCTTGCCACGTTCAGCTGCTCACAGGAAGGGAGCGGACTGAGAATTGGATGCAAGCAGGATCCAAGTCTTACCAGGAGAGGACAATGGAGGAAGAGTGAGTAGGGGAGGGGAGGACACATGAAACAAAGGGATTGCAGTGTTCTACTCTGACATCTAAGCTAGGTGTGGGTGTGAGCAAATGAAGAAGAAAATTGATACTGACAAAGTGGCAGGTAATAAGCAGGTAGGCAGGCTAAACGGTGTCAAAGAATAATTGCAATAAGGTTTTCAACGTAGTCATAGAAGGAAGCAGGTGGTGGTGGTCCGAGAACTGCTGTTGAAATTGAACTACTATTCCAAATAGAGATTTGGAGTTGGTGCAGTGATTGCTAATAACAAATTCTAGGATACGGGTGGAAAAATGAGCAGCAGAAATGAGGAATTCAGGAAATGAGAGGTTGAGGTGTTCTATCATAAAATTCCAATGATAGATATATATTCCCTAAAAACTTTTAATGATAGATATATATTCTGAGCTTATCTTAGCTTTAAGTGAGTTTTAAGTTAGCATATATTATATGCCAAGTTTTAAGTAAGCATATATTATAGTGTTAAAACATGGATTGGGCCATAGGACATGACAAAACTTAGACGAAACAGATTTTGATACTAACCCACTGCATGGTCTGGATAGTTTATTTGTATTTTATCACCTTATATATATAAAGCTATTTAATTTTTATGTATTATTCATTATTGCCAATGTTACATTCACCACAGCACCCAGGAACAGAGAAGCTGATTAAATCCTTGCAAGCTGATTTTTTATATTAATTCTGCTTCCTTCTGTTAGTCTTTCATTTTGTGTTTGAATCTCCTGTCCGGTTATGCTTTTTCCTCATTGTTTCTTAACATTCTCCATTGTTTTTGCATATAGTATGGTTTATTGATGGTAAAGAATTAGAACTCTCTATAAAGTAGTGACCTTTTCAAATGAGACAAGCGAGTGCAGTCAAATCAACATTTATTTGAATCAATCTCTAAATGCGAGAGCATCCAAAAGAAACCACCTTTAACAAATGGCCTGACTGACTTATTATCTAGATGATCCTTTCATATACTTATAGGAACACAAAGCCCAACAACTAAGGTCCTCGGTTTCTTCAGACTCATTTAATCTTTTCTCTAGGAAACCAGGTTTTTATATTTTTAAAATTTTTATTTATTTTTTTCATTTTGGAAATGAAAGAGCTGAAGGACTTTGTCATGAAGAGAGACAAGTGAACTAAGAAGCCGTCAATGGAAACTCTGCTGTTTTCTGCTGAAGGCTGTGACTAAAACATTAATTTGGGCTAAGTAAAGACCCGTTGGAGGAAAGGAACTGATCCAGGGTGCCACCCACACTATAAATTCTATTTGCACGCAAAACATTTCCTCTGACCCACCTCAGGCCCACACATTGTGAATGTCAGTCTTCCCACTGGACCAGAGTAGACACAACAAGAGGAAAGGTTGAGAGTGCCCCGCGATATCCTTTGAAATAATCCAGGGTCTACAAGAGTCAACAAACATGTTTTTTTATTGTGTTTGTTTTTCAGGGATGAGACCTTCAGAGACGGAACTTGACCTATCCGACTAGTTAGAATATTCACATCAGAGACTGATCCATATGGATGAGGAGCAAATGAAGGCGAGCAGGGAGGAAAGGGGAAAGAGGAGATGGAACAACATTCTAAATAAGGAGGAAGGAAGAAAAAGCAACAATGAATAGGAAACTGCACAAATAAGGTGTAAAGGTATTTGAGAAAAGTACTTCTAGGAACTGTTCATATTTAGATAAAAACACACAGATTTACAGGGCACTGCTCTATCCATGTGAGCATATTTAACTTTGGCAATGCAAAATCAACATGGATGAATTTCTGCCAGGCTACACATACTACCATTCTTTCCTTCAAGGATATGAAGAGTTCAAAGTCAAGAGCCAAGTGCAAAAAGACAGGAGGACTGGAAGGAAATAGACTTTCTGGTGCCAGACTGCAGATTCCACTCCTCACCACAAAATATGGAGAACAGTTTGTTTGATGGCCGATGTCAAACAAGGGAGAGACAAAGAATATTATGTTGGTGTACACTTCAGCCCACTCTCACTGAATTCATAGAATCACTGTGACCTACATCACCTCACCTTCAGCTTTACCCAAATCTGCCTGCTCACAGTGATGAGTACTCCCCTCGTAACTGCCTTCCTCTGTGCTTTAGCTTTCCACTATGTTCTAACCTCTTTGTATCCACTAACAACACAAACAAAACCTGCTTCTCAAACAGTCCAGATGCTAAATTCCTATATGAAACCTTGTTTCTATCCCTGATTTGGAAGCGATCATCCTCTCTTCTCATATCCGACAGCTCTTTATCTGTACTTCTGCTACAGCTCTTGGCAGTCAAGCTGTGGAAGCTCGTGAAGGCACTGTGCCTGATTCATCATGGTTGGCACTTAATGTGCAATTATTGAGTGAATGAGTGATTGCAGAAATGGATGAATAATTCAGCACTCTGGATGGAACACTCAAGCTGTATAACCCACAGGAGCCATACAGTCGTCCAGGGAAGAGCACAGAAATCCTTATCCTCTTGATGCCTGTGATGACTGATTTGACTGCGCTAAAGGATGCCCAGGGAGCTGGAAAAACATTATTTCTGAGTGTTTCTGTGGGGATTTTCTCCAGAGAATTCTAACATTTGAATTGGTAGTCTCAGTAAGGAAGATTACTTACCAACCAGCCAATTCCCTAAGGGCTTGAATAGGACCAAAAAAAAAAAAAAAAAAAAAAAAGAATGGTAAAGAAAAGGTGATTGCTCTCTCTCACTCTTAAGCTGAGACATCAATTCTCCTGCCCTCAGACATGGGAGCTTTTGGTTTTCCAGATTTTGTTTTGTTTTGTTTTGACTTAGAGACTTACACCACTGGCTCCCTCGATTCAGATTTGGACTTAACTATATCACCAGTTTTCCTGGTTCATCAACCTGTAGGTACAGACTGTGGGACTCCTTGGCCTCTGCAAATATGTAAGCCAATTCCTATAATAAGTTACCTCCTAATCTATTTATCTATCTATCTACCTCTGTAGCTTGTCTATCTATCTACATGTCTATCTTCTATCTGTCTATCTACCTACTTACCTATCTCCTACTGGTTCTGTTGCGGTATAGAACCCTAACACAATGTCTAGTCCATAAATGAATTAATAGACAAAAGTGCTTAGAGTGTATCTTCAAGTTTGGCATTTCTTTGGAAGCACACTATGGCTTCCAAAGCTAATTATTAAGGGTAGAGATGAGACTTTCCTAAGGCCTACCAAAATTCTTTAATATAAAGTACTTAATATTTGTGGAGACTCTTGATTAGGGCCTTCAAATGATGGAAACCCCAATTGTAAAAAAGGCCAGGTTCACTCAGGAATCCAAACTGTGAGGACCACTTCAAGTGTGACTGAGGACACCTCAAATGTATTAAATGCAAATTTGGCACATGAATAGAAAACCATTGGATTTTTAAGGGAAATACCAGAAACTCAGGGAGAATCAGGTCAGCATGCTTGTGAACAGAAGGGGAAACAAATGGAATCCTTCCATTGGAATAGGTTGAAAGGTGAATATTTGGAATTGTTTCATTGGAGAGAGAGAGAGAGAGAGAGATATGACCCAGGATAAAGGAAACAAATTCAAGTCCCATTATTATTTAAAAAAAATTTTTTTTAATGTTTTATTTATTTCTAGGAGAGAGAGAGAGAGACAGCGTGAGCAGGGGAGGGTCAGAGAGAGAGGGAGACACAGAATCCGAAGCAGGCTCCAGGCTCTGAGCTGGCAGTCAGCACAGAGCCCGACGCGGGGCTCAAACCCACGAACCGCGAGATCATGACCTAAGCGAAAGTCGGACGCTTAACCGACTAAGCCACCCAGGCGCCCCCCATTATTATTATTATTAATGATGGTAGTGAGGGTGATGGCAAGAGAGCAGCTGAAGTGATACACAATGTTTTCTTGGCTGGAGAGAGAAAGAAATGGAATAGGGAAGATTGATGGCTGCAGCAGAAAAGGAGAGATGCAGAAGGAAATGCTGATAAATAAGCACAAGGGCTTTAAGCTTTCAGAGGGGAAGCCATTATGGTTAATCCACAGTGTGGTCTTTGACATGGGTGACTGGAGTTGCATAAGGTGAAGGTCATTGGAATCAAGGAAGTTAAGGGATGTTGACACTATGATAAGAATGAGGCAGGCGTTGGAGGCAAGAGGAGGCTAATGACAAAAGGTCATGCTGACTGTGGGTGTTGGCAAGGAGGTCAACGAAGGAGAGCACAAAGAAGAGGATGCTTTTCCATCCTGGAGGTGGTGTCATTAAAATAAGAAATTTTCACACCATCCACAAGAGGCAACAGTGATGTAAAAGACCTCCTTTGAGCTCCATTGGTCACACGAAAAAGTGAAGTCTCTATCCAAGAGGGTTGTTGAGGAAGGACATATGCTTAGGACAAAACAGATTGTAGGTGAGACATGCAGAAGACATAATTTTTGTGTGAGGAGCATGAAGACACAAAGGAATTTATCTTTGAGTTTTATAAAGCACTTCCAGAAAGACACTGAGGAAAAGACAGCACAGGGGGCCAGTAGTAAAAGGGGGGCCCATTGGGCAAGCAGTATGAAGGATCTTGAGAATAAAGACTATGAAGGAAGAAGCCCCAGCAGACTGAATTAGGATGGTGATTCCAGAGATGAAAGACATTGAGAAACCTATTGGCATTTGCTCACCTCCAGGTTCCAGCCAGGCTAGGTGAGATCTCAGGTGGTTTCACAGCCTGATACATAAATGCTAAACTACTACCTGTTGGATATATAAATATTCTTTCTTCTTTTTTTTACCCCCACCTGCTCATTACTAGAGGCCATCTACTCTAGAGAGTCGAAAGAAAGACTGTACATTTGAATTCAAGTTCAGTCTAAGCCTAAGCAAATGGGTCCTGTATGGAACTGTACAAAATGAATGATTCTTGAAAAATGCTTTTCAGAAACCACAGTTGGTATTATTAGTCTTTACTCATGAGTGCTTTCACAATTTCTTAAGGGATACAGATTGTTATTATTACCAATAATAACTCTCCTTATCGTTGGTGTCGATCAGAAAAGCTTCTCTGAAAGATAGCCAAACCTTCCATTCATAAAATAATCGAGCAGCAAAATGAAGTTCTTTTCTTCTGGTTCTGTTTCTTGTTCTTTGTTTTTGCTGTTGTTATTATTTTGAGTAAATTAATTATTATGTGTTAGGGCATATTAACACATTGATACAGTATTTTGGGGGCTCTCTAATTTAACACATAAGAAATATCCTTATTTTATGAATGCCTTGTTTGTTTTACTTTCTGGCATCTGGATGCTTGACAATAAACTGATTTGAGGGTTGATTCATAGTTTATCATATTAGTTTGAAGAGCATCTAAAAACTAAATTACTCTACCACTACACTTCAAATTTAGCAAAGGAATGATAAAAATAATGATATTCACAGTAAATATGCATGTATTCAGGAATAAAAAAATGGAAACTTCATTTTTTAAGACAGTTGTTAATGCCTATTGCAAAAGGATCTCTCCATTTGGTCATGAGTATCAGATCAAAAAAATATCAATACATTTGTTTTCAAAATAATTGTTACCTATTTAGCAATAGGGGTTTAGAAGTAATTTTCAATTTAATAGTTTCAAGGCAATATGCAAGAAAGTTAAAGTCTCTGTAGAATAATAACAATCAATAAAACTGGGAAAAATATGTCTATGTTGTTTAGCATGATATTTAAGAAAGAGCTAAGTGTTTATCTGGCACAAATCTAAGTTTTCTTGTAAGATACAGTCAAACATTCATTCTTTAAATTTTTTTTTTTTTTGTAAATACTAATGAAATAATGGATACAAGGACCTTAGCTTAGGGCTGGGTACCTATTAAGAGCCTAATAGACCTAACTATTATTGGTCATTATTATTGATTTTATTTTTGTTGGTATTATTATTATGACAAGACAAAACTTTCATTATCTTAATAGGATCAGCTTAGGCAGGAAACACTTATTTTCTCATAGAAATTACATTGAAATATCTGGGTTGGAAACAGGGCCCCAAAGGCATGGGTGACAGACCCTTACCCTACAGGAAAAGATAGTTATAAAAAGGGGAAATGGGAAAAGCTTCCGTTACTCTGAGTAGGATTTTGTGTGAAAACTGGGAAGGGGGTAATGCACATCTGAATTAATGCAATACAGAATAGAGAGAACAGATGGAGGTGCCTAGCATGCCCTAGAAAAGTTTCCCTCTTTCAGAAAACTGTGGACTTCCAAAGGGTATGGAATTCAGGGTTCTAGCCAATCATATCTGATTTCAAAATATTGGGGTACCCAGGGACATCTGGAAAACATTCTTAAATGAAGAAGGTCAAATTGAGTATGGTCAACTTGAAAAGGCTGAAAAGTTACCTTCAATCTTAATATTTTCTGGAAACTATTAGAAAATTTTTGGAAAAAATAAGAAATAAACAGTTTGATCATGGACAGAGAAAGTAAGAAGTTTTATTTAAAAAACAAAACAAACAAAAAACTAATGGATATAAAAATGAAATAAACAAAAGGACCAGAAGTGTTCTTTCTTAGGTGGTGGCATAGAGGAAGTAAGGCAACCAAAAGTCAATACAGATATCACACTACTCTTATTTTTTATCTCCCTATTTTCCTTGACCTGGTCCCACTTAGTTCCACTGTTCTTGACTTTATCCTAGAGGACTTTAGTGTTTATGTAGAGCTTGGGGACACTCTTTCATTAACTCACAGGCTACTATGAGCACTATTTTCCTAGAACATTAACTACAGATGTTTCTAGAATTTTGGGCCTGCTTTTCTCTTTCCTTTGACCAAAGGAATTGTGTTTCCCACATATCATTAAAAAATATTTATGAGAGGAAACTATGCTTATGCAACCTCCTTAATGAATTTCATGCCCACTTACAGAAAATAAAAATATATGGGTTTGAATTTCTTAAAAATGACCCTTAATTCTTATCTAAAGGATATCTACAAAACAAGAAGAGAAATTTAAAAGGATCAATGACTAAACTGTGACTCAAGATCACATGATAAAATAAATACGGATTCTAGAAAGCACCATATGAACAATGGCAAGAAGGAAAGTGCAGTGATCATTTTTTTTTCATACCCACTCAGCATCCATTTCCACTTCTCAATAGTAACCCATATTTCCTTTGAGAATCTTTATGTCCCCCTTTCCCAACCAAGTAGTTAGAATGTGGTTAACTTCACAGTAAGTGAAATCTGATCCCTTATCCAGAAATGAATGAAAGTAAACCTACAGAGCCACTGAGACTACAGAAGATGTTTATTGGAGCTTCTGGTAAAGGAAAACACTCTTGGGTGGCAGGGTCGGGGAGGGGGTTGTTGTTGTTGTTGAGACTTCCAGAAATGAACTTTTCTTTTCTCTGGGTGGAGGACAGTGTGAGTACATGGGGTCGTCGCTGGGACAGCCACTCTGCCACCAGGACAGGGAAATGGGGCTGGGTTTGCCAGATGTGAGGCTGTGGAATGCAGATGATGTGCAGCTACGCAGAAAGAAAACACATCATTGGAGCCATTAAATTAAACCATTGTGAGCTGAATGTTTAAGTACTACCACAGTTGGGGAGGTCTTATGAATTTAAAAGAGGAAATTAGGCCAAAGAGAAAATGAGCTAAAAAACACACAACATTATCAGCTCACATAGAACTGGCAAAAACAACGGCAGGCCAGAAAAAGGTCTCCCTGCTACCTTGTCTGTCAGGCATTTTATCCTTTCTTATCCTGTCAAAAAAAGTTGCCGATGGAACTTTCTCTGACCTTGGCTGTTTAACCACATCCAGTTTGCTTAATTACTTTAAATATTTTTCATTACTATTTACAGCATCTCAAGAACATTTCCTAATTAGGAGACTCTAGTTAGAATTTTCTCAGAGCTTTGCAGAAGCTCATCTGGGAGAATGGCCACCACCATCCTGCATCTGGTTGCAGCTTAATGTGGAAACAATCTGTCACAGGGCCTGACATTCCAGGACTGGGGTTAAATGTTAACACATTCAGAAATTACTCTTTTACTGTTTAATAGGCCCTCGGGAAGGAGGTGAGGGAATCCTGAGAAACGGGCTCAGGTCTGTTTTGATGAAGCAAAGAATTGTAAGATTAGTCTACTTGATTGGATAGGCCCCAGAGATCCAAAAATGTTCCGAGACAGTTCTTAGAAAAGCTTAGCAGAGGGGAACAGAAAGTGGAGTATGATTTGTACTGATTTTGCAAATGCCACTAAGTATTAGGGCTATTGTCTCCTGCCACCATTTCTGCTATCGTATCACTTAGCTTTCCTACCTGGCTGGATATGCCATATCTTCTTATAACTAGGTAGTAATACCTAGTAAGCACAATATAATAGTACTTTCAAGTGTACAGTATCATGGTTCAACACTTGCATACATCACCCAGTGCTCATTACAATAAGTGCTCTCCTTCATCTCCATCACCTATTTCACCCACCTCCCTTCTGGTAGCCATCAGTTTGCTCTCTAAAGTTAAGAGTCTGCTTCTTGGTTTGCCTTTCTATTCTCTTTTTTTTCCCCTTTGCTTGTTTTTGTTTGTTTCTAAAATTCCACATATGAGTGAAATCACATGGATTTGTCTTTCTTTGACTGACTTATTTCACTTAGCATTATACTCTTAGCTTCATCCATGTCATGGCAAATGGCAGGATTCTGGAATCATTGTGTAGATGTGTCTTCTTTATCCATCCATCAGTTGATGGACACTTGGGCTGCTTCCATATCTTGAGCATTGCAAATAATGCTGCTATAACATACAGGTGCATGTATCCCTTGGAACTAGTGCTCTTGTGTTCTTTGGGTTGAATTCATACAGCAGTGTGATTTCTGGATCATAAGGTAGTTCTGTTTTTAACTTTTTGACGAACCTCCATACTATTCTCCAGAGTGGCTGCACCAGTGTGCATTCCCAGCAACAGTGCAAGAGGGTTCCTTTTTCTCCATATCCTCACCAACACCTGCTGTTTCTTGTGTTGTTGATTTTAACCATGTTGACAGGTGTGAGGTGATATCTCATTGTACTTTTGATTTGCATTTCCCTGATGATGCATGATGGCCAGCATCTTATACGTCTGTTGGCTATCTCAACAGGTTCTTTTAAATAACAAAAGCAACATGGGATGAAGCTACGCTGGATGTAACCTGTTCTCTAAAAAGCTTTGCAAGAAAAGCCTTCACTGTGGATTCTTTTTATTCAGTATCTTCCAAATCACATTCCATAAAAGGAGTGTTCCAAAGAATTTTTTTTACAGGTGTTCCATATACAAAGTTATCTCTGAGTTAACAAGTTTAAAAAATGAGGGAATAAACCAATCATATAGACATTTTTGTTTTTCATAGTGGGGGAGGGGAGGGTCCCTGTCTCTCCTTTCCTCTTTCTTTCTTTACATCCACCATTTTCTTACCCCCACCCCTGCAGGACTTCTCAGTGTTTAATGGGCAAATATTTATTGTAAATCTGTAAGCATCTTTAGGTACAGATCGCAACATTTCCTAAGTGCACAGGATCTTAAAACTTTTGTTTTTTAAAGTACATTAACATTTCATGAGACTAAGATGCATTCTCAAGGACCCTGGTTTTTAAGCCTGGCTTTACACTAGAATTGCCTGAGCAGCTTTAACAAAATACTCGTGCCTGGATCCCACCTACAGATAGCCTGATTTAACGGGTCTGGAGCATGGCCTGGGTGTTTGGATATTTAAATCTCCCCTGGTGATTCTAATATCCTAAAATTTTAGACATGCTATCTTAGGAGTTGTTTGGGAAATTATGCTTACCTATGTTCTATAAGGAAATCTATGTTTCACATAATGACCAAAAAACTAATCAAGTTTAAGTGATACATTCAAGTTTTGTACTCCGGATTTCTATCATTCTTCCTTGGAGTTTTATCTTACATTAAGAACAGGAAAGGAAAACAGAAACATATATATGTGTACATACATATATATGTGTGTGTGTGTGTGTGTGTGTGTGTATGTATGTATGTGTGTGTGTGTGTGTGTGCAGGTGTGCGTGTATCCCCAAAGGAATTGAAAATAATTGTAAAGGCATGAGATGCAGGTAAAACATATTCTTCCGAATTGTACACAGCATTCTTTCTGTAGCACTGGCTACATAGGGTGTGGGATTCATGGGAAGGAGGAGAGAAAAGTCCAAGTGTCTTCATTAGCAGTGAGTTACAGTGAGTCTATGGACAATGAAGGTCAACCTGGGTGTGAAACTGGGGACTCAGTTGTAAGCTTTGTTTTCATTTTTTCATATTTTAGAAATACAAACAGTAAATAATCAGGATTAAATGTTGCCAGTTACAAAAGAGCATTAATATCCAAGTACAGTATAATCCTTTTAGCTGTATTTGACACCAGTGGGAAATAAAAGCAGCCAATTTAGTCACTGTTTTAATTACTAGAGGCTCAAAAGAATGTGCTGGTGAGGCAGATGCTTGTTGATATAGTGTAATTGCATATATATGCATATATTGCAATTATATATATAATGCATAATATTACATATATAATGCACATGAGTCCTGGTCATGTGCATAATATTATATATACATATATAATAGGTATGTATTAATACATACATATATATGTATACATATATACATATATAATATGTATATACATATATAATATATAATATTATGCACATGAGTCCTGGTCCTCTCCAAATAGAGCTTTAAGGGGCACCCGGGTGGCTCAGTCATAAGCATCAGACTCTTGGTTTCAGCTCAGGTCATGATCTCACAGTACATGAGCTTGAGCCCAGCAGTGGTCTCTGTGCTGACAGCATGGAGCTTGCTTAGGATTCTCTCTCCCTCTCTCTCTGCCCCTCCCTCACTCTCCCTCTCTCATTTATCATAAATAAATAAACAAAACAGCTTTAACATTGCTAAGACCTTCCTGAAGGAACCACACTCCCCCCACCCCCATGCCATAGTGGATGTGTACAATCTGCCAATGTGCCAATTCGTTTTATTTCATTTTCCTAGCGTTTCCTAAATCTGTCACCATAGGCCATGAATCCTGACAGTTTACTGGATGGGGATTTCTCTGGTTCTCCCCAAGGGACTCACTATACTCATATTCCAATCCATGTCAAATTATGTTGTTGCTGTTGTTGGTGGTGTTGTCTTAAACATCACACAGAAGGAAGGAAGTGGTATAAGGCAACAACAATGTCTAATAGAATTCTGGAAGAAAAGAGCTTGAACAATGGAGGATAATTAATGGCCTTCTTTTCTTTTCACCGTCAGTTTCACTTTCTACATTGTCTTCATGAGTCCATCCTTCCCCACTTCACCTGCCTGTGGTTGGTTGACTGGCTCGGAGTGGTTCTCAGTCTTGAGCAAGCATCATTGTCACCTGGACGACCTGTAAGAGATGCTACTTGGCCTGAGCAATGTTTTCATACATTCTTAGGAGGTAACAAGAAGACTTTTGTTGTATTACTTACTTTAATACAAATTTTAATTTATTTTTAAAAATGTTTTATGTTTCTATTTTATTTTTATTTTGTTTTTTATTTTTGTAATGTTTATTTATCCTTGACAGAGAGAGAGAGAGAGATGGACAAACAGAGCGTGAGCAGGGAAGAGGCAGAGAGGGAGACAGAATCTGAGGCAGGCTCCAGGCTCTGAGTTGTCAGCACAGAACCCAACACATGCTCTAACTCATGCACTATGAGATCATGACCTGACCAAAAGTTGGACATCTAACTGACTGAGCTACCCAGGCGCCTCTATGTTTTTATTTTATTTTTGAGAGAGAGAGAGAGAGAGAAAAAGTGGGGAAGGGGCAGAGAGAGAGAGGACCCGAAGCAGGCTCCAGGCTCTGAGCTGTCAGCACAGAGCCTGATGTGGGGCTCAACCTCACGAATGGTGAGATCATGACCTGAGCTGAAGTCGGATGCTTAACTGACTGAGCCATCCAGGTGCCCCAATACTCATTTTTACACACAGATTAGTGAATATAGAAACAGGCCTATACAGTTGATTTGCTTCACACCGGCTGAGTGGTTGCATTCCCCTTTTGATGAGATTGCTATGGAAAGATATTTTAGAAACTAAGCCTTATACACAGTGTATTTTAGCTTCATATGGCATTAGTTCTTCAAATAAATCTGAAGTCTAAATGGCCTGGGTGTTAAGTATAAATGCCTGTGGTGTGAGCTTTAATGCAAATAGATACCTTATAATATAAGCTAGGGGCCAAACAGTTCAATTGAGTTTAAGGGATTAAGAAAAAAAGAACCCTCAAATCTTGCCTAAACTAGCCAACTTCAAGGCCATCAATCAAACATAATTTCCTAAAGGAATGAAAATAACAGGGGAGTTTTATCTGCATGAATGCTAAAAGAATAATAATAAAAAATAAACCCAAACAGAATGGCTGCTTATTTTACATGTATAGCCAGTTTTATAACAAGAAAAACCAAAGAGGAAAAACATCTCTTTGAGACTAAGGAATTCGAGAAACTAAAACCCAGAGATAGGAAAAATCAAAGAGAAGAGTTTTCAAACAACAAATTGAGATTTAATCCCTATGAACATTGTTAATCTGCCAGAGTTTTCAATGTCATTTAGAAAACATTAGTTAGGTTCCTTATGTACTGCTAGGATAAATTAGGACAAAATAAAATGAGAAAGAGAGACAGGAAGGGAGCACAAACTTTCCTGCTAGATAAAAGGATGCCTTGTTTGATTATGGCTGAAAATCCTATTTAAAGAAAACTAGCCCTATGTCCAGTGGCTGGCTGGCTTTCTTCAGTAAGCTCTTAATATAATAGTGCATCGCTAATGGATTGGGTATGGTGCTTTTCTATTGCATTAATAAAAAAGAGCTAAAGGCCATTACTTGCCCCGATTACCAGTCACAATCAGTGTGAGGCACCTGCATGCATGTTTTCTAGAGAATCTGCAAAAGGTATGACACAGGCCATTGGAGAATTCACACACACACACACACACACACACACACACACACACACGCTCACGGCAAAGAGGCTATGTCATTAGGACCACTGTGTTTACAGCGGTGTGCATGTGAGGGACCTGGGCAACAAAAAGGGTGTGAAAGTACTTTCAGAAGGTGACTCTGGGGAATCAATTATAATGATGTTAGTAAGATAAATGAATATGATGGCTATCTAGGGAAAACAATTAACAAAATGAAGTCTTCCAGATAAGCAGCATTGCTGAAGGGCAGTCATATTTCTAACAATCACATTGTGGGTTTCAACTAACATTTTAAATTATTTCATTAAGATTCCTTTTTCCAAAGTTCTATTACCTCCAAATCTTTTTTACTTTTTCTCCTACGTTCTTGTTCATGAGGTATTTCTATCCCATTCAGAAAGCTTTCTGCACTTAGTTGTTAATTCAAATGTCCAAAATTTCTGGGAATTCTGAGTTTGTTTTCCTTTTACTATTTTAATTTTATTTGAAGTTCAGGTTAGGATGATATAGCTATGTCTACCAAATCAGCATTCTTATAGGTGGACATTATTTGTTCAATCAACCAATACTTATTAAACATTACCCAGATGCTGCTGGGTAATGGGGAAATTAGGCAAATATGAATTGTTGCTGCTCTAAAGGAGTGTATAGTCTTGACTCTAAAGGGAAAGAAAGAGAATGAAACAGAAAATGATGATTCAGTGTGCTAAATGTTATGATGAAAATACTCCAAGGAACATAAAAGAAATAGAGAAAGTTCCATCTGTAATACAGAAAGATGAAGAACACTTCCAAGAAAAAAAGAAATAAACCCTGAGACAATCCCTGGAAAATAAGCCCAAATGAGCAAATCAAAGAGTAGAGGGAAAAGCATTAGACAGTGAGGCGGAGCATCTAGACAGATGGGACAGCTTGTAGTCATATTTTCACTTAGGCAAAGAGTCTGGAGGCTTAGTCCATCCTGCAAATTGAAAGTAATTATTACTAGAACACAGAAGTACTGAGCGATGGGTGTGGAGGAGTAGCCATGGGGATAATGAAGGTGGTAGCAGGGGCTAAGGACTCAAGAGGATGTTTTGAAGGCTACAGAAGGATTTGAAAGTTTTCAAAAGATGGTGCTGGAGCTTGTAGAGAGAATGGATTGGGGTGGGGCAAGGCTTGAATCAGCAAGACCCGTCACACGATGTTATGCTAATCCTGTCATGGGATGACAGTTAATTAGGGTAACTTCCTGGGAAAGAAAAGTTGCCCAAAATTTTAGGCCTATTAGAGAACATTCATTCATTCATAACCACCTGACTAGCTTTCTCTTGCCTTCTCATTTTGTCTGCCACATTTATTTGGAGGAAAGGTCAACACTGAAGCCTTTATTTGAGTGTGAAGTCTTATTTAAAGATTTTTACTTTACTTTAGTAAAAGTAGAGATATTGGGAATAGCACAGTTCTTGAATTCCAACCTCCAGGGACCTGTAATCTAAAGTGGGGGGTGGACAAGTAGCAAGGAATGTACACATGTCCATACTGTCAGGTGGAACACAACAGGTGCTCACAAGGACTCTGAGTTTTCAAAATAAAGTGATGTCATATCTGGCCATGAAAATTGGGAAGAGATTCATGGCACAGACACTGTTAAAGATGAGGAAGATGGGGGCGCCTGGGTGGCTCAGTTGGTTAAGCGTCCGACTTGGGCTCAGGTCATGATCTCACTGCTCATGTGTTTGAGCTCCGCAATGGGCTCTGTGATGACAGCTCAGAGCCTGGAGCCTGATTCGGATTCTGTGTCTCCCTCTATCTCTGTCTCTCCCCCACTCACACTCTCTCTCTCTCAAAAATGAATAAAAGTTAAAAAAAATTTTTTTTTAAATGAGGAAGATGTGAGCAGCAGAACTAAAGGAATGGAAAAGAGGAAATTCCAGGTAAAACAGCAGCACAAGCCAAGCAAGAAAGAAAGTGCTCACAGCCAAACACATCCCCTAGATAATTATGACCAGTGAAAGAACAGAATTATAAAGGGACATGGTAGGGAAAGCACTGGAAGGGTAGCTCGAGGATTATACAGTGGCAGGGCTTGAACACAAGGCAGATGAGTCCTTCTTACTTCTTACAAACTTTGAGTTGTGGATCATGACTAAGAATTGTATGCATCAGGAGTCTCCACTCATTTATTTAATTACAGCTCATCTTGCTCCCCAAAAGGATTTAAGGCGGCTTACAAAATTGTATAAAATATTGTAATCTCAAATAAGTGAGAAAAATGAGTTGAAGGGAAAAAAAGTAAGATGAAGTGAATGAGGCTAATAAAATACATACCATTAAAATTCATCAGAGTTAGTTAGTTAGCAATGAATTGCATGATTCACTGTGTCTATTAGGTAAGAAAATAAATCAGAGGCATAGAAGAATAATTCTCAATATGGAGGCAAGAGAGAAATTTCTCTCACAGGCCAGAAAAGAGGAGACACTGTGTAGTCTAAGGAGCAAAAACCTTAAAGTAAGCAAAGCAAATTTCCAAGGGCTATTATAGCATCCTTCAAATGGAAGTGAATGGCATTGTGCCAACACATACTTGAGAAAAAGCTATTTTTCAGGGGGTCAGTGGGATACATTATTCCAAGTAAAACAACTTCTTTAGCTTAATCTAGGGTTGTACTTTAGGATAACTAAGGAGAATGGATATACTGCAGATTATCCAAATATCCCTCCAAACATATTATGTTGTTTTAGCCAACGTTCTGAAAGGTATGAACGTCAGTGACTTTGGAATTGTTGTACTTCTTGACAAGGCCTTGGAATGTAGCTTTCTTCGCTGTTGGTAACACGTAAATCCCAATGCTGAACTTGGCACTGGACAGATAGTGTCAAATTGAAGAAGCTAAGAATTTAAGAAAACTCACTCACTCCACCCAAAATAAACTTCCCACTATTTGGAGGTTAGCTGCAGGAAAGATAAGATTCTTCTCAGAAAAATTTTAGATCTGTACTCACAAAGAGACCAATGAGCAATCATCCCACTGTGGTTATACAGTATGACACAGTTTTAACGCCCACGTCCCTGTAGAATAATCTCGGTAAGCCATCCATAGCCTTGAGTAGTGTAGCATTTCTGGTATGTACTAGTATGCAAATTTGAGTGTTGCTATTGGAAAAGTTGCCTTTAGATTCAGAGATCTAATCCGTACTCTCTCTCTGACAGTGAAAGAATAGAGTAGGGATCCGTATTTACTAAGGTAACTTCCAATTGTTACCCTAAGATCATATCCTTGCAGATCAAGTTAAAGTAAAAACGTTAATCTCAAAGTTTATTCAGGCATTTATGTGAAGGCTCAATAACAAAGGGAGAGGCCAGGTATTGACATTACTGTAATAAAATTGGAAGGTAACAAGGACCCAACCTGGACTGGGATAATAAAATGAAATGGGATGGCAGATTCAAAGTATATTGTGAAATTTATATGAAAAAGGAAAGCTGCATGTAGGGAAGAATAAACCAAGATGTCTCCAAGGTTTGAAGTTCAATTGCTTGGAAGAAAAATGTCAATTTATTAGAGATTTTCTATCCTACTCCAAGCTCAGTTCAGTATTAAATCGTATGGTTCTCACCCAAAGGAAGAGCTATACTTTAAGCCACTAACAGAGACCATAACAATCCTAAATTCATAGATACACTTAATGTTGAAAATCTTGTCTTAGAGAAATAATACTGGTAATGGTTTGCTTGAACCCTAGGAAGTCTGTGGGAGAAAGTAGACTAGGAGGAAAGATTATGAGTCTTGAATTGTGAATATGAAGTCTGGGCTTCAGTGGGCCAGCCGAAGATGGTGGAAGTAGAAGGGGGACACTTGGGAGGTATCTAGAAACAGGGGCATGGGACTTCTAGGATGGGATGAACAGTAGGGATTTGGAGGCCATCTACATGTCAGTTGAAGCCGATGAGGCAGATGACTTCACTAGGAAGAGAGGAAAAGCAAAGTGCCCTAAGACCAGCACCCTGGGAAACAAGATAGAAAGGACCTACACCTTGTTGGTTTTGTTTGAGCAGAGGAAATATCAGCAATGGATTACTATATGTTGAAGAAGATGCGTGTGGGATCACTGCTGTAACAATGTCAGAGGTTAAGACAAAACAAGAACACGGAAGGAAGTGTTAACACTGAAAAAGAAAAGGCCATGACTTGACAAAATACAGGACAGGAAGAGGGGACGAATGAAGACATCTGAACTACAGAGAAAACATCTGTTGGGGATCAGATCAAATATGGTATCCATCATCTCATCAAGGAGGAGGTAGTCATCTTCTGAGCATAAATGGCAAGACTGTTTGGAACTTGAGAAGGTCGCAAAGTTTAAAACAGCTTAAGGAGGATAAATGAGTGGGGGTCCAGCTGAGATTGTGAAGAAGCATTTTGTAGAGGACACAGAAACTTCTTTACTGGATGACTGTGACAATCAAATGTAACAAATTAGTCCATGTAAAGTACTTAGCACAGACCTTGAACATAAGGTGTTTTTCATGTACATAGATTCATTTTTACATTAGCAGTACCTTCCATATACACTCAATGCTTATGATAAACAAAACACATTTTGATCTATCTCATGATTGTATTTACATTTTATCAAGGCCAGTGAATGTTCTATTTTTGTCAGGCAACATTATAATTGCCCTTTAGATAAGGAGAGAATTTACAGAAATCTTTCAAATGATCTTTAATTAGCTGGTAGCTATTAGCAAGGTCATAGTATTCCCCATTAAACAATTTTTGAGGATTATCAACAATTATCAGACAAGAACAGTTGAAGACTGGGGGATAAAAGACAGAGGGAGGCAACAGCATTTTGCAATCCCAAAACTATTTTTTTTTAAATATTTTTTATTTATTTCTAGGATTGAGAGAGAGAGAGAGAGAGAGACAGCATGAGCAGGGGAGGGTCAGAGAGAGAGGGAAACACAGACTCTGAAATAGGCTCCAGGCTCTGAGCTGGCAGTCAGCACAGAGCCCGACGTGGGGCTCAAACCCAAGAACCGCGAGATCATGACCCAAGCGAAAGTTGGACGCTTAACCGACTAAGCCACCCAGCCGCCCCCGCAATCCCAAAACAATTTAAACACCTGCTTTTTCTGTGTAACGTGTGGGACTACTGCATCATTACCAATGGCAACTCTAGCTTGGCTTTGTTCCTCTCACTTAATAGACAATACTTACTATGACCCCCAGTCACTCTGTTGCCCCTGCTTCCTGATAGCACCCACTGCAGAATAAACTGTCACTTTGTGAAACCCTTCCCAAAATCATATTGTAGAAGCTCGAATCCTATAAGCCCCTCCATACTCCCTCTTCTGAGATCCAAGGGCTTCATGGCTCACCTGCAACTTTCCCCCATTGTTCAAGCTAGTAAATCTAATTTGAGGGGCGCCTGGGTGGCTTAGTCGGTTAAGCGTCCGACTTTCGCTTAGGTCATGATCTGGCGGTTCGTGGGTTCGAGCCCCGCGTCGGGCTCTGTGCTGACTGCCAGCTCAGAGCCTGAAGCCTGTTTCGGAGTCTGTGATTCCCTCTCTCTCTGACTCTCCACTGCTCACGCTGTCTCTCTCTCTCTCCTAGAAATAAATAAAACATTAAAAAAAATTAAAAAAAAAATCTAATTTGACTCTAGTTGGTATCTGGTCTTCTTTGGCTAGGAGGCTTTCATTTTCCAGAACAAATATCTCAAATTATCTCAATGATTTTTTTTTTTAAACCAACTCCGCATATTTGATTTGCTAACATAACTGTTCAATTAGGAATGCAATTCCCATTTCCTGAATCTGGAGTTCTGTGCTTTCCCAGATATGAGTCTCTCAGGCAGCCTGCTGGTGCAGGCAGGCACATAAAGTAGTTAAGTTTATGTCTTTTAGTGGCCTGCAATCCATTACCCTGAATCCAACACGGTTTGGGTGCCAGCTGAAATATGTCCATTGCATGTCACTTAAAGGGCACCATTGGTTTAAAATCTTGTCAACTTCTTGTTTTCCATTTTTAGGAAACTTGATGGGAAGTGACTATGGTTTTTGATATGTAGTATCTAGGTCAGAGAGCTGAAGGCTCTTCAATCAATATTGTATCAAAGCTAAATCACAGTGATCGCACCAAGGTTCACAGTTGAGACAAATGAAAAAGGACCAGCCTGATAAGAAATAATATACTGTTTGTGATATGTTCCACATTATCAAAATGGATGAAAGTTAGGGGTAGAAGAGAAGGAAGTATAAGCAGTATCTTGGGTGGCAAATGGACTTTGAAAAATCATCACCATGATTTTGGTAGGAATAAATATTTTGTGATCTGCAGCCCAGAGAGACAAATTATCTCCAAAAGTAGGAGTTTTTGTTTTAAATGTACATTTTTTAAAGATGTGCTTATAGGCACATATATAGGCATGCCTGTGTGTGTGTGTGTGTGTATGTATATACATAACATATATATATATATACATAACATATATGATTTATGGCAGTTAGATTTAATATACACATGCAATTAAAGTCCATATGACCCCAATTTCAAACGTATTTTATCAGTTCCCATAAACCACAAGAGACTGGAAGTTTCCCATTAAATAAACTGAGAAGGTTTTAGCTTGTTTGGAGGGCAGCATGCAAGCGCTACAATATATCATTTGAAATGTGATTTCAATATGGACAGTGCTAACAGCAGCAGTTAAGTGGTTGTGGAGATACACCTTCTGGTAGGTGGAGAATGATTTCACAGAAACAATGAAGACTGGCTTGAGACTACAGAATCGCTCAAAAATTCCATGCCACTTTTATCGAGAAATATGTTTCTTTCAGTTCCACCACAACCCCCAGTGTTGAGATGTAATGACTAGAAGCGGAGAAAATTTTAGAGGTCATTACTGCTACTGCTGCAACCCTTATAATCATTACAATCAACGTTGGAATCATCTTTATCATCTTTATATGAATCCATTCATGTCTTCCTGGTCTATAAAAGAGCTCCCCAATGTTATATATATTGAAAGACGGTGCTAGTAAAATTTTAGCAAATGATACAAATTTTTTAGTTTTTTTAATGTTTATTTATTTTTGAAGAGAGAGAGAGACAGAGTATGAGCCAGAGAGGGGCAGAGAGAGAGGGAGACACAGAATCCGAAGCAGGATCCAGGCTGTGAGCTGTCAGCACAGAGTCTGACGCAGGGCTTGAACTCACTAACTGTGAGATCATGCCCTGAGCCAAAGTTGGATGGCCACCCGACTGAGCCACCCAACCATACTGCAAATGATACAAGTTTTAAAGCAACATTTCAAAAAGCTTAGAAAAAAATTAAAAATATATATAATAATCATTTAACACACTCTCTTTTAGTTTCACGTGCATGTTTAGGACTCAAAATCATTAATGGTTGTTCAATTCTGTCACCTTTTTCACTTTACATTATAAATGTTATTTTTTTCATGATGCTAAAAAAGCTTTAAATGTTATTTATTGTAATACTTCAACTAATAATATTATAATAGTTCAAATAATAGGGATGATAGACAATAAAAGCCTTTAATATTTCTTCTATTGATAGATATTGGGTTTGGAATCTCTACTTTAAAACAGCTTTGGTTCAATCTCTTATGGCAAATGTAAAGTTAGTGATGCTTCAAAAAGTCTAACACACTTCTCTGAATGCAGGGAAAGGGAGAGGAAAGAAAGCCTTAATTAGTCAGTATCTATGATGAGTCACCCGCACAGTGGATACTTTAAATACGTCATTTCAATTAATCCTCATACCAGTATACTTTGAGAGGAGTGAATTCTAAGGAGAGGAAGAGTTAAGCTTCAGAAAATTTAAGTGGCCGTTTTTGTGAAATAATTATTAAATAATTGGACTAGGAATCGCATACACCTTCTTGGTTCTGAAAACAATTTCTATTTATTATGCAACGCTTTTTCCTATTTAGAGTTGCATGCATGTGAATGAATGAAAGCAGTGCCTCCTGGCCTATATTTAGATCAGATCAACACATAATCGCAATCATCTTTCATTTTTATCTTGCCACTAAGACTATAGTGGCAACACAAACTTCCCTGAGCCTGTTAGTATTTTTTTTTTTACCATAAAATTTAGAGCTTTTTTATTTCCAAGTCAAACCTGTGAAGGGTTTAGTAACTAATCACTATATTAAAAAGCACAATTAAACACACTAGCAAATCAATGAAGGTTGAGTGTAATCAAGAGAACATGCTTGGGGCGCCTGGGTGGCTCAGTGAGTTAAGCGTCCAACTTCAGCTCAGGTCATGATCTCATGGTTCGTGAGTTCGAGCCCTGCTTTGGGCTCTGTGCCAACAGCTCAGAGCCTGGAGCCTGCTTCAGATTCTATTTGTCTTTCTCTCTCTCTCTGCCCCCTTTCCTGTTTGTGCTCTCTCTCTCTCTCTGTCTCAAAAATAAACATTAAAAAAAAAGAGAGAACATGCCACTGGGAACACTTGCAATGCATTCCATCTGACTTGAACCGCCCTGATGGCTAAGGCCAAAAGGGAAATAGATGGAGTTATGTGTTTTAGAATGTCAGTTAAAAAGAAGGATATCTGTTCATCTGGAGAGAGATACTTGCCGAGGCACTGAACTCAAGCAGCAATTCATCATGTGCTTCTTTATATAAGGGACATTTGGTAAAATAATGGACAATTACTTCCACTGTAGAGTCTCCAGAAAGTTAGTGATGTTAAGTGTCTGTGTCATGTGTCAACCTCGAAGAAAGAAGAGGTTAAACATTACATTTTAACTCTGATAAAGCATTCCTACACGGGTGTGCAATCATACGGTTCAGGTACTTTGCTTTCTGATAAACTAATTTAACACCGAGTCTACAGAAATGTCAGCATGTCTGTCAGGCCGTGTCTCTCCAGTATCAGCTGTCGCAAGTCTGTCTCTGGCAAGGACTGAATCACAGTCGATTCAGGGCCGGACTCTGGCAGGAACCTCCTGGGCCCACTTTGTGCTGTTGATGAAAAAGGAACCATGTGCTCTCAGTATGTGCTCGTTCCTGCACACGCAATTAGCTTCCTTTAAAATCGATCCTTGTCTTGCTAATGCTCTGCTGCCACGCAGAAGTACTGTCTGTAGCCGACTGGAGGACTAAGCGACACTGCGCGCAGCTGATGGGGTGTGCACTGAGCCCATCGCGGCTGCTCACCGTGGATCCTGCCGCAAGGAGACGACAGTTGGGATTCTGCCTTTGCATGTCACGTGTGTGCCGCATCATCGAGTGGAATGTTCTCTGACCATGCCACAGAAGGGCAGTCCTCTCTCCAGACCTCCCAGCCTGCCCTATGCAATGTTAAATCCTCACGCAAAACCAGGAAAGCTTCCCTTCACTGTGAGCTCAAAGCGGAATCGGGTACTCAGGGAAGAGGTTACCCAGGAGGGAACGGGAGAGCTAGCTAGTACTGACAGATCAAGAATCATTGTGGACACCAATCAACCACAGCAGCCACGAGAATTCCAGCCCAGGTGGTGTGACAAGGATGCAAAGTACGTTTTTTACTACAAATCCGTGGGGATGACATATCTCTTACCTTCTCTATAAATTTCTGGAAGCATAGCATTTTAAGGCTGTCAAGAAGATATTAAACAGGATATATATTTAATATTCCTGTTTGATAATCCTCCATTGCTGGTACAAATAAGTCCCAGGAAACCAATATATGATGAGTACGTGAAAAATATAAAAGGTACTTAGAATTTTAATACCTCGGTACCACAAATGATTATGCTGTATACGTTAAAATATTAAGAAATGTCTCTCTCAGTCTTTATCTCAACTGCTCCCACCTCTGCCTTTCTGAGGTTTCATGTGCCTTTCATGAAATAGAAAAAGACACAAAAGATGCCAATTTTAAAATGAAATGTACTTCGTGCTTATTGTGATGTCAGTAATAGCATTTAATTTGGAATACTCACAAAAATAAACTGATTACAGCAGGGATGGGCAAACTACATAGTCCACAGGCCTAATCCAGCTTACTGCCTGTTTTTATAAATAAAGCTTTAGTGCGATATAGCCAAGGCTCATCCATTTACACATAGTCTGTAGCTGTTTCCACCCCTAAGGCAGAGTAGAGTAGTTATGATACACCGTATGGCCATCAGAGCCTCAAATATTTATGCTATGGACCTTTATAGACAAAAAATTGTTGGATTAGAAAATAAGGCATAAAATTTTGCATCCTTCTACCCCAACTCTCTCCATACCCATAATTCCCCCAAACTGGGTTAAATTAGTGATGTTTATATTATCAGAACAGTTTGTTTGCTTAAGCTCCCTTTAGTTATCAGTTTCTTGAATAAATCAATCAAAATTGTGGCCCCACAGGGAAAGTCTTTATGTTTGTAATGTAGTGAACAATATAAATGCAGTAACAGGAACATAGTAACCGCTGGCACATGCCTGTTTGTCAATTACTCTACCAAAATATGTTCTGCAAACTGCTTTTATGCTGTGCTATACGACAAGTCTTTGCAACCCTGGGCTCTGTTGTTAGATTCTTCATTCTTTGAAGGCAATGGGTACAATTCTCTTTGATACTGTCTAGCCTCCATTCTTGTAGCACTCCAGGAGCTCAGTAAATATTAGTTGAACGAGTGATTAATAAGTAGAACAAAGTCTTCCTTATTAGTATTTACCAAAAAGAAACAACCAATTAGGACATTTAAACAAATGTGATTTTGTAATTAAAATAGATACACAATATTTGAGCAAAGAAATGAGACTGATTTTCATGCATGGCTTGTAGGAACACATAACTCTGTGTCAGGTCTTTTACAGTAAATACAATTTAATGGCTAATTGTTGCTAATTGGAGGTACTCATGGACCTATTTTTTAATTAAGAGATGGAAATCATTTGTAATTAGCTCATGGTATCCATGAAAATAAATTTTGTTTAGAGCTTGAAAAATGGGTTTGTTCTCTGAAGGGGCTCAACATGTCCCCACCTCTAATCATGGGCTAGTTTTATAAAGTGATTCCCATCCCCCAATAATAATAATAATAATAATAATAATAATAATATTTAAAAAAATAAAGTGATTCCTCCCAAGAAGAAGCAGTATATAGACAGGCTTCAACCAAATCTTTGGGAGAGAGCATCACCAATTCCAAACTAATGAGGCTATTGGCTAGCAAAAACTATGCGCATCATAACTGCATGCAATTTTAATGGTGAATTTGGCCTTAATCTGGGTAAGTATCCCTGGGAAGGACTTCATTAATTTAAAAAATTATGTTTATTTATTCTTTTTAAAAAATTTTTAATGTTTTATTTTATTTTTGAGAGAAAGACAGAGTATGAGCAAGGGAGGAGCAGAGGTCGAGAGGGAGGCACAGAATCAGAAGCAGGCTCCAATCTGTCATCACAGAGCCCGAGGTAGGGTTGGAACTAACGAACCACGAGATCATGACCTGAGCCTAACTTGGACACCGAACTGACTGAGCCACCAAGGCGGCCCTGGAAAGGACTTCATTCTTAAAGCATGACTCCGTGGCCAGAAACCCGACTCTTAAGAACTTCATATTTGATCACACTGAGTGTAATTATATTGTGATTTACATATGCTTTTTTAGTGAAACCTCACTGTGAAGTTGCACTGACTATTCTCCACCTATTTTAGCTAGCATGTAGAAAAGATATGGTAGAAAATATATGTTCCAGAATGGATTAATTCATATCAATGCAATTTTGGCTTCTTTTCTATTTTTTCATCTTTCCCAAACACAAGTTCAAATATTGAACTCTAAGGTTTTTAGAAAAGAGGAATGGAGGGGCACCTGGGTGGCTCAGTTGGTTAGGCATCTAACTCATGATTGCGGCTCAGGTCATGATCTTTGCACTGATAGGATGCAGCCTGCTTGGGATTCTCTCTCTCTCTACCCCTCCCCTGCTTGCTCTCTATCTCTCCATCTCAAAAACAAATAAACATAGAAAATTTAAAAAAAAAAAGGGAAAGAAAAGAAGAATGGATTTTGGTTCTACTTCACTTTTCTGTCCATAGTAGTCCTTTGCTTGATTTCTTGATGATCTCCTTCAGAAAAATTCAGATCAGAGCCACTGGGACAGAAATTTGACAACAAATTATCTGGAGTTTTCCTATGTTCTCCTAAAATCCAATGGTGCCTAGGAAAAAAATGATGTTTTACTCTTCATTTTTTTCATTCAAATTTGGCTAAAATAGGAGAATCTTGTTAAAAAGTTACAACCATTAGGGAAAAAGAAACCGTACAAAGAGAACAGGCTTCTGTGATTCTGTGCGAAAATATACAGGGCAGTTCCAGCCTTCCATCTTTGGCCCCTGAAATGAGCTCAATAAAGTGTAGCAGAGACTTGGATATCACCACTCTTGCCATTCTTCCTGAATTACTATTGTTGGGGTTTTTTTGTGTTTTTTTTCCCTTAATGTACTCACAGGGTGCCTGGGTGGCTCAGTTGGTTAAGTGCTTGACTTCTGGTCTCAGCTCAGGTTGTGGCATCATGGTGGGTGAGTTGGAGCCCTGCGTTGGGCTTTGTGCTGGCAATGTGGAGCCTACTTGAGATTCTCTCTCCCACCTCTCTCTATCCCTCCCCCATTCTCTCTCTCTCTCTCTCTCAAAATAAATAAACTTCAAAAAATGTATTCACATTTAACTATTCACCTTAAACTTCTCCTAAGCAAAGTATCCCTTAAGCTATATGTCTGATAAACTTACTCTACGTTACTCAAATTCACATTGCAGTAACTATACAGCTGCTGAGGTAAAAATATCAAGTTTGAGTCCCTGCGTCCTAAAATCATGTGAAGCATCATGGTGATACGCAAATCATGCCCTGAAAAACACTGATCCGATACACCCTTCTGCCTTTAATTAGGTCTATTGTTCCAAGTGTTCTGGAAAGAACATCAGTCTTCAAAATTCCAAGGGGAAAAGTCAATAGGGTCTTTGTAATGTGTTCCAGAAATATGCTCTATCAGTTCTATCAGTGATGGGCCCACATCTTATTAGTGTCAAAAAACAAGCAAAAAACAAAAAACAAAATTCAGGCATACAAAAATACCCACATCAATAGTGGCCTCTTCCATTCTACTGCTTCATTTCTTTACCTCTGTCACCAAATCCCACCTCATTCCCACCTTTTGGCCACTTGCTCTCATGTCCTTGACTTGGCCAAGAAACAGTTCATTATCTGTGATCTTAAATCTATCTTCCCTGTTTCTCCCTCTCTACCACCCCACACAGCCCTCTTTTCTCTTTCTATTGATCTAGAAACTGTGGTTTGTCACTCAATCACCCTCTTGCAAATATTGTCAGCACATATTGGCCTTTTTCTCACTGCAGTCAGTAAAACCTTAGCCCTGGATTAATCCACCTGTCTGCCTTCTTGGCTACTGATCACTACAGTGGAAAATCAAACATCCTCACAGACTGGCATCCCCCAAATCCATAATCTTTAGTTTCTGATGGATTTCCAGTACTGCCCCTCAAATTTTCTTTGTATTGGTAGTTGGCTTCCTCACTCCACAGTTTTCCAAGTCTCTCTTCTCCTTAGATCCCGTCCCATGCCATTTCCTACCTGCTCTCAGAAGATGTCATTCAGCCGTTCACATATAAACAGTATTTGTCTCATAAAAAGTAATTTGATTTCCTATTCCTACTTTTACAGACTTGTAGGCACAAACGTTGTCCCTTCCTCCTGCCCTCCCACATTCCTACAAGAGATGTCTGCCTTCCTCAAGGACCTAGTTTTGTCACTCATGCCCTTTATGAATTACATTTTCAAACTTTCCTGGCTTCTTTCTGTCGTGACCAAATATTTCCCATCTAAAAACATCTTAAAAAATCAGTACATCAGTCAATTCCATTCTCCATTTGTTTTCTTTTTATTTTCTCTACTCTTTTCCAAAGGCAAATCTGTTAAGTTTCTGGCACTTGCTACATCTTCTTCCTTTAAGGATATTCACTATCTCTGTCCTTCTCCTTAACACTGCCCCATCAAATTGACTAATGCTCTCTATGCAACTAAATCCAACGACTTCTTTTAAGGACTCATCTTACTGGACAGTCGTCTCTTGAAAAACTGTCTTGCTTTGGCTTCATTTGAAACCTCATAATCTTGGTTTTCCTTCTGTGTCTGTAGTTGTCTTTCCCAATCTTTTTTTAGGTTTCTTTCTCTGCCCATTTTGTATTTTCAAGGATCTGCCTACTTCTCTTCATTTTAAGCACATTCTTTGGGTGACATGACTTAATTCCATGGTGATATCTTTAAAAATCATCTGTAGCTAAGAACTGTCTTCTAGGCTCCAGACACATGTATCCAAATATTTATTGATTCTTTCCATTTGGATGCTTCATGGACATCTCAAGCTCAACATGTACCACACTGTACTTGGCCTCCCTCCTCCAAAACTTGATCATATGTCCCAGGAAATGACACCTCAGGGCACTGAGTTTCCAGGAACTTAAGGAACTACCTCAACTCTTCTCTATCCTTCTATTCTGACAGCCAGTCAGTTAACATGTCACAAGTTTATTAACAATCCATTCTCATTTCCACAGCTTGAGCACATACTAGCTTCATTTCATGCTTGGGTTCTTAAGTTATGGTTTCCTTTTCTAGTTTTGTGCCTCTTCAATGCATCCACCACAGTGAATCCAGGTGGTCATATCAATCTCCAACTTAAAACTCTTTAGTGTTTATTGCCATCAGGATACAGCTCAGGTAAGCATACCTGTTGGTTTTGCTCCCATCTTATTTCTCCAGCCTTGTTTTCTTTATTCCCCATCTCTCTTTATGTGTCTCTGCCCCTTTGGACCATCTATATAGTTCCCTGAATTTTCCATACCCAGCTAACAATGAGCCTTGTATATGCTGCTCCCTTGGTCTGAAAGTCCTTCTCCAACTTATTGTTCACTTGGATAATCTTCGTGTAACAGTATGTCTCCAGTTAGAGGTTTTTTTTCTCCTTTTCCTGACTTCTCTACTACTGTATGTTGATTTTTTTCTTTGTGCCACCACAGTACCTTGTAACAAGAACAATAAATATAGTTGTGGCTAATAATACTATTATACATATTATTATATACATTATATATTATAAATAATAAGATATATATATATACAATAAATATAACTTATTTTATGCCTGGATCTGTTCTCAGTGGGCTATGTATCTTAACACCTCTAATGCTCTTTATGAGGTAATTATTATTATTTCTTCAGATAAGTAGTATAAGCCACAGAGAAGTAATTTTCACAAGGTTCTACAACTTAGTGATATAAGTAGATTTTTAACTTGGGCACCTTATTGGAGAATTTACAAACTTAAGCATCACATATTTGTCTATATAGAAACAATTTTGACACTGTGTTGTAATCACCTGTTTGTACCTAAATTCCTAATTCAACCCTAGGTTCTTGTATCCCTAGCCCCTACCACAATTATGGCTACATGGTATGCTTTCAATAAATATTATCTGAATACATAAGAGAACAAAAAGAGTCCTTGCCTAAAATCAGATTTACCCTGACCTAGCCTCCATGTCTGTATTTCATTCCAAGAATGCCAGGTGACTGGCTACCATCCAATCACCCTACACATTTTTGCCTCCAAGAGTTTACATATCCTGTCCTGTTCCCTCATGTGCCTTTCCCACTCTTGTTCAACTGCTAAAGTCCTATTCATCCTACTCAATCCAGCTTAGAATTCACTTCATTCATGACCTTCTTTTTAGATTCTAGATTTTGGTTCCTTCATACTTTACACATTTAAACATCGCCAGAAATGACAACGACCATAACAGCAATATTAAAATAGACCAGGATATTTTTTATCATTGGTCCACTTTTTATGCATCTTTGTATCCAAGTACTTGCGTGTCGTGCCTAGCACTCAGAAGGTATTCAATAAGTGTTTGAGATCAGGTTGATTGAATGATATTAGGTTGGGTTGTGTCTCTGCACATTACCAAGCAGACATTTTGAACTCACATTCATTACTGCAGTTTAGTCAGCTCAGGCACTGGCAAAGGCCCGATAATTATTTGAGTTGTCTAATATGGGCATATTGGAAAACATGAGCAGAAGCTGTTACAGCACCTTTGTCTATTTTAGGTTCCTGACTTGGTCAAGGGTTGAGCAAAGGATACACTATTTTTCAAAAGTCATTCAAGTTGTGCCCATTGACAAATGTTTGGAAGGTAAGTCTATTTTCATTTAGCTGGAGACCAAAGATGCCAAAGATGTGTATGCACGTTGATAAAATGTCAAACCACCATTCCAAACTTATAAGGTGGGAGTGATTGTAACACTCCCCACCCGCCATGTTTTTTTTTTCTGTTACTTCTATCTTAGTTCCTTCCTTTGTACTCTACAACTGGTATGTCATTACTCTTTTTTATTCTAATAATATCATAATTGGGTTTTCTAACTACCCTATTCTAACTATTGTTGTCTTTTTGATCCTTAGGCACACACAAAATTGCCAGATTAAGTGTCTTCAAGCACTGCTTTGATCAAGTTATTTCTCTGCTAAAGAACTTTCAGTGATACTTGTCTATGGAGTTAGGTGGGAGCTCCAAGCAGCCAGGTGTCCAGCCTCAATTAATTTGTGTAAGAGCCCAACCAATGGCTGATATTTTGGAAGTGCTCTTGATGTTTCCTTTTCATTGTTGTTGTTGTTTATTTAGTTCTTGAAAATGAAATCAGAAAACCTAATTGAAGGAAAGTTCCAATTTGTGTCTTTCATTCACTATGATGAATATTGGTGAATTATCAAGATTGGAAGCCACATGTTAAATAAAGCAAAGGCCATATGCATTGAACAAAGTATCTTCCAGGGGATCCCATGTCCTAAATGAAATAGGCACATTAAGATATGACAGGTAATACACTTTGGGTAAGATAAGTGATATTTTAATTAATGACAATTTGTAGAGATCTTTAAGAGAACCAAAGTGACTTCACAGCGGAAAGCTAACTCATTGTTTCTCCACTGAACTTCTAAGTGAGTATTCAGCCATGAGCATAATTAAACAAGTCCACAAGACATGAGAAACAGATTACCCTTCAAATGCTGGGTCAGGCAAACCTGGTGGTCAAGAACACAGTGTTCTCTGCTTGAAAAACCACTGTTCAGTTGCCAGACTTCACTGCCCCTTGGGCTCTTTCATTCTATTTCTGGCCTTCGTCTCTTGCTCTGTCACACCAATGCCCTTCTTGGTTTAGATTTTATGTCCTCATCATCTAACACATCAAAGGATCAAAGAGCCCAAAGTTCCTCAGGCTGCCAGTATTTTATTTAGTTAAAAAAAAGTCAACAAAACTGAAAAATTGTGCCCATTTTCCTCCTTGCAAGAAACCAAAATTCAAAATTAAGGTGAAAGCATAGACGAGGGTCTGTGCAGTTCAAAATAAAAACCAACCTCTTCATATACATATACCTTCTTACAAACAGCACCACTGAATTTTATGAAATGATGTAAATATTGCTAATTAAAATCCTCAAGATGCTAATGCGTTCTCAAATCAACCTCTGCCTCTTTGTTGTACGAATAAAGCACTGGCAGGTTCTCTTTCAATATCCAAAATACCATTTTTGGAACAAATTTGAACTTTTGATTCATTCAACAAACCATTATATTAAGCACCTACTATGTGTCAGACACTATGCTGGGTGCTGAGCAAGCAAAATGGAATGACTTTCTGATTTCAGCAGAATTCTGGTCTCTAAAGCAGTGCTTCTCAAACTATTTTTTATTAATCTGTGCCCTCTTTTGATAAACATGAATATCCTTCTCCCACTTCCCAGAAATTCTGAAGAACCCTTCTAACACTGAGAATCACTGATACACAGAACATAGACTCAATTTTCTGTGTATTCTTCCCAGACCAAATATCTTTGAGTTTTTACTTTTAATTTCAAAAGCAACATATTTATTTTCCATATACAAAACTGGGTTGGAACAGTAAAGATACTTTTTTTTTGAGCCACATAAGCTACCCTGCTCTCAATCCCAGGGCTGAAATTTAAATTCCCTGTCCCCAGCCCTATTGAGAATCACTGCTTTAAAGAGTTTTGGAGAAAAACCAGGCAACCTCCATCTCTCCCCTCCAATCAAATCTTAAAGGAATTAGAATTTTCCTACCTGACACAACAGCTGGTGGAGTATCATAATCCTGTCTTGGGACTGAATCTTTGAATGAAAAGAGCATGAGAAAGAATGCAATGAAGTACAAAAGAAAATAAAATAGAATCTTAGCTCTAAAACGTGGAAGTGCACACTGTATGTCATATGATTGCCTAAGCCCCCTGCCTTCCAACACTCAAGGGACTATGATCCCTAGTTCATAGTTGATACCATGGTCCCCAGTATTGTCACGTGGTATCTGTTGTTAGGCCCCACTGTGACCCACCACGGCAGTGCATGCTATCTTAGACAGCTGCCAGCTTCCTCAATCTGTCATCATGTGGGCCCCTCTCTTGGGAAACCAATGTGAAATTTTTACCCTCTCTGGTTGACACAAATGCTCTACCAGGTACTCCCCCATCTGGAAGGGGCCCAGAGCACAATGTGAAGCGAAGTTCTGGAGAACAAAAGAAAGGACCGAAATTTTAAAAGAGATCAATGAAATCTTTGTATATTCCCACACTCTATGGAGACTGATGCACGTTGAGACTAGAATTTCATTAGTAATCACTCAGCTCTGGCTCCAATCCCAGTGGCTGTTAGACAGGGCCAAGGAGCTTTGTGTGCTGGGATTGCAAGAGCAGAGATAAACAGAACAGAATCTATTCGGCAGATGACTGGTGTCTTTTTCCAAAGTGTCAGAGCATTGGAAGTGGCAAATAGGAGGGAACGGTTAATTTAAACTACACCGCACTCATTTCACACTTTTGGGTTATAGGAAAACAAATATATTTGTTGTTGCTGATGGTTTTTTTTTTTTGAAGATGAAACTTTGGCTTAACACAATTCCTTTAAACAAGGATCTTTAAAAGGTAAGTGGGACATGGCTTATGGCCCAAGGCCTCCCTTCAAAAAACGCAAAGTTCTAATCTAGCCCCAACTCCCCTTAGAGACGTAAACTGTAAAAAGGACCAGATATTGCTCATATTCAAATAAACTGCTAAAACATGATTAAATAAATGCTCTTTTGTGACCCTTATTCTATTTACATACCAGTATTCATTGCATTTCTAAAAACTAAAACCTCAAACTTCATTTTTCTATCTTTCTCCATTTAATTTCCTTGCCACAAAAGGATGATATTAACCCTCTCTCAAAAGCAAATGGCATGTGAGAAGACAGAATAAAACTTGGACATTTCAAGGCACTTTGGACCAGCAAAATCCAACATGGACCAAAGATTCAAATGGAAATAAATCTTGGGGATGAGTTATTTTGTGTCTCAAAATTGGTATGTGAATGTGAGTTGATTAGAAGCCCCAAATCTAGAATAAGAAGAATAATTTTTAAAGGTCCTTAAAATATTTTATTCATAGCGATAGTATTTCCTAGTACCTTTAAAAAAAACTGTAATCACACATTATTACTACATCCTAAAAAATAAGTTGATTTAAAGACCATGTCACTAATCATTTCCCAAGAATATATTTGTAACATTTAAAAATAAATCATAAAAATAAATCATGCTCATTGTTGAATACTTGGAGAATGTAGAAAAGTAAAATGATTAAAATGGAAATTATCTCCAATCCCATCAGCCGGAAATAGCCACACTTATTGTGTATTTCTTACAGCTTTATTTCATAAATATTTTTTTCATAGTTGATACTATACTCCACACATGCAAATTTACATCCTGCTCTTTTGATTTAAGATTATAAATAATCCTTTTCCTATTTTAAACTCCTATAACTTGATGCTGCCTCACTTTCTGGTTCATGGATGGATTATGATTTATTTAATCATTCTACTTTATTAGACATTATAAAGAACACTGGGCCAGACATTTCCGAGGTCTGAAGGCTTTTCTGTTATTTTAGAATATCTCCGTAGAATAGCTTCTCAGAACTGTAACTGTGTGGTGAGTTGGCAGAGCTGTTTTGAGGGGTCTTAACTGCATCCCCTTGCTATTCAACTGACATGTTTACAAATTTAGATTTCTATCATCACACCATCAGTGGTTGAGAATGTTCATTTCCTCATACCTTCATCAGCAATATATTTTACCTTCGTAACTTGATTTAATGGGTTATGTGTGTGTGTCCACACTTCTGTTTCTTTAATTACTATTTTATCATATGCTTTTTGGCATTCTGTCTCTTCCTTTATTACCTATCTGTGCATGTTATTTGGCATTTTATCTATTGGGTCTTTTGTACTGGGTTGTTAATGTATTTGAATTCAGAAACCATTGTTTTAAACAGTAAAAACTTAATATTTGCAAATAAACTTTCACAATATTTGACCTTCACTTAATGCCTACTTATTTATTGTTTCTAAGACTACCATCAAAGTTCATGTATCATACTCTGAGGCTAAACAAATTTTTTTAAAAACACTTCCTTTTATCACTACTTTCTTTCTGATATTTGACCATATTTTAATTAATTGATACTTTCCTGGCAAGTATCCTCACTACCGCTTATGAATTTATAATACTAGTCCCTAATTCTGAGCCCACCTAATACCACGTGTTGCTCCTAATCACTGTCAGCCTTAATACTCATGTTCATAGCTATAGCCAATCTCTAAGCAAAATGAATAATTCAGGATTTTCACCTGAGATCGTTAGAATTTGACAGCAGTAAAAATGAAATGGGGTGACTGAAAAATGTAGAGAACTATGGTGAATAATGGACTACAATTAGAAGATATCTTTGTCAGTGACCATGGTGACACCGCGGGAAACCAGTGATGTCACAGATCACCAGTGGTCTGGAGAGCACAAACAGAACTGCAGATAAGGAACCTGCAGAACAAAAACTTTTTATTTCTTGGAATGGATTCTGGCGACACTGTAAGCCACTGGTGACCACCAACGGAACAAATGAAAAGGAGATAAGAAACTTGTAAAACAAGATTGCCATGCAATTTGGAGGTTCTCATAGCGCAGTGAAACCCCCAGTGGTTTCTGCTAAAGCTTACAATAGAGTGATAAGAAATTATGGATAACAATGCTTTGGTTCTATAGAGGGAATCCTGTGACAAAAGCTAAACAAAAACGGAGGAGCTAGAAAATTCTTCAAGGTCAGCAGAGTCCTGAGATAAAAAGTTACACTGCTTGCATACGATTCGTTTCTTTAAGGGCCCGCAGATTTTGTCCAGCTTAAAAATGGGTAGAGAGCCATCTGAGGTGGCAAATGGTAGGGAGAAGTTAATTAAACTACATGGTATCCATTTTAAAACTTGGGGTGATAGAGGATCAAAAATATCTAATTTTATGAAAGTAAAAAAGAGGCTTTGGTTTCTTTAGCCCAGGGATCCCAGAAAGAAAAGCGGGACATGACCTATGGCTTTAAGGACCCCCTTCTAGAAATGGAAATTTCTAATATAGCTCTAGCTCCAACCTCCATCAACCGTGATCCCTGCCCACTTTGGAGTATTCACTGGATCTCTCTCTGCTCTGCTTGGTACCTATCTGCCTCTGCCTTTGAGGTTCCTATGTCAATCTTGAGTTGTTACTGCTCGCAACTTGTTTTGCAGAGTTTCAGTGAGCTCAGAACATCTGAAAGCCTCTGAAAAGTTACAGGTAGGAGAGAGACATTTGTCAGATAATTTTAGATTGACCGGTTGTGGCGATATGGTAGAAATTGGATTGGAGCAAATGAGGGGCAATTAGGAGGCTATTACAATTAATCAAATGAGGCCCAGGGTAGAGACCCTATAAATGTGGAGGAGTGGATGTATCTGACAATTCTGTCTGTCTATGGGATAGAATTGGCGGATCTTGAAAAGTTGCATATGGTGGTGAGGGAAAAGGA
Organism: Hyaena hyaena; assembly: GCF_003009895.1. Taxonomy (NCBI): domain Eukaryota; kingdom Metazoa; phylum Chordata; class Mammalia; order Carnivora; family Hyaenidae; genus Hyaena; species Hyaena hyaena. The sequence goes on from NW_024081744.1 coordinate 160,139, forward strand.
AAGAGTCTAGATGGAGTTCTAAGTGTAGCATTTGACTGCCTGGGTAAATGGGCATGGGATTCTCTTGAGAAGAAATAAGGAGCAGCAACACATAAAGAGGAAGAGGGTCAGTGGAAAGGAAGTTTGGGGAAACTCACGAGATTAGTTTGGGTTGTACTGACTTTGAGATGTCAGAAGGAAATTTACATGGAGATATTTAGCAAGTTTTTGGTTAAATGGTTTTAAAAGTCTAAGATGAGGTTAGCATTGAGGACTCAGATTTAGGGGTGTTCAGCATAGAAGGCAGAGTTCAAAACCATGAAAGTGGATGAACGTGCTTAAGGAAATTATGTATGAATGAGAAGTTAAAAATGAAATCCTGGCTCAGCATCTTGTGAAAGAAAAGAAGAAGCAATGGCCAGAGACATCAGAGGAGAACCAGGAAACCGAGGGCAGAAACCACAAACTGAGAGGATTTAGGACAAACTGGTCTGATAGTCAAATATAGGGAGATTTCCTGTTAAAAAGCAAATACGTAGCTTAATCTTTAAAAATTGGAAGGTGAGTCCACCCTGGGTCCTTATGTCCAGGTAGCAATAACTGTCTGGAGTTGAGCTGGGGCTCTTTATACAAGGCATCTGTGTCCCAGGCTGCCAAGGTACCTCCTCTCCCTACAACTGATTCCTCTAACACTCAGGCAGAGGTGTTATTACCATTTCATGAAAATATCTCTAATTTAAAATACAGTCTCATGTGTATTTTAATATCATGTGTATTTCGACTGCATGACTATGTTTGTGACATAAATAAGTATAGATCAAATTTGATTACATATTTCTAGGGTTTCCTGCTTGAATGTAGTCAACTTTATTCATTCATGTGACTTAGCTGGCTTCTCTGTACAGAGTTAGAAGCTGAGGAAGTAGAAACTTGAAAGAAATCAGTGATGCCAAATAAAATAGAGCAGGCCAGAGAGTTGTAATATGGCTTTGGTGGTGTTCTATATCCCTTCTGGTGACCTGGATTAAACACCCACGCTATGAAGCCACCTAAGATAGTGGGATAAGGGCAGGTCGTTTGATAAGCATTTAGTGGGTGTCATGCCATATTAGGCATGTTACATATATCATCCCATGTAACACTCACAACACCACTAGGATGTACATATTGTTTTCCCCCTTGGTAAAAGAGGAAATAAAAGTTCAGAGAGGTTAAGGACTCTGTCTAACCTGCATAGCTAATAAGGGGCAGAGCCAGGCTTTGAACTCAAGTTTAATTCCAATGCCCACTGTTCTTTCCATGACACAAACCCACCTTCCAAGCAATAGATAGAGCAATTGAAAAGATGCAGTAAGGTGGAGACATTTGATTAAGACAATCAGTTTTAAAAAAAGAATGTTTCAACTACAAATGCCAATCAAAAATTCAAATAGAAGAAATCTACGGCGGCATATCAAAATGTAAGAGTGACAGTTTGAGAAAAAGTATAACCATATTCTGGACACTAAACATCAACCTAGTAGTAATGTTTTCTCTCTAATTTTCCAGAGCCTTATAGAATTTTAACTGTTTACAAAATATCTATTTACAGAGTTTTTGATGTACCTAAACACGATTTAGTATAAATGTGAAGGGGGAAAAGAATGAAATAATAAACAAAACTAGAAGAAATCTAGTGTTCAAAATAAGCCATCTGCTTAAGACTTCTGCTTTCTAAGAAAGGGAGGGAGTGTATGTTATTACTGAGTAATTTGGCTATTACTAGCTGGGCAAAAATTACGATCTCATACAAATGTGTTCTTGTTGAAAATGCTCAAATACTAATCATGATATATGTTATTGAATCAGCAACTATTGTAATTCTGAATCTGTTGTATATATTTTAGCTTATTTCTTGACTCTCTAAAGGATTCGGTCATATTCTCAAGTAACGTAGCTCTCATATTTTTTCTAGTTGGCAAATTTGAACTTCAGCAAGTCAGCTGGTTTTGCTTTTGATTCAAATAAGTAAGATTTATAAAGTGTTTCTTTCTATACTTTGTGTTATAACTCACTCTTTTATTGGATCTTAGATTGTCATTCAAATATAGTAAGATTGCTTTACTTTACTTGTTCAGAATTTATGATCTCTCAAGGAGAGACAGGCTGATATGAAAGGAAATCAATAGGGCAGACATGAGAAACTTCCAGTTTCTCCCAGTAAACTTGGGAACTGCTTTGTTAGCAAATGAGCCAAGTGACTACAAATAACATTTACATGTTATGAAAAAATATCTCCCTGATGAAAATTAGCTGTACAACAGTGTAGAGTTAAATGTAGTCTCAGACATGACATTTGAAAGTCTAGGTCAGAGACCTGAGAAATTATGTGATCCAGCCCCTGCCTTCAGACAGGTAAGGTATCCTCAACTGCTTTTTAGAAGTTCAGCAACTGAAGTCTTCAAGATAGGTACTTTGTTTATGCTAATAAAGCTTTATTGAAACAATGTGACTCTTTCCATTAGGTCTATGGACTTTCTTTCTATTTAGAGCAGATTTTTGTGGCCTCAGTAAATGTGTCATAAACTTCTTACATTCCAAAAAGCCAATGAGTCAACATAGCTATGTGACAAGCAAGCCATAGCTTTAAGGTACCATTTCCCAAATATGGCTAGTGTACGTAGTGTACATAGATATTCGGAGATGAGGCCAGCATAACTGTGAAGAATCACAGAAGTGTTGACTAGAAGGCATACAGGCTTAAAGTCACTGAGGCATATAGTCAGAGAGCTCCCATATATATCACCATGCTCAATACTTTAACTATACAGAGAGGGAAATTGAGACTGGGAAAGATTATTTCCCCAAAGACAGAGTGAAAGAACAGTGCTCACTCAAGGTTTGAATTAAGTACTCCCAACCCCTGGTCCAGTGCTCTTTCTATAATAATTAAGCTGCATCGTTCAAGAAAAAAAAAAGATTAAAAAATTTCTACATCTTTAAAAATGAAAAAAATTATCTGTATTTATGTTTGTAAAAAATAAAACCTGTTACCAATAGTATAACATGAGAGACTGGCTTTGATGTTTTTCATTATTATCTAAAAGGATATTTAACAAAATTGTAGTATTCCGGCTTGTATTAGACATTTGCCCTCTTCATTCGGGGAGTTTTCTTTGAATAGATTTTTAAAAGAAATAAAATTTTGTTAATTATTTCAAATGATTGGTTGATATAGATCAAGGCTGTAATAGCATTTTTTATATACTTCAGTTCCCTAAGGAAAATAATGGGTAGTCAAAAATATCCTAACCTATTGAAAAAGATCAAGTACATTAGAACCCCTTCCTTTTTTGCAACATCATCTATGTCTACATATTCCAAACAAAGATGAAAAGAACTGGATTATGTCAGGTTCTCAATTACTTTTTATTAATTTAAACACTGAGAGTAAATTAACAAGCTCTATGTATTAGTCATAGTCAAGGTTTGCCCCTGCCTTGTGAATGACCTGGGAATAGCTGAAGTGCTAAGCGTCTGGGAAAAGAAAACCAGGCCCAAATGTATAACCTTACAATTTCTAGATTTGCAGGTGCATTCTTAACGACACCTTTCCACAAACAGACATTATGCCTGGTACACTGTGTCATATGAACAAAAAGTAATTCAACTTTACGTGCAACACAGCGGAACCCTCAGCCTTGTCAATGTGAATAAATGTGTCCCAATGCTGAATATGCATGCACGAGGCAGCTTATTCATAACAGAACCTGAAATGTGTGTTAGTCAACGGCACAGAGCCAGTTTTACTGATAATGCCAGTAACAACAGAGAGCACTGTGTCCTACTGAAGAAGTCCCAAGAAAAAACAAAACCAACTCTTCAACTCACCGTTCCTGTTGTGCCCAATGAAAGATGATTCATCTGTTGTGTCAGGGGGCCCATCATGTTTGCTGGCTGCATTGACATAGGATGGTCCATTGTCGGCGTAATCACAGCACCCTACAAGCACACACAATGTCCATCTGAAAACAGGTTCCACAAGGAAGGAAGCTTAAAAAATAAGCACCGAGAACTGTCTTAACATCATACATGTTTGCTTTTTAATGAAAAGGCTAAGTTCAACCATGTATGGTTTTTACATCCACCCATGCCATTCTGTGCTTGTCTAAATACATAGCACTAGCGACCTCCTTTTCCTTATATCTACGATGTGTCTAAAATATTTATTGTTCACAATTTTAATAGTCAATATAGAATACTGCAAGTATCATATATATCTTCTTTCATTGTTCTAAATACAAACTTCTCTAACTGAAAAATATTAATACTATGGAGATTATTTAGTTTCCCTTGATACTGAATAAGACTTTTGACCTATGCCTTTATCCATGATTTATATGGTTAATTATTGATCACCTCTTTACAATCTAACACCAGGGGAATAATCCTGGCCCCGACAAGTTTCTTGACTGGATCTCTTTGAAAGACGGATTAAAATCTAATATAAATGATATAAAAATCAGAACTACTATTTTCCATGTTTTTTCCTTCTAATCTCTGACCTACTTTCTTTCTATCTGTGCTTTTGAAACAAGACAGAATACTGAACTCTGTTAAATGCTGGTCAAATGCTGCTAAAATCTTGGTGAAAAAAAAAGATCAAGCTTTTCATAAGGTGTTAGGAAAGGCCTACTTCTAGAATATGCTTTTTGATTTATTATAACTGTTGGGAATACAACAAGAAATAGACATTTTTTAAAACATCTGCTCATATACAAAGTTGCACATAGACAGTGCAACAAAGGACAAGCCCTTTCCTTTCCTCACCCTACTTATTCTGCCTTAATTGACTAGCCTAGAGAATGAAAGAATTTTTTTTAATTGAAAAGCTAGGGCTAGATAGAATCTTTGGGATTTCGAAGCTTTATTTTAAAGATGATGATATAGATAGAAACTCATGGTATAGAAACTAATTTAAATACCTAGTGGTAATAAAATATGTATCTGAATGCCATTTTTTTCCCTGTAAACATTTTTCTCACTATGTGACTTTTCCCCCCTGTATAAGTGAGTGTTTTGAAGGAATAAAACTTGGACAGATTCATGTAGATGGAAGGATCGTAGCACCCAAAATACCCATAAGCAAATGTTTCTTAGAATGTTTTGCTCAGGATGATCAACTCCTCCTGGTATTTATTATCCAAATCTAATTCCCTGACCGTATCTGTTAAAAGATCAGGCTCTCACTCATCATTCCTTTATGGGTTTCTCTTCATTAATATGGAAGGAGAAGAGAAATTGAGCCAAATATTTGGAAATGCTTGATTTTCAGAGCCAACATCATTTAAGGACATTTGTACTCTTGAGCTAGAATCAATCAGAAAAAAAATGTTATATTATAGATCTGTAGCTTCTAAATATACATGGCTGTGCATTTTTGTTGTTTTGATTTGATGCATCCATGAACTGTCATTCATCAGTATGCTTCTTGAATTAGAGACAGGATAAGGTAAACTTTTACTTAATTTTTCTTTTTCTTCCGGCTGCCTCAATTTCTTTAAACAAAATCACCTTACTTTTTCCTTAAAAAAAAAAAACTTTCTGTACCTTAATTTACAGTATTTGTTGTGACAGACCAGCAGTAAACACTTTAAGAAGAACTGGGTCCTTCTTAAATCACTTAGGGATATAAACTACAGAAAAACCTCAGAGAAAAGATGGAAGTTCTGAAGCATTTTTTTTTCAAGCAAGAAGAGGCATTTTCACAACATTCTAATCCTTAACAGGTGCAAGACTGCAATACTGTTCTTGAACTTGAAACTTAGACTACCTTCTTAGATTATTGCCCCTAGGGATCCCAGCAGCTAAACTGTCACAATCCCCAAAACCCCTCAATTGCAATAAACTTGCTCTTGCTCCATAAAGGAGTGTTCATCATAAATCAGAGATAAAGACCAAATTGTGTTTGGTAGAAGAACTTCCTTCTCAGTGCCCTAGAAGTGACCTCATTCTCCAGTGAGGCAGGAGGTAGACTTTAGTCTTTGTTTGGGAGGCAATATGCAAATGAATATGTGAGCAGATGACAGAGGAATCAAAATACATGCATGGTAAGAATAGAAGGACTGAATTGCCTGCATTTGGAATTAATTTAGGAAGGATTGTCTGGTCTCTTTACAGAATCCTTTCTTATAAAGTGTTTGGGGACTTATTTGATTACAGATGATACAGAGTGTTGCTTCTGTGGATAAACCAGAAACTGACAATCAAAGGGAAGAGAAGGAAGGGATTTCTCATAACTTAAAATAGTAAATAGCAGCAGTTGGCATAAAATGGAAAACAGTTAAGGGAAACATTCCTTTCCTAACCAGGACACTTATTGCAAATAAATGAACAATAAAATAAGGATTCTTGGGGAAGCACATGTATGAACATGCATTCTTGGATTCAGTAAATATGTTCAATGGAAAAAGGATTTCCACAAATTATTATTATTTTTAAAATTTTTCTATTATTTATTTCTGAGAGAGAGAGAGAGAGAGAGCAAGAGTAGGAGAGGAGCAGAGAGAGAGGGAGGCACAGAATCTGAAGCAGGCTCAGGCTCTGAGCTGTCAGCACAGAGCCCAATGTGGGGCTCCAACTCACGAATCAGGCAATCATGAGCTCAGCTGAAGTCGGATACTTCATCGACTGAGCCCCCCAGGTGCCCCTCCCTCAACTTATTAAGAATGTCAATTCCTTAATAGTTGCAAGGGATGAAAGAAATTTACAATCAGTGGGTAAAAGTTGGAAGTAGTATATAGAGAGACTTGACTGGGGACAGACAACTTAGAGAGTTTGAAGTACAGGTTATCTATAATCAAGATTGGAGTTCATCAGCCATTTCACTCATCAAAGATTACAGAATCTCCTTTGTGTTGTGCGGGACATTAAAAAAAGAAAGAAAGAAAGAAAAAGAACAAGGAGGAGGGAATGCAAAAGGAACAAAAAAGGAACAACAAAACCTTATGTTTCTTAAGGCAAAACTAGTTCTCCCAACCATAACTGCGCCTCATTAAATACACTGTCACATCCATTCCTATCCAATACATTTAAGCCATAGATTGAAGAGTGTTTTGTGACAAATGCTGCCAAAACATTAAGAGTAATTTCATTTACTCCAATGTATAGAATGTGCTATCTGACAGAGTTCACTTGGCAAATGGCAAAGCAAGAGGAAACAGATTTTTCATTTTAGCATCTCCGGATGTCTGGATTTGTTCAATGCTTAAGCTGCAGAGACAAATACTGTAACATGCTATAACTCCACTAAGAAGGCACAATGACCAAACAGCTGATGGGAATGTCTGTTCTATTTTAGCCACTGTCTCTGCAAAAACAAAGCTGTTAGCACTCAAGAGATGTGGGGTGGATCTGGTCACCCTAGTTCTGAAATAAACAATTTCAACAGCAATTTGGACAACGTTTTCAAAAATCATTGATGTAGAGTAAACGTATCTGAACGGAGGCCAGAAAAGCATCTGTGTTGTGAACCTTGTGTCAATAGTTCAAAGAAGTTTTAAGTATTGGAGAGTTCATCAGTATTTTAATTTCTCAACTGAAATACAGGATCCTTGGCAAATCCAGGAAAACATGTGCTAACTCTCTCCCAAGAAGAGCACAGACAGTGGGCTGTGTTCAGAGCAGGACATGGAATGCAATGAGAATTATCTCCATGAATGTACCTGTGAGTGTCAGTGTTCTAGAGCAGTGACACTTTAAGTATGATCCATACACAGGAGGCAGCGGCAGACCAAGAATTGGAATTAGAATCTCTGAGCTTTAGGGTCTTAGAATCTGTGTTTCCAAGAGCTTTCCAGTTGCTTCTGGTCTTCCCTGAAGTTTGAAAAGTGTGCTCTTGCTTATAAACTGCTACTGAATAGGCCAAGGTCATAGATACAATGTCTTAGATATAAACACTTGGTTTTTGTTTATTTATACTGTTACCCAATTATTTGTTTTAAACCAATCTTGTTGGGCATGATCATAACCATAATCACATTATATCTTGTTTAAAAATACAAAAAGGTCAAGCCTGATGACCAGACATGTCTCCATTTGACCAGTTTGCCTTACACTGTAGCATATTTGAGAATCTCTCCTATTAGGAACCTTAGTAAACCTTGAATTTGAAATCATAATAATGTAAAAGGTAAGAAAACTATTTGAATCATATAAGTGAAAAAGAAAAGAAAAGAGATATCACTCATCACTCTCTTTTTCCCTTTTCCTTAGCTTGAATTGTTGGTGGTCCATCCTATATTATTTTCCTATAGTGACTTATGCAAAATGTTAAGACTTTTTAATAGTAATACTTCAACATGAGTTTAAAACACCATGGTTTAAGGTAGTTTATCTTCTTTCTCCTCTGTATGTTTTCTGCTTCTCTGTCAGTTTATTTTTGTATTTCTAGAATAAATATGCAGTAAATTTTGTGTACCCCAACCTATTTTAGTACATGTGAAATGGAGTGCAGAGAATAATGGAGCCCAATGTTAGCAACAGTTATTTCATAATATAAATGGCATGAAGGTATATCATTTCACTTTGGGGAAAAGCTACCCAAATGCAGTGCCCTGCAATGTTGGTGTGCAACACTCCTTTTTTTAAAAAAATAATGTTTATTTATTTTTGAGAAAGAGAAAGAGACACACGAGCTCTTTCTCTTATAGAGAGAACACAAAATCTGAAGTAGGCTCTAGGCTCTGAGCTGTCTACACAGAGTCAAGATGATATGTCTGAAACTCAACTAACTGAGCTACCCAGGCATCCCAACATTTCTTATAATACATGTAGAGATGTTTAATTTTTTTCATCTGTTGATGTTGGCATGTTTTTGTTGTTATTGTTTCCTTTTATTAAATTTTTTCCTTCCTCCCTCCCTCCCTTCCTCCCTTCCTTCCTTCCTTCCTTCCTTCCTTCCTTCCTTCCTTCCTTCCTTTCTTCCTTTCGTTCTTTCTTCTTTTTTAGATGCAGGTGCTTGGCATGGTTTAAGAAAAAGTGTTACAGAGAGAAAACCAAAAAGGAGCAGGAAAGGCCTCCATCCTTAGAAACAATCATTAATCCTCAACTATCTTGATAAATTTCAATGGACTTGGAGGAGGCAGTCTGACTTCTCAAACAATTATGTTTGAAACCCAAAAAGCTGTGGCAAAGCTGGTAGATATGGCTTCAACTGTGAAAGTATTTGCAAAATACCTCTGACAAATGTTGGAGGTATGGAAGAATGGTGAATAACCATGGTTAGGCCAGAAGCCACAATGCCCCAGGACCCTATTTTAGCACTGAAATCCTTCCTTTATGTTCTTATTCATTTTCAATATTTTGCATATAAGAGGGCAAGGGTCATGCTTACACATCTTTCATAACTCCTACAAATAGGAGTTGCACGCCATAGGTACTCAAAACAGTTTTCATGTATTTGTTTTATATGTTAGCACCACTAATTGTTCAGTTGAATTAAAAATGGCTAACATTTACTAATATTTTTTATTTAGATTGTTCATACTAAAGGGCCTACATCACACCTGCTTGTTCACCACTATCTTAGTGCTGTCTCATTCCTTAAAGATGAGATCTGAAATTAACTTGTAAAAGTTTCTACCAATGCCACCATAGCATATTAATGGAAATTGTTAAAATAAAAAGTATCTATGTATATGAATATACCAGTGGTTCTGAAGGAAGGGAAACTTTGCATTGTCTGGAAGGGACATTTGGCGATGTCAGGAGACATTTTCGGTTGTCACCTTGGCGAAGGGGTGGTATTGATATCCAGTGGGTAGACAGGGCATTGAACTTACAGAACATTCTACAACACACAGCACAGGTCCCCACAGCAAAGGATTACCCAGCCAGAAACATCATTAGTGTTGAGATTTAGAAACCTTGGTATAGGGGCGCCTGGGTGGCTTAGTCGGTTAAGCGTCCGACTTTCGCTTAGGTCATGATCTCGCGGTTCGTGGGTTCGAGCCCCGTGTCGGGCTCTGTGCTGACTGCCAGCTCAGAGCCTGGAGCCTGTTTCAATCTGTGAGTCCCTCTCTCTCTGGCCCTCCCCTGCTCACGCTGTCTCTCTTTCTCCCTCTCCTAGAAATAAATAAAACATTAAAAAAAAATGTTAGAAACCTTGGTATAAATGTATATATACATGTATATACAAGCACCATGCATACAGAATGAGAAAGTTCTGAAACTGCAGTAATTAGAAAAAGAGTATTAATCCACTTCCTGCTTTCTACCACCAACAGCAAATTGTAGATTTTATGCTGAGACTTTATTTATGATATAAACCAATTTCTTAAAGATCAGGCATCTAAATCGATTGTCCATATCCTATAATTTACCAAGGAAAGGAGGCAAGACAATTAGGGGTCTTTCAATGGCTATATGATTATTTTGAGTTCAAATTTATGTTGCTATTTATTTTGGAAATATGGCTAACAAGAGCTGAGTTTCTCTTTCCTAAGTTAGATTCAATTCAATTGGCGTAATAGTTGGACTACTTCTTAGAGATGTGTAGTTGTGAGCTAGGGGTATCATGTTTGGAAGTAGGGCATTTTACATTGCTATATAGTCAATTTAAAAGAGTTGTGTACATAGGCTTCCTAATGAGAGAATATCTATTAGCTGTAAAAATAGATTTTTTTCTACTCTTAAATATTCTTAATTTTGTGTTGCTTTTTGATTCAGTTACCATTAGTTGGGAGTGTTTTTTAAAAATACGTAGTATTCAAAGACACCAAAAACCAAATTAGTTTTAACAATTGAGTCCCCTTTAAAAGAATCCTAATTATATACCATGCCTATTCAACTGTGAATAATGGTTTCAATTATTGGTTAAGTACCTATTTATAATAGTGTCATTCTGAATGAGAATATAAATATGTCACATTGAAGTATTTCTTACCAAAGCAGGTATATAGACAATTAGAGTTCTCAACAATGCTTTATTGAATCCTTTAGATTTTATGCTTAAAAGTAAAGACATTTGTTCAGCAGTGACTTTTGTTGTTTTCAACAAGTTTCTTTAGAATTCTAATAGAGTAACATGGCTTTTAAATATGCTACATTATTGAGACAAAGTTGAAAATGTGAAGACTTAGGGTCCCAATTCAAGTCGTTTTATTGACTGTGAAATGGAACAATTAGTTCTGTAATCATTAAAGATTTACACCAAGTTAAAATTGTAAAAGGAATTTCATAATGCAGGTGGGTTTTCGCACTTTTTCCTTTCAGATGTCTTACTTAAAGAGATCATAGTTGCTGAGCCAATGGAAACATTATGTGTGCATAGAAGGATCCTGGGCCTCTTAGGTGAGTTTCTTATGATTTCAGCAGCAAAGGATGAATTGGCATTCATCAACTTTCTACTTCAATCATGTAATCAATGTGTGGCTCTCAGCTAGGGGGTATCAACCACACGCAAACAAGTGTGCCACCCAAATCCATGATCACAGAGACATGGTATAGATATGACAGAATCACACTATCTTTGTGGAAAAACTCCTGGTACAACCTAAGCCATTTGTCTTCACTATGCAGGGCTCCCTTGGTCATATTCCTTCCTCACACACACATACAGTTCCAAAATTAGTTTAAAGGGAATTGACGGCGGGGGGGAATGGGGCACCTGGGTGGGTCAGTTGGTTGAGTGTCTGTTTGACTCTTGATTTTGGCTTAGGTCATGATTCTGGGGTCATGAGACTGAGTTCCAAGTTGGGCTCTGCACTTGAGCATGGAGCCTGCTTGGGATTTTCTCTCTCTTTCTGCCCATCTCCCCTGCTCTCTCTCTCTCTCTCTCTGTCTCAAATAAAACAATAAATAAAATAAAGAGATTTGAGAAAAAAAAGATGAAAGACCATGAAGCAATCATATTTACCAATAATATTATTAATCATAATATATTTCACCATCTTTACTAATTTTTAAGATACAAAAGAAACCTTTTGAAGATACAAAGATACAAAAATATACCTGCTCACCAAATATATTACATAATAGAAAATTATATTAGAGACATGGAGGACAGCTCCTAACCAATGGTAACAACAACAAAATATCCCTTTAAAGATAAGCAGAACTGATTTTATTTTATTTTATTTTTTTATCCATGGGTGATATAGGGAAAGTCATGTCAAACCACCTTTTCTACCAAAGTACAGCCTAGGCTCACATTTTTATACCTGAGTTGGCATCTTGAAAAGTACTAGGAGTGTCACATGTGTAGGTACTCTTAAGCCAATGGCTGTTGTAAGTTAACATGTAACAGATGGGAAAGGGGAAATAGGACAATTTAGTGATGGAACCGAAACATTTTCCATTCCTCAACCATTTAGACTGAATGAACAGTAGGGTCACCCATGTGAATGTGCCCCACACTCTGTTCCTACATCATCTGAGTCCAAATGTGGGCAATTATGTGTAGGTCCAGGTTGACCTCTTTGCCATAGTACATATACTCTGTGAATACCACATAGCTTCTAATCTACACTTCCTGTCTAATTCCCCAAGATTGTCTGCATGAAGCAACTCCTCTCACCACACTGAACTACTCATCCTTCTCTGACCCATCTTCCTTGTTCACACTTGGTGTCTTTGCCAGAAGTTCTGGGCACTAACAATAGGTTTGCAAGCATACCTTACGATTCTTATCAAATGGTACATTCTAGGGAACACCTTCTGTGTCTGACCCAGATTGTTGGCCATTTGTTCCTCTCTTTATTCACAACATTTGGCACATACCTTTCCCATGGTCATACTTTATTTCTCTTCTGGATTCTTTTCGCTGTGCTATTCATGATGTTTTATGTATTTTCTAAGGGTGCCAAAGCCTAGCACAGTAGAGGTTATGAAACAGGGTGTAATGGTGCCAAATGACCAAATAAGTGAATGACACTTATTTATCAGCCAGGGCTCCTGTGTCTTTGAAGGGAGGCAGGACAGTAACAGCTACTCCATGCTCAAATTGGACAAGAGGATTCAGGCAACAGAAGGATCGTCTTTATTGGACAACTGGATGGTCCTTAAAAATCCATCCATGCTTTCCTTTAACATGTCCCTGCCTGACCACTGCCAACTTGATGTTCTTGTCATTGAGTATGAGAATTCCCAGGTTCCACGCAGTACCCAGGGAAATTTAATGTTGGAGTCTGCCACATGATTTCCATCCTTTGGAAGGAATCCATGTGCCTGATTCAATGCTACCAAGCTTCTTTATTAAAAAAAAAAAAAACATTTTTTTACAATTTATTTATTCTTGAGACAGAAACAGAGCATGAGTGGGGGAGGGGCAGAGAGAGAGGGAGACATAGAATCTGAAACAAGCTCCAGGCTCTGAGCTGCCAGCAGAGCCCGATGTGGGGCTCAAACCCATGAAACACGAGATCATGACCTGAGCTGAAGTCGGACGCTTAACAGACTGAGCCATCCAGGTGCCCCCCAAGTTTCTTTTATATATCACAGCCAAGGCACACAGCCACCAATGCAATGTAAGCATTTTCCATTAGGGCTTTCCTGTGCCATGCCCTGTTTTAAGAGCCATATATCTGCTGAAGATTCTTGTCAGACCTTGTGATATGACAAGAGAAGAAATGCTTTACTCACTTGTACACCAATCACTTTGTACACCTCCAAGTAGATTTCCAAATGCCGAGAGTTTAAAATGCCCATCAGATGCAGTATTCCAGGCCAGTCTTCTTCCAAATGATAAAACAAATAGGGTTCCCAGCAGATGTCTGAATATTTATGGGCAGGATTTTTGTCTGGTAAAATGTTTATCTTGCTTTAACTAGCACTCAGGACTGGGAGCTGTCAGAAAGCTTCTCATTAAAACCTTCTCCTTACTGACAAATAGGCACCCCACCCCCCAAAACAATAACAACAAAAAAAGCTGGTTGCAAATCATTGTCAAGGTCTTAGGGTCCTCTTGGTGAGTGGGTCTGGGAAATCATTTTTCAAACCACAGGACTGACCAAGAGGAAAAGTTGCCTGTTTATAAGTGGCCATTGTTTATAGTGCAAATTGCCTAAAAATGTCACAAGACACCTTGATTCTTGCCGTTACCAGAATAGTGATTCCTTGTCCTGCAATTTGCTACAAAATGCACTTTATTTTGTGGTCCCTCAGAGGACATTTCTGGGCTATTTGTTTTCTCCTCCAAGACATTTTTAGGAATTTGCCTGGTTAGAGCTGGCAACATGACCAGACCTAACGATATGAGTATAAAGTCATGACCCTATTAAAAAACTGATTTACTCCCTTCAAAGTACACTTGCTATTAGCACTATTGTCACTGACATGTCCCCAACTCAGCCTGTGATGGAATGTTCTGTAATGCAATTCTGAGATAAAATATGTCCTAGTGGAACAGCCGTATCCTAAGGTAAAAATTTACATATTAGCGTCCAACCAAGATACATTCTAAGGTCTGCAAGATGTTGTTGGTTAACATACATAAAGTTGTCCAGTAGATGAGATGAAAGACAGCTTTGTTCAGTGTTCTATTTGTTCAGCATTCTTCAGTGTCCTATTTCTTGTGGAATTTATGCCAGAAACTTAGTTACATCTTTTATTCCACTTAGATTTTATTGTCACTCCTCCGACACAGTAATACTATATAAGAAATTTTGGATTTTTCTGTTGAATGACTTCTGCTAATTAACAGCACCTTAAACTCTCTAGCACCTTGTTCCTCAAAGCATAGTCTGTGATCAGGTACCATCATCTGGGAGTTTAATGTGGATGCTCAGATCTGGCCCCAGCCCCACTGAATCAGAATCTGCTTTTCAATAAGATCCCCAGGTAGGTTATATTCCTGGCAAAGTTTGGAGAAATTTTGCTCTATTTTTTTTTAAATTTCTGTGAGAGATTTTTATTCCTGAAGAGATTCTTGGTTTGTTTCTTAACCATTTTGTTCAATCCTTTTTCAGTTTGTATTTGAGGGTCAAGTAGCTTCAAATAATCTCAGCAACATTAATACACCACTTTGTTATAACCACAAAACAGCCGGTAATATTTAGTTCCTCGATAGTCTCCATAGGATTTCTTCTTTTCTCCACAAAGTCTCCCGTACAAAAAAAAATTTCCTTTCATTTCTTTTTTTTTTTTTTAATATTTTTTATTTATTTCTAGGAGAGAGAGAGAGAGAAACCGTGAGCAAGGGAGGGTCAGAGAGAGAGGGAGTCACAGACTGAAACAGGCTCCAGGCTCTGAGCCGGCAGTCAGCACAGAGCCCGACGCGGGGCTCGAACCCACGAACCGCGAGATCATGACCTAAGTGAAAGTCGGACGCTTAACCGACTAAGCCACCCAGGCGCCCCTCCTTTCATTTCTTATGACATATTTTCATGGCAACTCTCGAACTGAAATCTCTGTTCTTTCCAAATATCTTCTGATTCACCAATGAGTTTGGAATAATGGCTATTACAGTCAAGTGTTAAAAGAGATGCTACAGGCCTTGTAAAGTATAGAGTAAACATCTAAATATTTTAGGTAACTCTATACACATGCCATGAATGTAAAGTGTTAATAAAGAGTTAGAAATAAAATGTCAAAATATTGTTACTTGCCAGGTCTTGATGGAATTAACAAAAAATAAATGTCAGTTTAAAATCCCTTTTAAAATTAGTTAAAAATTAAAGTTTAAAAATTTGTTTTATTTTTATTTTTGAGAGAAAGAGAGATAGAGCATGAGCAGGGGAGAGACAGAGAGAGAGGGAGACACAGAATCCGAAGCAGGCTCCAGGCTCTGAGCTGTCAGTATATAGCCTGATGAGGGGCTCGAACCCACAAACCATGAGATCATGACCCAAGCCAAAGTCGGATGCTCATCTGACTGAACCACCCAGATGCTCCCAAAATTAAAGTTTTTAAAAGCTCCTTGATGTCTTGACCCTCTTCCTGAAGTCTTGAACAAAATATCCAACAACTCACTAAGTCTAGAATCTTAGGCATCTCTAAACAACTATGACCCACTTTGAATATTTTCTCTTTTTCTATCCGCACAGCATGTTATTTCTCCTCCATTTGATCCTTGAAATAATACAGAAAAGTCCAGGTCATCCTTGCCTTTTCCTCCCTCATCATGCATAACAAACCAGTAGTGAGTCTTGTCACTGCCATATCATAAATGTGTCTACGTCTTCTATTTCTTCTTCTCAAGGGCTGCTGGTTGAGTTGAATGCTTCACCGTTTCTCCTTAGGATTAATCCAATTACTTCCCATGGTGGACCTCCCTTAGGGCCTGCTATAGACATTTATTTTTTAACACTCTCTCCACATGTTCCTAGTGCCCCACAAAGTGAATCTTGCTTTTTCAACCTAGAAACTGTACATTTCTCATCTGCCACATATAGGTATGTGACTTCTGCTAATTAGAAGCACCTGCGAGGACTTAGATTTGCAACAGAAGGGGGTGGGGACATGTGGCACCCATTTTGCTGGCCAGGTGGTACAGGAGTATCGTGATTGCATGGATCGTAGTAATGTTGGCCATTCCTTCACCAGAGCAGAGCAGTGTGGTTTGAGGGTTAACCGATGTAGCAGCATCTGATTTGGTCATGGAACAGGAGATCTAGAAGTTTATTGTCTGCTAAAAACATTTATTTACTACCTGATTACTCTATTGTCCAGATTACTCTTTCTGGACATATTTGTGAGATAAAATATATGCTAATTTCATTGTTTGAAATTTATTTTCATTTTTATTTTTTATTTATTAAAATAAAATATTTATTTTATTTATTTATAAATATTTATTTATTTATTTATTTATTTATTTATTTAGAGAATCCCAAGCAGGCTCTGCATCATCATTGCAGAGCCCCACACAGGGCTCCATTCCATGAACCGTGAAATCATGACCAAAATCAGGAGTCAGGTGCTAACTGACTGGGCCACCCAGGTGCCCCTAAATTTATTTTTAAAGGTAGACGTGATGAGAAAACAATATTCGATTACAAAGAGTTCACTCAGATGATTTTATTATTTTCTTCTGTTCCTGGAAGGAGAACAAATACAACTTTATGTCTGCTACGTGGTATTCACATTTTGAAGTGTTTGTCATCCTGTGGCCTTAATGACATACCATTTTTATATTAACTTTCAAAACTTCTATCAAAAATACTGTGGGGCTGCCAACACATTCAACTAAACTGGGCTCAAAATGCTTTTTCTGAACTTTCAATGACCCACTGAAATGATACTATTGTATTCAAGCTATTCAAGAGAAAAATATTCAGCATCAGTTTTTTTTTTCTCCTCATTTTTGTCCCACTCTTTTCTCCTAGCCCTCCCTACCCTTTCTCATTGATTATATGTGCAATAGGTGGGGAAATGAATGTTCAACAAAATCAACCAGTTTGACTAGCGTCAGAGGTTCTCAACATATACTTTCTGCTTTATTTCATGCCAGAGCAAGCCTGAAGCCAACTGTCTGCGGCCAAGTCCATCCTTCATTCCCCTCATGGAGATAGAGCCCCCACCTCATCATTAAGAGGCAATCTTCAAAGGGACATTGTTTTTGCTCATTCTCATTGTGACAGATGTTTTATATCATCTACCTCCACATGCTGGCGCATCTGTAAGGGACTGCCCACTCTCTGCAGCCAGCTGTGGAAATAGCCATTCCATTCTTCTGACCTCACCGAAGACCACATCCAAGAGTAGGAAAAACAAACAACCCTGATAACTTCCTTGAAAACATTTCCAGGCAAATTTCTTTGGACAAGAGCTCTTTGCGAAGTTTGTAACAAGAGAGGCGAGCTTATTGAAACACTCAAATGTCATCAAGCTAGCCAATCAGGGTAATCCCCAGATTAAGGAATAATGAAGCAAGAGCATCTGTGGGCATGATTCAGCTGAAAACATCTGGTTAACTCAGAACCACTTCAATTAGCTGGAGTATGCATTTGTCAATCATTTCGTTTCTTTTGATTGTATAAAGTTCCCACGAGGAAGTGTTTACATCGCCAACTCATCCAACTCTTTGAAATACTGTGAAGGGACTCTAACACATTTCTAAAATGCAGAGACAACTAACTTGAATTGCTCTGTGGTGAAATTGTACCCTGATATTAGAATATATTTTAGGAACAGAAATTAAGAAATCTATCTTGGTTTGCTTGAAACTGAAGAAGTAAAACTTTTGGTGCTAAGAATTCCATCACTTTCTAATATTGAGGAGGCTGCTTAAATTACAATATGTATGTCAGCGTGTTTGCAATGGGAGAGCCTTAAAAGCCTTCTAAGACATATTTGGTGTGTTCCAAAGTTTAGGATCAAGAATATTCATTAATTGATTCATTCGCTAATACTTACTGAGCATCAATTATGTCTTGTCCTGTAAGAACTTAGAGTTTAGTAAATGACTTTAAAGAACTATATTTTAGAAAAGCGGAGCTCAGATACATAATTTAGACAAAGTGATCAAAGACATTGAGATTTCCCATAGAAGTAAACATCATTGTTGATACCCCATCAATTTCTGTTTTCATTTGGTCTAAAATTTTGCTGGCTGATTGCTAACACTCAACTCCTGGAGTTATGGGGGGAAGGAGGGCATTGACCTGTAATAACACATTTTGTTGGTTAAACAAGCCTGGATGTTTCCCTGCAGCAGGAAGGCAAGTGGGTCCCTCAGGGCACAGGCTGAGATCAAACGGTAGGTTGAAGAACAGAATGTGAGAAGGAAACAGTCCTGAAATATGAGGGAGAATTGTAGATTAGACACACATTAGATTGTGTCTAAACATGGCTCAACTCTTATCTTAGTTATCAGGATCAAAAATCCCCTTAAAAGCCCAGAGTCCTAAAGTCTCAAGGGATGGATGGCTCACATCTGAAGAGCAGCCGGCCGAAATTATTGATGGGTTCATTTCTGTTGTCAGTCTCAGCTCACTTACAGAGACAGCTTCCATGGGCCTTAGCTCTTTCCTTAATGCCCGTTGTCAACCCACCTGTTAACTGACTGGTGTTACTTTGTTGTATGTCCTCCTAAGAATTGTGCCTGCAGCCCACACACAACCACTCGATGGACAGCTTTTAGGATCTGCATGGCAATGGGTGAGCAAACAGCTAAACCACAACCACACACTTTAAGCAGCTGCCTATTCTGACTATGGTATTTTGTTAGATTAAAAAAAGAAAAAAAGAATCGAATTACAACTCCATGGTTTCCTCCTAGGGCAGACCTGACAAATATTAACATCCAGTGTTCTTTAAAAGGCCTAACTTGAAAAACAATGATTTTGACACAGGGCGTAAAATTCCAACTTCCTTAAAAACGGTGCAATGTCATTGGTTTGTAATAGTTTCTGTGCTCTTTAAAACAACCATTTCATTTACATACATTCACCGGGGGACCCTGTAAATCAGGAAATCAATTATCAAAGTTAAAAATAAAAATGGTCGGAGCGCCTGTGTGGCTCAGTCGGTTAAGCGCTTACCTCGGCTCAGGTCATGATCTCAAGGTTAGTGGGTTTGAGCCCCACGTCAGGCCCTGTGCTGACAGCTAGCTCAGAGCCTGGAGCCTGCTTCAGATTCTGTGTCTCCCTCTTCTCTGACCCTCTCCTGCTCACGCTGTCTCTCTCTCTCTCTCTCTCTCACACACACACACACAAATAATAAATATTTAAACAATAAATAAATAAAAATTGTATTTTAAGAACGCCATTTCCTATATGGCATATAGGAAATCATGATTTCACCCCATAATACTTGGTAAGCTATATTGTTAACTCAGATGGGCAAAATGATCTTTTTAAATATTTTGGGGATAAAGGTAGTATGAAAGAAGGTAGCATGCAAGAACTTCAGGAAAGAATTCCAGAAAGGAGAGTTTTTGGAAACAACAAAACACAATACTGAATTTGGCATTCTATTAATCCCTAAATTGTGAACAATGGTAATCATACTTGTCAACTTATACCACAAAATTTTCAAATGCCGAAGTACAAAGGAGTCTCCTCAGAGACATAGGAGTAAGATATACAACTCCGTTTCAAATGCCAAAACTTGTCAGCAAAGGTGGATGACAGTCCAAAAAAATTTTTTTGGTCTAATTATCTTTTTGATCTGGTTTGAGTTGAACACCTATGCCTTTCTTCGGCCAGTCGATGTGGATCTTACTTCTTATTACTGAGATGCATGGCATAATTAGTGAATCAGACCCCCAAAAGTGGTGGATATTTTTCACATAGGTGTGTCAAAAAATTTTAGAGAGGTCAATAATGGAGAATCCAGCCTTTCTGAGGAATTCTGGGGCTAATATCCTAAAATCAATGCAAATCAACCGAATTTATCCAGGATTTTTTCCTTAGAATCTGGGAGTAGGGAGAGGCAGGGAGATCATTGGGTGGAAAATGTGCAAACAAAATTTGTGAATGTGGCAGAAGAAAAGTTGATAATCTACAGAGCTTAAAGAAGTAAGTGCAGCTGTCCCCAGCAATGACTTTAACTTTAGGCAGCCAAGAGCCCTATTTTAGAGAGATATAGTCTGCTGCTACCTAGAATTTCTGGCTCCTGAATCCATTTGAGGAGGGATTCCCTAAGCTTGCTTCATAGAGGCATCCAACATATTAAAATAAAATTGTATAAAAAATCTTATTTCAATTACAACTACTACAGGGAATTACAATAATGATATAAAGGGGCAGTCGCAAATTATACCTGGGATTAGCACCTGTGACAATTATGAACTCCACAAGCTGCATTCTTAAGCAGGTGTTACATTCATCTATGCAGAAAGGAGCTGCAGTACTTTGCAGGAACCAAATCAGAGATTCGGCAGTACTGACAGCTGCATTTTCCCCCAGGAAAACTTCATTCCTCCTTTTTCTTCTCTGATGAATTCTGTCTTCCTCTGATCCCTTATTTTACCTATCGCTGAGTTCTTAGAAAAGAGCTGCAATCACCCATGCAAATCCAATACTGACTGTACCACCCACAAGGAGTGGACTGGTACTCATCATGGTCTTTGGCAAGTCAGAAGAGGGTAAGTGAAATCCACTGAATTTGTTTGTAAAATATTAAAATACTGGTGTTTGACAAATTATTCTCAATGCTATTCATTAATGTAGGTTTTTAAGCAAAAACTTTCCAGGTAGTTTGGAAACTTAATTTAAGGACACCTAGGTGGCTCAGTCAGTTAAGCATCTGACTCAGTTATGGCTCAAGTCATGATCTCACAGTTCATGGGACTGAGCCCCACATCGGGCTCTGTGCTGGCAGCATGGAGCCTGCTTGAGAGTCTCTCTCTCTCCCGTCTCTCTCCCTCTCCCACTTTGCTCTCTCTCTCACAATAAATAAATAAACATTAAAAAACAATTTAAAAAACTTAAATAACAAGTAGGAAATTAGTAATCTTTATTAGTAACTACTTTTTTCTTATTTTTAAAAATATGAACATTTATGACAGAGAAAATAAGGAATTATCTTTCTTGGTTTTATTATTTAATGACTCTTTATTTTATTTTACTAATTTACTAATTAGTAATTTACTAATAGAATTCTTTGATCTTTTTGAATTAATATGTGGGGTTTTGAATAAAGAAAAAGTCTGGTCTTTAAAACCAAATTAAATAAAACATATTATATAATGCTCAAATTACTTGAATGTCTCAATAATAAACTAAACTATCTTCAAATTTTTTTAAAATGTTTTTATTTATTCCTGAGAGAGAGAGAGAGACAGTGTGAGCTGGGGAGGGTCAGAGAGAGAGGGAGATACAGAACTGAAGCCGGCTCCAGGCTCTGAGCTAGCTGTCAGCACAGAGCCCGACGCAGGGCTTGAACCCATGAACTGTGAGATCATGACCTGAGCCAAAGTTGGACGTTTAACCAACTCAGCCACCCAGACCCCTAAACTAAACTATCTTATATGTGGAAAAAGTATAAAGGATTTTAGCATACAGTTTCAGACAATGTTCTAGTTACCATAGACTTAAAGAGAACACATTGATGTGTTTTTTGTATTGTGCTTTCATGGAGTATTCTCATAGTTACCCATTATGTGCATTATCTAAACTCACCTGTTTGAAATGCAAAAAGTGTAATTAAATTGATAACCTGATATATCTCTACAATATTTATAATAATGATATGAGCCATTTCTAATGCCAGATTAAAAATAGGGTATATATAACTCAGACATATCATCTAGCATCACATAATTTTGAGCCCAAACTAATTAAATTATGGTACTATTTGGATGAATGCACCTGTCAAAATCAAAGCTTTTAACTATATCATACAAACTCCTTTCTACTTAAAATATAATGATGAGGTTGCTAAAAGATTAAAAATATTTTACCCCTTAGGCTAATCTAATCAGCACTGATGGCCATAGATAACTTACTAATATTTGTAGTCTATGTACATAAGGACACAATCATAATTTTTTATTAATCTGTCAACTTGATTTGCTCTGGGTTAAATTATGTAACCTGAAATAGAAAAATTTAATGAAGAATCAGACTGAATATAATGAAATGGAATTGGTGATAACTGGATTAAAACATACCTGTCCCTGCTCTGCCACCAGCATGTGTGATGTTAGAAAAGTCAATTAACCTCTCTGAGCCTCAATGTCCTCACCCATAAAACCATTATTCTATAATATTCAGGTTTATCTTTTATGAGAGCATATGTAACATTACAGAGAACCTCATAGGAAGCCAGAGCAAAGGACTCCCATACAACCTGATCAGCAGAGCATTATTCCAGAGATAGAATACTAGAACTCCAAATACCAAAGCACCTGCTTACTGATGCCTGGAATTCTCTACAAAGTTGACAAACTTTTCATTACATAGTACTTTTCATTACATAGTACATAAAAATGCACATACTTGAGCCCATTTATAACCTCATCTATGATAAGATACTAATGACCCAATACACTTCTTCGGAAGAGGGTTTGAGAGAAGCACAGCACACACCCTATTAGCTTAGTTGGACTGGAAGGTGGTTTATTCTTTCCCATGGTTCTCCAAGCTCTCACCAAATGAGCGCGCACATGCACGAACACACACACACACACACACACACACACACACACACGCGTCATTCTTAATCAGAGCCCATGGGTATATGCAACCAGGTTCCCATGAACCTTTGTTTAAGCGAATTTATGACCAGCTTATTTTTGCATTCCTTAATATACTTAATTGATTTATCTCTTTCTTCCCCAATATACTATAAGTCCCACGGGGCAGGGATTACACCTGTTTACTCAGCATACAATGTCTGCCACACAGTGGGATTTCTATAATATTCTCCATAAATATTCTTCAAATAAAAAGCAAAAGAGGAAAAGAATGAGCTTTTGGAGTATCTAAGGATCTTGAAGTAAGAGTATTAAGGAAAAGTGGGAGAGAATGTTGAAAATAAAGGCTGAGATTCCCAGAGACAAATGACACCCTTTGACAATTTTATCAAAATCTGGTCTTAAATATTTAACATGTTTTTTGTGGAACATCTTCTTTATTATTTTATCAATTTCTCCCCTGCTGCAATGTAAGTGTCATAAGGGAAGGAACCGATACTATGTTTTGTATCTCCAAATGGTATCTGGCACATAGCAGATCGGAGTGTCTATTGAATGAATGAATAAATTAATTAATAGATGATTCTGGTTTCATTTTTGTAATAAGTTTACTGCCTTAAAAGCTGATATTTTAGGGGTGCCTGGGTGGCTCGGTTGAGCTTCCAACTTTGGCTCAGGTCATGATCTTACAGCTCTTGAGTTGGAGCCCGGCGTCAGGTTCTGTGCCGACAGCTCAGAGCCTGGAGCCTGCTTTGGATTCTGTGTCTCCCTCTCTCTCTGCTCCTCCCCCACTCGTGCTCTGTCTCTGTCTTTCTTTATCAAATATAAATAAACATTAAAAGTAAATTTTAAAGCTGGTATTTTTAGTGTTTCAGAAAGGAAAGATTGGATGAGGAATATCTACCTTTTCATTGCTATCATTCTTCCAAGGTACAGGCGACAGAAGTATTCTTGATTCTACTAGAAATATTCCAGAAGTTAATTACTTACACAATAATTATAATTTAAAACTCTTGAAATTCTCTTTGGAGGATTCTTAACTCTCTTGAGATTAATAAAATTTGACGCACATTTTTTCCCCTAACAAATCTCTTTAATTTTCAAATGCACATATATTTTTATGGAAATACAACCCATATGTTTCTGAATCATTTATACTTATAGGGTCTGATCACAATTTTGGTTAGACTTATGTGATAAAGAAAAGTCTATTTTAGGACAAATGTGCTTCTCTTGAACAATGTTTTCTAATGAAAACAATATAAGGAATATCCAGTAACTTCCAAATAGTTCAAAACCATGATTTGGGGGAAAATTTAATTATTCAAAATGAAAAAAAAAAAACCCACAGTATGTCCACAGTATGTGTTATCTAATGAATATTTGCTGGAGTTTATTGAGCTTAATAAAATAAAAAAGAGAAGATACACCTTTAAAGTATGGTGAAATTTAGTAATCATCAAATGAATTTAATCTGTATAAGACCAAAAATAAATGGAGAGAGAAGGAGAGAAGGAGAGAAAGATCTATCAGAGAGTAGAGGAATATAAGTAAAAATAGAAGGACTTTTCTTCTTGCATGATTTTGACTCTGCTAGGAAATCAATGCTGTAACAATTTATTTCATTTTCTAGGACAGTTGTAAGAAGAAAGTGTGCCAGCCAGAACATTTCTCATCCTATGCCTGGCCATGTGTAATAGAAATGGACATGATCAAATGATTGGAACATTCTGATTTACGTGAGATTGCCTACATAACTTCACAAGCAAAGGTGATTGCTATTAACAGGGCAGCCTTGCTGAACCATGGCAAATCAGAACCATAAAACACTGGCAACACATTCTAGCCCATCACAAGAGAAACAATTCAAGCTACGTGTTCTTGCATTAGAAGGCTGTCCCAGGTACAGAATTAAGAGTCTCTTGTGTTGTTGTTGTTCCTAGAATCAAAAAAGAAAAACGTGAGAAGTTCTTAGGTACTGGTTCAGATATTAGTAATTAGCTGGTGCAGGTTCAAGTTTTCATTTGAAACATTTAGTGGATAATATTCCACTAAAGGATCCCTCTTGTGGATTGGCTGCCACTGAATCATCACTCTCATCAATTTCAATAATTTTGTTTATTCTCTTCATTTATTTATTTATTTATTTAAGAAAAAGACATAAAGGAAAGTTAAGTTTTTGATCCACAATCCAATCTGTTAACCCTTGTCTAGGGCTATGGACATACTGGTTGGGCTTCTTAAGAAACTTATTTCAAACTTTCTGCTCTTTGAAACATCAAGTAGAAAGGGAAGAAAACCCCCAAGGGACAGCATGTATAAAATCCTCAGGGTGTGGGAGAACGCCACAGGAAAATGACGTGTTCTTCAGTAATTTACCTCTCATGTTCCCTCTGTGTAGCTTTTTCAAGTGGGCCATTGAAATACTGGAATCATTCAGTCACTCTGAGGTCATACTTTTATGATCAGTAAAAGTGGTTCTTACCAGCCTCAGCCATAACATTAAGAAAAATACAGCTGAAAACCCCCAATGCCAACGATGATCCCATCAATCAATAAAGCCTGAAATAATCTATTCCTGTCAATACAGCAACAGAAACCAAACAAAACATTGCAGGACTATGAAGAGCCCACCCTATTCTATACAAGTGGTAGGAAACTTCTGGTGGTTTAGGGTTTATAGAGTTCTTATATTCACAGTGACTAATAAGGAGATAAATCAATCTAAATGTACACAAGCCTCTTTGGGTGCTCTTGTAGGCTTGACCAAGGAGCTGATTGCTTCCTTCATTTGTTTGTACCAGGCAGGGGCATTGCTGTTGCGCTTTTCAAATCTGTTGTTCTTCCTCACTCTGGATTGGTGGCTACAGCGGAAAGAAGATTTCATGAAAAGATATCGTCCCCAAATGTTATGCAGAAGTGAAATGAAACAGTTTTGTATACATATATATGATGATTTTTCAAACCTTTATATCATCCCTCAAACTTTAGTGGGAATTAGATTAAATGACCTCTATAATTTCTTTGAATTTAAAGTATCTATCTCTATTTTCCAATTTATTACTATAGTCAGTTCCCTAAATGGAAAAATCAGGTGCATATACTTTAGTTGATTCAAAACAGCTTATGTAATGTAATACATAATTAGCCTTAAAATTATAGGTGTAAGCAGGAGTATAATTAGGTTGCTAAATAATCTTGCTTGCAAGGGGCATAAGCAAGCACTTGATTTAGTGCACATAAGATTAGTACACTTAATATAATGTCGTCATATGCATATTACTTCCTATTCCTAAGTTTAAGAGCTATTGCATAGATCAAGCATGGTAATTACTAGTTAAAAGTAAATGGATCGCTAGAAGCCTATTTATTCTCTCCAATGGGAATGAATGACTCTAAAGTTTATCACTGCCACTGATGTATG
This sequence comes from Hyaena hyaena, assembly GCF_003009895.1. NCBI lineage: Eukaryota > Metazoa > Chordata > Mammalia > Carnivora > Hyaenidae > Hyaena > Hyaena hyaena. Next base: position 186,601 of record NW_024081744.1, read on the forward strand.
TCAAACTGTATTTCAAGCTATATATCGAAAACTTCTATCTGGTTCCACAAAATCAACATGCCCAAGAAAAATTCCATGTATCTACTATTGAACTTATTCCTTCTCTTACACATACTAATTCAGTTTAAGGATATCACCTTCTACTTAGGCTTCAAGACTATAATCTGTTACAGTCAGATTTGGTCCATGCATCCTCCCTATTCTTTCTCTTCCTCTTGCTCAATTTTTCCATTTAATCCATTTCATAAACTTTATTCTTTTTCCTTTTGTTCTAATTTATACCATGAACCTCAACAGTGTTCAACTTTTTTTTTTTTTTTTGGTATTGTAGAATTGCAACTTTGAACATGCTCATATAAATATATATCTGTATTATAAATATAGATTAGTGTTTTGGCCAAACAATATCTACAGTGGAAATCAATACAGTGGATGGTACCCATCCAAGCTACAGACATACATGTATCTGCCCATGCAATGTAAAATATAAACTATTCCTTGAAATAAGTTCCTTATATGTATTTCAAAAAGTTAAAAATAATTTTGGAGCATGACATTAGAATCTAAGGATTTATGCATGTAGCATAGAATACAAACTTAGCATCATGATGACTTTTTAGTATTAATTAAAAATACTTGAGATACAAGACTAAAGAGATAAAAATCTTCATAGGAAAATAAGAATTGATTTTTTAATACACACCGTTGCTATGCAGGTCTGGTTCTAAAGTGCATTAATTAAAAACTCTTTAAGGACAACTCTTTGATAAAAGTTCTCTCTTTGGTATAGAAGTTTTTGTTTAGAACTCAAGTTGATAATTAGGCTGATTTCCTCTGTGCTAAATGAGAATTAAAGTAAAAATAAAACAAGCATAGTATTCTTTTGAACATGGTTAAGAATTAATCCTTTTTCTTGAAATTTGCTTTAAGGTTTCCCAGCTTGTTCCTAGCTTCCATATTGGGCAATGAAATTATACTTATGTTAAGTGATGTAAAAAGGGAAAAGCTCCATGTAAATTTTTAATTCATAATATTCTGTATAAGCAGTGTGATATCAACTGAGGTCCTTGGGTGTATTCCTGCCAATGTCAGCAGGAAGGCACATGTTTTCTTCTCTGCCGATAACATGGTTCTACCAGTGAATGTGTTGAGTAATTACTGTAAGATATAATGGCTTGGTATTTGCTATCTAAAACCAAATTTATTTATGCAGATATTATTCAAAATTCTCATCGTCCATACAAAGAATCCTAATTTCTGGTTCAGTTCACTACCAATGAGGATATTTTATACCTGACGCCTCTTGGCAACACGTGAGGCTCTAGTACTGCTAACGATCATGAATACTTCATGGGCCACTGAGTGACGGTTGCCAGTTAGTCTCACACCTATCACCAATATTTTAGGTTACATTTGCCTCTCAAGCCCTCCAGAGGCACAGAACGATAGACTTTCAATTGAGTACATGTTTAGGCTTTTATGAAAGACATTCTTTTTTTTTTTTTTAATGTTTTATTTATTTCTGAGAAAGAGACAGGCAGGTTGAGCAGGGGAGGGTCAGAGAGAGAGGGAGACACAGAATCGGAAGCAGGCTCCAGGCTCTGAGCCGGCAGTCAGCAGAGCCCGATGCGGAGCTCGAACCCACGAACCGTGAGATCATGACCTGAGCCGAAGTCGGACACTTAACCGACTGAGCCACCCAGGCGCCCCATATGAAAGACATTCTTGAGACATCTGGCACAAGCTGAGGACAATCTTGCAGCTCCCTTCAATAAAAAGGTACGACAGTCTTCATCTGGATGATACTGTAGGTCAGGGGATGGTATAAAATCCTGGCTGACACTAAGGAAATTTGAAAAGCCAAACAACCTCAATGCTAACCAACTGGATTTACTATGTGGCATTGTTATATCAAGCTGGGTCATTAGAAACATATATCTAGGGCGCCTGGGTGGCTAAGTAGAAAAATGTCCAATTTTAGCTAGATCATGATCTTATGGTTCTCAGGTTGAGACCTGCATCAGGTTCTGTGCTGACAGCTCAGAGTCTGGAGCCTGCTTTGGATTCTGTGTCTCTCTCTGACCCTCCCCACTCACATTTGTCTCTCTCTCTCTCAGAAATAAATAAATGTTAATAAAATAAAAAAAAGAAACTTACATACTTGAAGAATATTAATTTAGCTACTCTAGATATTTCATTACAAAATTGAAAGTTAACATTTATTTGTTTTTTATTGAGAGTTCAGAAAAGAAATAAGTGCAAGAAAAAATGTCTTCCTCTGCATGTGTAACTGTTATCTAACACATTAGGAATGGCAATAACATCTTATTATACTTTTCCCCCTAGTATATAGCAGCATGAGCCAAAAAACAAAAATGAAAACAAAACCAAAACCAAAACATAAAACCTCTCCTGGCCATCTGATACTTCCTTCTATCAGGAATGAAACATATAATTTTTTTCCCTTTTAACCATTTTGGCTTTGGCTTCTAAAAACTCAAGACAAAATTTCAGTATTCCATTGTAGTAAACTACCCATAGACAGCCTAAGCATTTAATAAATTTATTTCCTCTGCCTGCGACATTTGATCCTTTAATTTATCTGTGCTTTTTAGTATGTCTTTAATCATAAGAAACCTCAGCTGTTTTTGAACAGTGGGTGAGATACAAACCCTTATTCCTCATTCTCCAAGGGCCTGAAGAGGTGTATATTTCTTTTCTATTCAAATGAATATAAATGTTAAAAAAAAAAAAAAAGAGAGAAAGAGAGAATTGCTGGTAGAAAATTAGGTCACACAGGAAGGTAGAAAAATTGAACTTGTTCAGATCTCAAACTGTATAAGATTCTAAATTTGTTCTTTCATTCTCTCCATGAATAGTGTTTTTCTACATCATGGTAAAACAAGGGTTACTGCTTATCATAACAAGTAGATCTGAGTTTTCATATTTTTAACAAAGAAAAGACGATGGAGAAGATACAGGCAGAATAATCTTCACTACCTTTGCCTGTATTGATCAACCATGCTAAATAACAGCATAAACATATCACAAACACTGCATTCCGGAGACTCATTAAGGGTGTTCAAGAGCTCAGCAACCCTTTTCAGACTTCCCAAGAAGTGAATGAGTGCAGACATGAGGAAACAAATATACCTGGTGAAAAACACCATTGCTTAAGCTGATATGAGCAAATCTGCAACTAAAAATCAAATAGGATTCTACATTACGAATGCAAGAGAAATCTTCTTAAGTTGTTTGTAACAAACCTATTGATAGTCAATGACAAGAGTTAATGATCAAATATATAAAGACAAATGTGACATCATCATCAGTTTCCCTAAATGCTGGGACTGGGTTCATAGAAGATGCACAGTTTTGCCTTCTTTGGAAACCTTTGTCTGCATCCTTGTCTAGCAATCCATGCATGTTTGTAGTGTCTCAAGTTTTGCCAATGCAATGCAAGTTTTGCCTACCAACAAATATTTATTTAATTTTTTAAGTGTATTTATTTTGAGAGAGAGAAAGAGAATCCCAAGCAGGCTCCATCCTGTCAGCCCAGAGCCTGATGTGGGGCTCAGTCTCACAAACCATGAGATTATGACCTGAGCTGAAATCAAGAGTCAGATGCTTAACCTACTGAGCCACCCAGATGCCCCAATAAATATTTATTTAATACCTATTCTATGTAAGAACAAAGTAAAAATGGAGAGATATTGTGAAGTATATGTGCTATGATCTCAAATAATAAAATTATACTCTAGTTGGGAAGGAAAAATTAGCCATATGCCCCAGCATAAGATATCTATAGTCTGTCTGTCTATCTGTCTATCTATCTATCTATGTATCTATCTATCCATCCATCCATCCATCCATCCATCCATCCATCCATCATCAACCTATCCATGTCCATCTATTTATCTGTTTATGATATGAATATAACCTGATTAACATGTTTTTCTTATGTGATTAATGATTTATCTCTTAAAAGTATTCCCAAAGAGGAAATTTTAAAATGATATCATTAGAAAATGCCTTCCACAATGATTCCATTGTAGTAAAAAAAATGAGGCACATAGACATATAAGAGAATTCAGATATTTTTTCTTAGAGTGTCAGCCCTTTTACTTTATTGTTTGAATAGACTAACAATGAAGCATTTGATAACAGCCAAGTGATAAGACATTAAGCATTCTTGGGTCTCTTGGAGGATGGGGATCCCACTTCCAGTTGGGGTGCTCAGACAACTGGGCTTACCTTAACCTCGTACAGAGATTGTAATGATTATTTTATGACACCCAAGTGATGTTAAAAACCCAGAAACAAAACCACAACTATATAGTCAATTAATCTTTGACAAAGAAGGAAAGAATATCCAATGGAATAAGACAGTCTCTTCAACAAATGGTGCTGGGAAAACTGGACAGCAACATGCAAAAGAATGAAACTGGACCACTTTCTTATGCCAAACACAAAAATACAATCTAAATGGATTAAAGATCTAAATGTGAGACTTGAAACCATAAAAATCCTAGAAGAGAACATAGGCAGCTCTTTGTCATCAGCCATAGCAAGTACTTTCTAGATATGTCTCCTGAGACAAGGGAAACAAAAGCAAAAAATAAACTACTAAGACTTCAAAAAAACCCACAAAAAAAACAAAAAAAAAAGCAAACAAAGAAACTATTGGGACTTCATCAAAATGAAAACTTTTGCACAGCGAAGGAAACAATCAACAAAACTAAAAGATAATCTTCAGAATGGGAGAAAATACTTGCAAAGATTTATCTGATTAACCATTAGTATCCAAAATATATAAAGAACTTATAAAACTCCATATCCCCCAAAAGTGAATAATCCAATTAAAAATGGGCAGAAGACATGAATAGACATTTTTCTAAAGATGGCCAGCAGCAGCAGACACAGGAAAAGATGCTCAACATCATAATCATCAGGGAAATCAAAACCACAATTAGATTATCACCTCACATCTGTCAGAATGGCTAAAATTAACAACATTAAGAATCAAGAGGTTTTGGTGAGTATGTGGAGAAAGGAGAATCCTCTTGCACTGTAGGTGAAGATGCAAACTGGTACAGCCACTCTGGAAAACAGAATGGAGTTCCTACAAAAAGTTAAAAATAGAACTACCCTATGATCCAGCAATTGCACTACTAGGTATTTATCCAAACAATACAAAAATACTAATTCAAAGGACAGATGTACCCCCATGTTTATAGCAGCATTATATATAATAGCCAAATTATGGAAATAGCCCAAGTGTATATCAACTGATGAATGTATTAAGAAGATGTATGTAGGTGTGTGTGTGTATGTAGTATGTGTATATGTGTGTGTTTACAATGAACTCTTTTTCAGCCATGAAAAAGAATGATATCTTTTCATTTGCAACAACATGAATGGAGCTATAGAGTATAATGCTAAGCGAAACCAGTTAATTCACTGTATGATTTCACTCATATGTGGAATTTAAGAAATAAAACAAAAGTGCAAAGGGGAAAGAGAGACAGAGAGAGGGAGAGGCAAACCAAGAAACAGACTCTTATCTGTGGAGGACACACTGATGCTTGCCAGAGAGTAGGTGGATGTGGGGGGCGAGTTGGCTGAAATAGGTGATAAGGAGCACACTTGTCATGATGAACACTGGGTGTTGTATGGAAGAGCTGAATCACTATATTGTACACCTGAAGCTAATATTACACTGCATGTTAACTAACTAGAATTTTTTTTAAAACTTAAAAAAAAACATGCCCTGAATATTTCACTCAGTTCTGAGTAGAGAGCTTGTGAAGGGACACAATGGGTGTTAGATGGTGGCAGTTCTCTAGAAGACGCCGTGTTGAATGAAGACGTAGGAGGGCAACAGCTCAACGTCATGATTAAGTGACACCCTCCATGGCATACTATTGACGGGCATATGGATGCCATGCTTATGCAGGTGCAGCATTATAGGCACTTGGTAACCTGTGGAAATACCTTGCACTCTCAGATGCTCACCAGATTAACACTTGGTACATAGACCAAAGACCTGGCTAAAAGCTGATATTTGCTTTGCTTACAACACCCATCCTGTCTGACACCCAACATTTGTCTGACTGAAAAACTCTTTTTTTTCTTCAAAACTGAGTTCAGGAGTTACCTCCTCTGAGAAGTCTGTCCCTATTCTCTACTCCTTGAAACAATGAACAATTCCTTCCTTTTTACTATTTTTATAATTTGCACATACATTCATTGCTATCCAGAGCTGAATACACTATAAATATTTGTTTTCTAACAGGACTTTGACCAAAGGGGAAGCAAAACAGGGATGTAAAATGTAAAATAAGTCCTACCTTTGGTAAATATTCCTCTTAAGTTAAAGAACACTTTGAAGGCACTTTACCTGTATTTGTGTTAGTAATTTGAAAAATGTTACTTTAAATTGTATTATTTGGCATTTGTTACTAAGCTTTGTAAAATAATGTTTTCTTTTTCCAAAGTATACCTGATTTTATATATATGTATATATAATATATATATATATCCTTCCATACCACCTCCTCCCAACTCTGGTACATTCTAATTGGTTGCCTGATAGAATCTTAGTTCATCAACCATATTAACCATGATCCTAAATCATAAACATAGCACTGAGGTAGAAATAACTAGTTTTTAGGTCATAGCTAAGGTTAACCTTTAAAGCAAAATAGTGTCCCAATAACATTCTGAGAGGCAAGAAATAGTGAATAATATTTTTTGCTATTTAAAAATACTCTCAATATTTAAACCTATTCACAACCGTTTACTTAATGAGTAGCTACATATTTCACATAACTGTGAAGGTGTTAGGTATGAATGAGCATTCCAATGTGTTGTGAAAGAACAAATAGTTCCATAGACTATCTGTGCCCTTATCCCCAATCCTTCAGTGATTTCATAAGTAGTTTCTATTGCCCTGGCAACATTTATGAAATAAATGATTTACCCTATCTCTGTATGATTGTGTTGCCCTGGTAACGTGTTGTTATCTAGTCTGACATGGATTTTATTTTAGTGGTGTGCTTGCTTTCTCCAGAGATAACCCATAGAAAATAAGCCTTCACTAGATTAGATACTTTAACATTGGGTTTCTATTGAAGTATATTTAATATGCTAAATAGCTATTAAGGATGTCATATTGTCAATACTCCTACAAAAGGGCTGGCAAATTCTGGTATCCTGATGATACAGTGATGGAGAGACTCAGTACTATCCAAGGACACATTGGGGATCATGCACGATTGAAACTTTTGCTCTTAGCAGTTGTGTTAGTCTTAGGTTGAGAATGCTGTGCCTGCAGTTCTAAAAAAAAGTAACACCTTATTCCTTTCTTTTAAAGGTCCGTAGCAAAATAACATAAAACCACATGCCAAAAGACAGGTCACATGCACACATTGGATTTCAAAAGAAGCCGGGCTCATCAGTTATTGTAGCCACTCCTGTGCACAGGAGGCAGGGATATTGATCAGGCAATATTTTCTCTGGGAAGCTTTCAGAAGCTCTACTTGAGAGATGACCATCACCTCCAAAATGATTTCTATGGATAGAAAATGACTTTATGCATAGAGACTGTGTATAATGTGAAACATTTTCATAATGCAAAAAAAATAAATATTTTTCCATTCATGATTGGTCCATCCTATTACTTCACTGGAAATTATGACTTTTTAACATACGTCAGTGACCTATTGAGCCTTTCTCCAAAGTAAACCTAAACTTTAGACAATAGCAATAGGACCATCAAACGAATAAAACTTGTTCTTCAGTAGACCACATTTTACCTTTCCAATCAAATCTTTCCCTTATTCCCTAACACAAATCCTTCACTTAATGCAGCCTATTTGCCTCTTGGTCCCTTTGAATAACTTGAAACACAATCCCCGATATCTTTGTGTGTTATTTTCACCTGAAATATCATCTTTCTTTTCCTTTAACCCCATAAACATGACCCATCTTTTAAACTCCTGTTTATGTCTTTGTTCTTCCCTGTCCTTAACTGTCATTGTCAATGTTATATAATTGGTAAACTTAATACCTTCGTTGCTGCAGATTTTTATTATTTATTACTTATTATGTTTAATTTTTTTACATGGAGAGTATTTTTATGAATATAATTTATTATCAAATTGGCTACATACAACACCCAGTGCTCATCCCAATAAGTGCCCTCCTCAGTGGCTATCACCCATTTTGCCTTCTTTCCAATCCCCCCATCTATCCCCAACAATGTGGATGGAACTGGAAGGTATTATGCTGAGTGAAATATATCAGTCAGAGAAGGACAGATATCATAATGTTTTCATTCATTTGTAGATCTTGAGAAACTTAACAGAAGGCCTTGGGGGAAGGAAGGGGGGAAAATAGTTACAAACAGAGAGGGGGGGAGGCAAACCACAAAACACTATTATTTTTTAAAAATAACTTGTTGTCAATTTAGCTAACATACAGTCCATACAGCATGATCTTTGCTTCGGGAATAGATTCCCATGATTCATCACTTACATACAACACCCAATGCCCATCCCAACAGGTGCTCTCCTCCATGCCCATGCCCATTCCCCCCCACCCCACCCCACCATCAACCCTGTTTGTTCTCTGTATTTATTTATTTATTTTTAATTTTTTTTAATGTTTTATTTATTTCTAGGAGAGAGAGAGACAGCGTGAGCAGGGGAGGGTCAGAGAGACAGGGAGTCACAGACTGAAACAGGCTCCAGGCTTTGAGCTGGCAGTCAGCACAGAGCCCGACGCGGGGCTCGACGAACCCACGAACCGCGAGATCATGACCTAAGCGAAAGTCGGACGCCTAACCGACTAAGCCACCCAGGCGCCCCTGTTCTCTGTATTTAAAAGTCTCTTAAGGTATGTCTCCCTCTCTCTTTGAATATCCACAATTAGATTAGATCCACAATTAGCATGGATTATTTCTTTTTCTCCCCTCATTTCCAAAAACTCTTAAAAATTACAAATTATTGATCTACAACATGCTAATGTCTAAAAAAAGTTCTTCTTACACAGTTGATGATGATTATCATATTTAACATATGTCCTAAAATATCAACAACTGGTGATGGAGTAACTAACAATGCCAATTTGATTAAGACCATGCCTTTTCGATATATAATTGTTTTGATCACTTAGCAACTATCAACTATGTAACAATCTGATAGAGCACTTCATGATGATTCACACTGTTTATAAGCCGCAATGCATTATAGTTTTAGTCTCCTGAGAACATATCTGAGAGCATTAATAAATTATTTTTAAATGGGTTGGTTGAATAAATGTTTCTCTTCCCCAAACCCAAGATTGCTTCACATTTGTCTTTTTTAAATCTTTAAAAATAGCTATACATAATTTACACTTAAAACTGTTCCAGAATTGAGAGAAATGGAGTTTTATGAATCCCTTATAATAATCTCTTCAAATCTGATGAAAGTAGTACACCTAAAAGATAATAATACTTAATAGTTTCATTAATAAAGACTGATGTCTAAATAATAAATAAAATGTTAATAAATGTAATTGAGGTGTATGGTTCTAAGAAGGCATTATCACGACCACAAGAAGTTTGTTTGTAGAATGGTTCCACCTTAAGAAATATTTACTGAAGTTAGTTAAAATATAATTAATTATAAATACATTAATAAAATTGATAAAATAATTTTATAAACTCAATATTTTCTCAAAAGTTTATTGATTAAATTAAATATTTATATTAAAAGAGAGCCACTTAAGAATACACTGTAATACAACTGGGCAAGGAAAAGGATTGTGAAACACAAATATTAAGGTGGAAAGTAAAATTATTTTCATCATCTGGGAAACCCGAGAATCAATGAAATTGTCTACTGGAAATAAAAGAAAAATTCAGAAAAATAGTTGGAAATAAAATCAGTTCATATATGGGGCTGATGAACAGGATAGAAAGCACCATCAAGACTCAAGCAGACATTTCCCAAAGGTGGGGATACCCTGCAAAACAGCTAAGCAGAAACACAAGAGACAAAAACCTGCTAGATTAAAAGATACTAAAGGACACAATAACCAGATATTATAAGTGGTAACTAATTATTTCCTTATTTAGGTAATCTAGCTTTCTAAACGTATTTTTTGGATTTTTGAGAAAATTTAATTAGCAAAGAGGAAAAAAATTATTGACATGAGAAAGTGGAGATTCTTAGCCGAAAATTGTAGTTTAAAAATCGCATGTGTTGGGGCGCCTGGGTGACTCAGTCGCTTAAGTGTCCGACTTCGGTTCAGGTCACGAACTCACGGTTCGTCAGTTCGAGCCGCGTGTGGGGCTTTGTGCTGACAGCTAGCTCAGAGCCTGGAACCTGTTTCAGATTCTGTGTCTCCCTCTCTCTCTGACTCTCCCTTGCTCACGCTGTCTCTCTCAGAAATAAATCAAAAATTAAAAAAAAAATAACTGTGTTTTGGTGAAAGATATTTTAGTAAAAGATTATTTTAGTGAAAGATACCATATACATATGTGTGTGTGTGTGTGCGCACACGCATGTGTAGGTTACAAGGATAAATAGATATAAATATAGATACAGCCAGAGGCCTGGAAAAATAGACATTAAATATTAACTGAAATAATCTCTGGGTAAGAGAAAATTGGTGATTTTATATTTTAGTTTTCATTCATGTATATGTTCTAAATTTCAATGATGCTTTTAAATAACTAAAAGAGGTTTTTAATTTAAATGAATAATATTAGACTGCAAAAATAGATTATTTTTCTAAACACCAAAGTGAAAAATAAGTAAATACAATTTAAACTTTTCATAACTATAGTAACAAAATTATTAAAATGCCAAATAAAACATTCGAGAAATGTAAAAAGCATATATGGAGGAAAATTTACTACTCTATTAAAGGACTCAAAGACATAAAATAATTCTTGGTTAAACAACATGCTAGTAAACAAAAATGAGTCAAAGAAGAAATCAACAGAGAAATAAAAAATATATTGAGACAAATGAAAATGGAAATAAAACATACCAAAACTTATGAGATGTAGCAAAAGTAGTTAGTTTTAAGAAGCAAGTTCAAAGAGATAAATCCTTACACGAATAAAAAATAAAGAGCTGGAATAAACAACCTACCTTTGTACATCAAGGGAGTAGAGAAAGCACAAAGCCCAAAGTTTGAAGATGGAAGAAAATAACAAAAATCAGAGCAGAAATAAATGAAATATGGATTAAAAAGACAGCAGGAAAGATCAATGAAACAAAGAGCTGGGTTTTTTTTTTTAAATATTTTTATTTATTTCTAGGAAAGAGAGAGATAGCGTGAGCAGGGGAGGGTCAGAGAGAGAGGGAGATACAGACTCTGAAATAGGCTCCAGGCTTTGAGCTGGCAGTCAGCACAGAGCCCGACGCGGGGCTCAAACCCACGAACCGTGAGATCATGACCTAAGCAAAAGTTGGACGCTTAACCGACTAAGCCACCCAGGCGCCCCTTTAAAAAAAATTTTTTTTTAATATTTGTATTTAGAGCTGGGTTTTTAAAATGATAAAATAGACAAACCTTAGCTAGATTTACCAAGAAAAAAAGAGAGAAGACTCACACAAATAAAATTAGAAAGGAAAGGGGAGACATTACAGTTGATACTACACTACAAAGAATCATAAGAGACTGCTATGATCAATTACACAACAAAATATAATTGGACAAACTAAAAGAAATGATAAGTTCCTAGATACATTCATCCTATCAAGACTGAATCATGAAGAAATAGAAAATCTGAATAGACAAATTATTAGTAAGGAGAATGAATCAGTAATCAAAAGCCTCCCAACAAACAAAAGTCCATGACCTCATGACCACTAATGAATTCTACCACACATTTAAAGAATTAATACCAATCTTTCCCAAACTATTTCCAAAAAAGAGAAGAGGAATGAACACTTCCAAACTCATTTTACAAGGCCAGCATTAATTACCCCAATACCATACCAGACAAGGACACCACAAGAAAAGAAAATATAGGCCATATCCCTGATGAACACAGATTCAAAAATTCCCAGGAAAGTATTAGCCAAATCTAACGATACATTAAAAGGATAATATACCATGATCAAGTGGAATTTATTTCAGGGACACAAACAGAAGGATGGTTTACTAACTGCAAATCAATCTGATACATCACATTAACAAAATAAGGATCAAAATCATATGATCATCTCAACAGATGCAGAAAAAATATTTGACAAAATTTAGCATCCATTCATGACTTTAAAAAAAAATCAACTTACAACCAACTAGGTATAGAGGAAATACACCTCACCATAACAAAGGTCATATATACGAAGCTCAAAGCTAACATGGTATTCATCAGTGAAAAGCTGGAAGCTTTTCCTCTAAGATCAGGAGTAAGACAGGGATGCTCACTCTTTTCACTTTTACTCAACAAAGTACTGAAAATCCTAGCTAGAGCAATTAGGCAAGAAAAATAAAAGGCATCTGAATTGGAAAGGAAGATGTAAAACTCTCTATCTGCTGATATTATATACAGAAAATCCTAATGACTCTACCAAAACTGTTAGGAGAAGTAAACAAAGTCAGTAAAGTTGCAGTATACAAAATCAACATACAAAAATCAGTTGCCTCTCTATATATTGACTACAAACTATGAGAAATAAAAATTAAGAAAACAACTCCATTTACAACTTCATCAAATAATTTTATCTAGGAATAAATTTAACCAGGGATGAAATAAATTGAAGAAGACACAAAAAATGGCACGCTATTCCATGATCATGAATTGGAAGAATTAATATTGTTAAAATGTCCATACTTTGTACCAAAAGCAATCTACTGATTCAATGCAATCCCTATAAAAATTCCAGTGGCATTTTTAAAATAGAGGAGGGCACTTGTGAGGATGAGCACTGGGTATTATATGGAAACCAACTTGACAATGAACTATTTAAAAATAAATAAACAAAAGAAAATAGAAATACAGAAAATAATCCCAAAATTTGTATGGATCCACAAAGGACCCCGAATAGCCAAAGCAATCTTGAGAAAAAGGGATAAAGCTGTAGACATACACTTTCTGATTTCACACAGATTACAAAGCTATAGTAATTAAAACAGTGTTGGACTGGCATAGAAACAGACACAGATCAATAGAACAGAATAGAGAACCTAGAAAGAAACCCATGAATATATGGTCAATCAATTCCAACAAAGTTGCCAAGAATAAACAATGGGGAAAAGTCTTCAATAAATCGTGTTGTGAAAACTGGACAGTCACATTCAAAAAATGAAACTGGTGAAACTATCTTTCAGCATACACAAAAATCAACCCGAACTGGAATAAAGACTTGAATAACATGAAAATGTAAAACTCCTAGAAGAAAACACAAGAGGTAAGCTCTTTGACCTTGGTTTTGGAAATGACTTTTTGGACTTGACATCAAAATAGAGAGAAGAAAGCAAAAATAAACAAATGGGATTCCATCTTACTAAAACGCTTCTGCACAATTAAAGAAACCAACAACAAAATGAAAAGGCAACTTATATAATGGAGAAAAATATTTACACATCATATATCCAGACATATAATATCCAAAGCACATAAAAAACTCATACATCTCAATAGTGAAAAACCAAACAATTTGATTTTTAAAATGGGTAGAGGAACTGAATGGACATTTTCCCACAGAAGAATACAAATGTCATTAAAGAATGTAAAAACATGAATTAAATATGATCTAGATATCCCATTTCATGTACCTGTTGAGATGCTCAACATCTTTAATGATCAGGGAAATGCAAATCAAAACCACAATAAGATATCACCTCATACCTGTCAGAATGACTATTATGAAAAGACAAAAGATAACAAGTGTTGGTGAGCATGTAAGGAAAGGAATCTCTTGAACCTTGTTGGTGGGAATATAAATTGATGCAGCCACTAGTGAGAACAGTTTGAAGATCCCTCCAAAAAAAAAAAAAAAGAATTAAATATGATCTAGATATCCCACTTCTGGGTACATATTCAAAAAAAATAAAAGCAGAATCCTCAAAAGATATCTGCATTCCATGTTCATTGCAGCATTATTCACAATAGCCAAGATCTGGAAACAACCCAGGCATCTGTCTGTGGATGAATGGATAAAGATGTTGTATATACATATAATGGGATATTATTCATCCATAAGAAGGAAGGAAATCCTGCCATTTGTGACAACATGGATGGACCTCAAGGGCATTATGGTAAGTGAAATAAGCCTGGCATAGAAAGACAAATACTGCACAGTATCACTTATTTGTGAAATCTAAAATGAATAAATACCATCAATCAATCAATCAATCAACCCAAACTCAGAGAAACATATAATAAAAAAAAAAAAGTGTTTGCTGGGTATTGGGGGTTGGGGAAAACAGGAAGAGGTTGGTAAAAGGCACAAACTTTTAGCTGTAAGATGAATAAAGTCTCAGTATCTAGGTATATCATGATGATTTTTAGTTAATAACACTGTATTATCTAATTGAAATTTGCTATGAGAATATAACTAAAAGGCTCACTTTCTCTCATATACACATGAAAGATAAATATGTGAGATAATGGATATGTGAATTACTTAGATGGTGGGAGCTTTTCCAAAAGGTATATTGAATCACAAAAACACATACTTTAAGTATTCCACTTTTATTTGTCAGTTTTACCTCAATAAAGCTGAGGGTGGGAATAAGAAATTTTGAATAAATGGAAAGCCATTTTTTCTTAGAAATATTCAGCATAAATATGTCATATTTTCAGATTTCCCATTATTTAATATATAAATTAAAAGTGATCTCAATAAAAATTTCAGTGAACCTCTTTAAGCTGGCAAACTGCTACTAGAGTTAATCTGGAAATGTAAAATAGCTAGAGAAATTCTTGAGAAACAACAACAAAAAAATATGGTTGGGGATTAAGTCCTATCAGGTATACGTGGTATTAAAAAGTGATAATTCAAATACTAGAGTAATGGTCTAAAAGTGAACCAACAGAACAGAACTGAGTTCAGAAATACACCAAAGACATAAAGAGATTTATTGTATGATAAAAATTGGAATAAAATCGTATATCAGTAGATGAAATATAGATGATTTATATGGCAGAAGTTGTTATGACAAACGGTTACTCATATAGGGAAAAAAGTTGGACAATAATCTCATACCATATTACAAAATAAACTCCAAAATAATAAAACTTGAAAATAAAATCTACTATTAACACAATAATAAGACATATGGTGATACAATATTATATGTTAATTATATCTCAATTTTTAAAAAGTTACTAAACTCAAAAAAACCCAAAAGCAACAATAAAAAACACTAAACAGGGTGCCTGGGTGGCTCAGTTGGTTGAGTATCCAACTTTGGCTCAGGTCATGATCTCACAGTTCGTTAGTTCAAGCCCCACATCAAGCTCTGTGCTGACACCTCAGAGCCTGGAGCCTGCTTCGGATTCTGTGTCTCACTCTCTCTCCGCTTCTGCTCCACTCATGCTCTGTCTCTGTTTCTTTGTAAATAAACTTAAAAAGAAACACTAAACAAATAAAAACATACGGTGTTTTATTTATTTTTAACCTATGGTGTTTTAAATCTTATATTTAATAATGCATTTCATATGGGAGTCTAGATGCTCTTAAGTACGGGCTGGCAAAACACAGTTTATAAACCAAATGTTCATACAGAACCAATTTCTGTAAATAAAGTTTTTTGAAACTCAGCCATGCCAATTCATTTATGTATTGTGTATGACTGCTTTCACTCTACAGCCACAGAACTGCCTAGGTGTGAAAGAGAGTGTGCAGCCCACAAAACTGAAAATATTTGTTGTTTGGGTCTTTATAGGAAATGTTTGGTGACCCTTGCTCTAAAAGGAAAAACTAATACATTCTAGACACATAATACTAATCTAAAGTTCTTCATGATAACACAAAAAAATTAACAGTAAGCAGAAAATATCTAAATTATCTGTAACAACATTAACTGATGAACTGCAATAAGATCTTTTAAAAATAAGAAGAGAAAATGAGCAAAATCAAATGATGAACTTGAAGCTCACAGTAAAAAGAAAAATTAGTCAATAAAGATATGAAAAGCAACTCAACTCCAACAGGACTCAGAGAAATAATAGTAAAATATCAGTAAGATACTGTTCATTATCACATCAACAAGTATTTGAAACTCAAGAATGCCCAGTGTTAATTGGGGCCATGGAGAAATAAACACTCTCACTTGGACTGCAACTTGACAATAATGTATATCCAATCTTAAACTATATATACTTTCTGTACCAGCAATTTATCCCATGAATGTTTTCTCACAGATGCTCAATATTACAGTCTAGAGTTTATGAGCGAGTACTAGACTTAACTTAAAGAGCCGTGAGTAGGAAATTGGTTAAAATGCCTTTTGGTGCATTTATGTAATGGTATATTATGAAGTGTTAAAAAAATGACATAGATTCATATGTGACTCATGCAATGACGTCCAGGACATTCTTTTATTGGGGAAAAATAAAGCAAGTTGCAATAAAATATTTGTAGAGTGATCTAGTATAGATGTTAAAAAATACGTTCACATTTACGCACAAGTACATATAGATTTTCATATGCATAAAAATTGACTGGACGGTGACATAAAATTTTATTTCCTAGGTTTCTTTCTGGAGAGTAGAACTGATGAGTGAAGGGGTCTTTATGCTCTACGCACTTATAATCTATGAACCTGGAATTTCAGTTTTAATGGATTTTTCTTTATTTTTGCAAAAGTATTGTAGAATTTTGAAGTTACATTTAACACCACAAAGCCAGCACTATTTTTGTTTTTACAGTAGTTAAAGTCTAAGAGACTTTCTGTGGAAATGGCTTTGTCATAGTCACAATATGAACAAATACACAGCCCAGCAGTATATTTAAAAGGAGGGGACACTCAAAAACAAAAATAGTTGCTCCTCCTAAGATTATTCGCATTCAATTTGCATTCTCTTCCAGGAGAAATAGTATATTTGGGTTAGAGTCGTTGTTGTTTTGATTTTGCTATGTATTTAAAAAAAGATTTGGCCAAGTTAACTCCTTTGGTAGCAAAAGCATTTTGACTTTGTTACTTTGCTAATGAAATTATGAGATTTAGGATTTTTGCTCAGCTCAACTGTTGGAGTAAAAGGATAATATCTGAAAACCTTGCTTTCTGAACAGAATTCAAATGACTTAGATATTCTTTCCACATTAGGTGATGTGCTTTTACAGAAAACAAAGCTACAAATTTATAGGATACAACCTTTAACAGTAAGTCTTAGGCCTGGTCTGTTTGCTGGCAAGGGATGACCAAATCAAATGTTCTGGAGCTTTCGTGAACAGCCTTGTAGCAGAGGGGACGTTTATATTTACTATTCAGCTATAAACTTTAGGTTTATTAATCATAAAAGTCATAATTCAGCCATGCATGGCCACAAATCATCCAATGATTCAATAGGGCATCTTGCATTTCTTAGAATGCTGTAATTAGATAACCAATTTGTAATTAAGTAAAAATGAAAGCTGACCTTTCTCCTTGAGAGAAAATAATGCTAACTGTAGGAAGAACAGAAGATTTATGATTCAAATGAACCTAAATACAATTTAAGGGAATAGGACTATGCTTCTTCTTGGGAACTATCATCTTTTCTCCTTGTCAGCACAGATTTACAAAATGTCCAATGTGTTGCAACACAGGAATTTCAATTGTGCATTCACATAAGATTCCAATGTAACATGATGCTATGCAGAGTAGATATTTGCTGCAATCCATCATCTATTAAAATTCTGTCAGTGTGATGGGGAGTTTCAGAGTGCAGTACAGATCTCTGCACTGAGAAGGAGCGACCAATAACTGACTGCACTGACAAAGTCAGCAATTTTACTTCTCCACAGCAAAAAGTGAATTCCTAATCTCATCCAACAGTGCTTTCTCCTGTGTGTGCTCTGGGGAACAATGACAAAGTGTGAACAGAAATGCTCTTGCTGTCCTAAGTGGGGTTTGACAACTTTCCAGGGGACCCAATAAGGTCCCAGAGTCCACTAACTGACAGAGAACGGTTTTCTCGCACAAATACCGGTAGGACGGTTACAACACAGTCAAGGAGACTTTTATCCCCTCTTCCTTGAGAGTGAAAGACGTCTCATAATCTTTTTCCAAATCTATGAAAAAGTCCATTACACACAGCTTAGCAAATTACATCTCTAAGGAAACAAACTTGGATGGCACACTTCGGTTTCATGTTTATGCTTTCTTTTCTCTTGTCCCTTGTCTCCTTTTCCTCCTTTCCATCATTTCATTTCACTCTCACTGACCATTACCTGTCTCCTCCCCCACCCCCATTTTAACCATTCATCCTGGTAAAGACCAGAGGCACAGTGTTCTACTCTAAAACTTTCCTGAAGTCTCTTTGGATACAAGCCTGGTTGAAACTTGGAGTCCTTTGAGCCAAGCCTGAAAGAGAACCCAGGCTTCAGGCTCCACTGTAGGAGTCAATTTGCATTCACAGTGAGGGGGAGAAACATGTTTACATGCCGAGCTTCTACATGAGATTTTCTCAAAATGGCAGAAGAGAAAACATGAATGAGGAGAAAAGTTGTAAGCAAATCATAATTATGGCAACATATTTGAGATATGTAGATATTGACCCCTTGAATTTATTTGTAAAGTAGGTTCCAGTTACAGACAGAAAGGGGGTACCCAATAGGTCTTTTTCTTAGAATTAAGGATTGAATGGTTTAGTAAGTAAATGAAATAAGTACCCATCTAAGCAATTTATAGCCATAGAGGTTATCTCCAAAAACTCATTAGCAAAGTAGTTAAATAAATAGTAAAAATGTAGTAGAAACAGGTGATTATTGTTTATTCTCAACTTTCTTCCTATACCAACTCTCATTGTATATAATTTGGCTCAACTAAAGTATAATGTGCACTGTACTTTTATAACTAAATAAGAATAATAGTAATTCACTGAGTGTTTGCTATTTGCTAGACACTATTTAGGAGCTTTAACACATTTTCCCTTTTATGAACACAGTATATAATTATTTAAGCATTAGCATGTCTGCATTACAGATAAGTAAACGGTGGCTAAGAAAGTTTTCTTGCCCAGAGTTCCATAACAGAGAAAGGTTCCCTATCTCAAAGACCCTAACCAAGAGCTCATGCTGTTAATCATCAAGTCATTCATTTGTTTTTTTTCATTCATTCATTCATTAATTCATTCATTCATTCAAGATCCAGGTATTTGGTTTATCTGCCTTAGATTGCTTAGGTATTTTTGTATTATTAGTATCATTCAGTGATTAGCCCCCATTTTGATGATGAGATGAAGACTGGTTGGATAAGGTTATTTATGCAATATAGACAACGAGTGAGACTGTTATTGGGAAAAGACTTCTGTTTCCATGACACTGTTTAGCCAGTTTTTCCATGCTAAAGACAACAAAGTGGTGGGTGGCCCAGGCACTCCTTTTTCCAGGAATCTGCCCCGGTCACAAACATTGTATTTCAAACCAAATGACCTCAACACAAATGTGATGCACCGTCTAGTTACGGGAACTGATAAGACATCAGTGAGCAGTAGCCATAACAAGAAATATCTAAGGGGATAAATTCACACACACACACACACACACACACACACACACACACAGCTATTGCTGGAGGAAGATGTATGAGAAATAACGTTTCCAAAAAATGGGGCTGAAGCTAGGATGGAGGACGAAGGGAAGAAAAATTTTGCTGAGGTCCTGAGTGACAGTTGAAATAAAGACACATACAAACACCTTCCTTTCTACTGATAGTTCTAGAAAGACTGATAGAATCTTACATATTTAGATATCTGGAAAAATATTTGGATTTTGCTAGATGTGCATTCCCTTTGGTCACAGTGAGATGGTCCTTCACCTCACTGTGAGGACTAAGCTAGCATTAGCACCCTGTTGATGAACATAATAACTTTTTAGAAGGTAGCTGTTTTCTTCTAGAAAGTCTCCACTTTAGAACTTGGCAGAACTTCTTCCCTTTTCTTGTATTGGCTCAATCTATGGTTTGGCAATGTATTTTGAATTTTACCTCATGACTTGGATATGAAAGTATACTCTGGATTCACTGTATGCTGGTGTGATTTACAGAACACAGACCAGATGAACTCACGTAGCCCCCAAGGGGTGTAAATACAAGTAAATAGAGGGATTTGCAAAATACGGTCTAAAGTTCTGCTGTATTAAGCTATACATATTTCATTCTTTAAATAAAAAACAAACTATCAAAACATTAGAAGCAACATAGAATGCTTCTTATTAAAAAAAATGGACAAAGCTCATATATGAAAACCAGGTGCTATGATCCTTTGAGTCCAAGAAATGGATGCCTGTGGATTTAGTTCCCTGATCTTTAATGTGTGCTACCTTATTTATATTTAGCTTTTAAATGGGTTAAAATGAAGCACTGCTTTGTCTTTGTACAGCTAATACAAGAAGGATAATGGCAATAACAATATATAGCATATTGTATTTTAAGAACTATTTTCACATATGCTCTCACTTGATCCTTCCAATAGCCCTGTTAATATAGTGACAGAAAAGGAAACAAAGGCACAGATGTGAGCATGCCCAAAAGAATACAACACAGACTTTATCACACAACTTCCTGTCTCCCCTACTTGCCATGCTCATAAATCTATTGCTATTGAAATCATGCTATCTTATACTTTTACAGAGCTAGAAAACTTGGAACACCTAGACAAAGACACATGGAATCATTAGCCTTCAGTCTAGATTCAAATGAAATGTGTAGTATTTTCCTTTGGGACTGATGTCCTATTATGTCACAAAATGGGAAATTGGCAAGTAGAAAATAGAGTTTGAATATTTTTAGAAGAGGTTTTTAAAGAAGAGAATGGTTCTAGTTAGCTAATATTAAAAAGAGTATCTAACAACCTTGCTTTCTATCTCTGTATCTCCACCTTTTAGTAGACAACTGTCTTCATATTTCAAATATATTTCTTTGAGTGACCACTTGGCCATGATACTAAAAATTGCCCCCAAAGGATATCAAACAGCATCCAAAGAGAACAAAACATAACAAGAGAAGGAAAACAAAAAGGCTTTACCCCAATAATAGATTTAATTGTCCAGAGTTCAGAATTCCTGTGTGAAGTAGAAATTCCCCATTCATAACAAATGGTTAGACATCAGCTGAGGAGGTTGACTATTTCCTCTAAAAAAGTTTGTTCTCTCTCTGTCTCTCTGTCTCTCAGTCTTTCCTCTGTCTCGGTCATCTCTGTCTCTCTTTTTCTTTCTCTCATCTCTCTCTCTCTAACTCTACCATCTATCTATTGTACATGCTTTTGTAGAATTTCAGGAACAGCTTTTCATCTGGAAAATATGGCTGCCTGAAAGAGGTATGAACTCTAACAAAAGCTTTACCCCAAAGCTTCTATGCATTACAAAAGCTTGCACTTGGATAATAGAAATATTTAGCCTCAGGTGACTGAGAACACTTACTGTTGGTTGCATAACGTATGGCGGATGAGGCATCCATGAAGTACTCTGGACCTATGCATCAAACAGCATTTATTAGCACAAAGCAATCACAGAGCGAACTTGGTTCTTGCGTTCAGTGGAGTCACACTAGGTCATAAGAAAGTGGAATCCATCTGACTTTACAGCTAATTAGTGCTAAGAACTGAGGATAGACAGGAACTTCTTGGACCTGATTACCAAAACATAGTAAAATAAAAAGCAAATTCCTACTTCATAGGTGCTTGCTGCAACGCCCATGAGGACCAGGCTGGGCCTTGGAGCATATTTTGAGGTTGGTGTTGAAGGCTAGAGACTGTGGAAGCCTCAGCGACCTCCTACTCAAGGGTCAACGCCCAGGGATATGAAGCCAGTAACAAAGAGTTGACAGCTAAAACTTCCTCGTTTCCTTTCATTCATTCTAATTTCAAATTCTCAAGTGATCTCTTCTTGGAAATAAATCTCAGTGGTAAAATCTGGGGGAAGAATTAAAAGAGATCAATCAGAAATTTGGGGGAGTGCTTTGGGTTAACCCAAGTTATGCAAGTTTGTGATATTTTTCTTTCCTGGTAATTGGTATGGCGAATCAAAATGAGAATCCAAGCCAACCATCTGTTCTGAAATGTGCCTTGTCGGCCAAATGAGAAAGTCAGGATTGTCACATAGAGAACCCTGTAAGACTTTGTTTTCAATATACTCACACTAACAAAAGTGTCAATGCACTTTAGGTTAAAAAAAAAAAAAAAAGAAAGTGGTGAAAGGCAAGAGTCAACAACATAGGAAATTGCTCTGATTCCTTTTCTGAGAAAAAAGGAGCTAGAGTTAAATTCCACTTATAAGCCCTCCCAAGTGAAATCACTTTTCTGTGGATATTTTATTCATGTCACCAAAGTGCTCTATGCTGGGGCTCAGTGGGTGGTCTTGGCTGAAACATAGGCCAGGATTAGGAAAAAATGGGTTAAAAAAAAAAAAAAACAAACACAAAAACACACATTGCAACCAGGCAGGACTGCAGGAAAAACAAAAACTGAACAGCACCTGCACGTAGCCTCATGGGTCCCGAGGAAAGGCAATTAAGAAATCATCCATTCTGAGACCCTCTATTGCAATTCACATGCAAGTCTATTCCATTCACCCACCGACGTGTATCAAGAAGCTAAGTGCAGAAAAAGAATGAAAATGATCTGTTAAGGAAAAATGTGTATCGTCTCGAGTCTGATGCTCTGACACCTTGGACACCCTGGAATGAAGGATGCAATGGTTGAATAAGGTGAAACTTCACTGAATTAGTAGCAGTCAGCAACATTACAGTTTTACCCATTGTGAAGCATCCACCCCCACCATCTGTAAAATACAGACACACGCATGCACACATGTACACTCTCTCGTGCTCTTTCTCTCTCCAAAATTTTGAAAAGCTGACACTAGATACCCCTAAAGGGAGCATCTATAGGCACTGTCTAATCAGAATTAGAAGAATTATCTGAAGAACAATGTGAGGCAAAGAGAAGCAGGGAGTGATAGCACATTTCTGACTCAAAGGAATAAGACCAGGAGTATTTTGGGAGGGAGAAGTTTGACTATTTTAATCCACCTGTGTACTTAGAATTAACTCGCTACAACATCTGCTTTAGGACACACACTGAGTCTTGGATTTTTGTTTGGTTTTTCGACATGTCAAGCCCGTGAGGTCTCTTTTGACCTCTGCGGGACTGAGAATGAGGTAAGAGCAGGAAGCAGGAATCACTTTTTACCACTTTGATAGTCCTCCCCATTTCTTAGGGAAAACAACTTACAACTGTCCATGTGGCTTTGCACGGACGCACAGGACCACTATGACAAAATGAGATGACAACGGTAAAATATCCTGGAGGGAGTGAGGGGAATGCCAGATGTGTGCTTGTAGAAAAGACACAGTAGGGAACATGACAACCCAAATAGCAGATAACCAACAAAGTAAGTTCTCAGCGGCAAGAAGGCTGCACTCATGTTGGCTGGAAAGGAGCCTCATCATAAAAATCCAGCAGGAAGAGTGGAGAGCACAGTGGATTTTACTCTTCAGGGACATAGATGTGATCGAGCCCTTCAAAGTGTAGGTGAAGCCTTGAGGCTTATTACTTAAAGGTCTGACTGCAGTGTCTGAGGACAATTAAAGGAAAAATTCTACTGTGTCCTTTTCGCCTTCACATAGCCTCCTGGCAAGAAAGACGCTTCCTCAGGTGCAGGTAAATTGGACATACCTGGTATGTGGAGACAGGGGAAGCAGCAATGAATGGCGTGAGAGATGTCTGTGGAATCATGCGGTTGGTTGCAATACTGTACGGTGAAGAATAAAATCTGCAAACAGAAAACAACAACAAAAAGAAGATTCATAAAGCTGCTGCAATGCCTGAGGTGCTGCTCAAATGCTACCCAGTGCCTCTGGGAAACACAGAGTTCCACCCTCGTGTTTTTCCACAAGCTGTGAGCAGGAGCAGCCAGGAGATTTATAGTAGTTGATTCCACCAAGAGAAATAAATCATTCTGAACAAAATGACAACTTGGAGTCATCTTCTAAAATGGGCTGCACAAAGTCTCTTATGCCAGGTGAGTGTCATTGTCTGTTTGACCAACAGATGCGGAAAAGCCATGGGCCTCTCTTTTTTTGTTTTTGTCTTGTTTTCTTCTTCTTTTTTAAAATCGCTTTTATTTTGAAGGCAGTACATTCTACAGCTCTCTGAGAGAAAAGGAAAATGAGAGCACCAAGCTTTATAAAGATGGCCAATGTTATGTGTACACAAACTGCATCTATCTCTTCAGTCAAGAAAGAGGGTCATCTCCTAGAGAGTTCTACATAATTTGTGCTAGGCAGAAGCCCCAGCACTTATGCAGAAACAAAGCTAAATGTTCTCTCCCTGAAAAGAGAAAAATTGAACAATGTGTGGTTTGTGTGTGGTTGGGGACAGGGATATTTTCCAGATCCAATGAAGGCATTTGGTGGAGATTCTGGACCTCTGGGAGATACTCGTATAGACTGGAAAAAAGCCCTGAGTTTCAAGTCCTTCAGGCCCTTTGTCAAACTATTACAGAATGGTACTGGGCAAGATCAGGGCTTCACAAACCAGGAGAGGTATGATCCTTCTACAGATCATTCAAAGGGAAGCTTCTAGGTACTTAAATCAGTGATACACCCATCTCTGCTCACTCCCTACCCTAGAGTTCACAAGTTACCTAATGCTCAAATTCATCAGCACATCTTTCAAATCATGTTTCTTCCTTCCTGTCTCACTGGTAAGTGAAAGGCCAGAGGGGCCAGCCACAGAATGAAAAAGGCCAGGTTGCCTTTGATAGATTATTTCACTGATGTGAGGATAGATTGGGAAAACGGGTCTCAGGGGTAATGGAATCATTTCACTTTGCTGTACTCTTAGCAAAAATCAGCTACTACTTTTTATTTTTTAAAAATAGCATAACTGAGGTTGGAGTTTTGGGATCAAAGCTTCATCATCCCTCAGAGGTCACTGATATTTTGAATAGAGACTATTATGCGTTACCATTCTAAAGAAGCATTCTACAAGCCTCCTATTGAAGGGAGAGCTGGATTTCAAGGCTTCCAGGATTCAAGGAGTACATTCTTTAATCTTAGATTCCATAAATGTCTTCAAGCAAGGATTGGGGGACTATCGCCTTAAATTTACTTTATCCAGCTCTCAACAAGGATTATAAGGTCGTATTCTTTTGGTTAAAAAATTGCAGCTGGAAAAATTACTGTGTTACAGTGGTACTGTGTACTATCCATACCCACCTGACATCTAAGTTTAAGTTGTGCAGTTAAAAAAAATGATATTGACTGCATATGATTAGAATGGCCCAGAAAGAAAGAAGGAAAGAAGAAAAAGAAAAAAGAAAATCCTATGCTGACAAGTATTTAGAGAAGGTGGAATTTTCATTCGTGGCTGGTGGAAATGAAGAATGGTATAGTCATTTTGGAAACCAGGTTAATTCCTTATAAAGTTAAACATCCATATACCTTCTAACTCAATAATCCCAGTGGTAGATATTTCATTTACCCAGGGTAAATGAAAACTTTTGTTTCTACAAAAACCTTAATGCAAATATTTATAGCAGCAGTCAATAAAGACACTTGCCAAAAATTGGAAACAAACCAGATATCTTTCAACCGAATTGATAAACAAACTCCTGTATATCTGTATCGTGGAACGCTACTAAGCAATAAGGTAAGAACTACCAATACATTTAACATGATGAATCTTAAGTAACTTATGCTAAATGAAGAAGTCAGATTCAAAAGACTCTGTATTTTATCATTTCATTTACATTACAGCATGAAAAATGCAAAACTATAAAGACAGAAAATAGATCAGTGGAGGAAGGTTAAAGGCTGAGCTTGGGGGATGGAACTAACTCTAAAGATTCATGAGGGAATCTTGGGAAACAATGTGACTGTTCTGTTTTGACGCTTGTCAGAACTCACAGAATTGGGGGCACCTGGGTGACTCGGTTAGTTAAGCATCTGACTCCTGATTTCAGCTCAGGTCATTATCTCACAGTTTGTCAGTTCGAGCCCCATATGCTAAAAACACAGAACCTGTTTAGGATTCTCTCCCTCTCTCTCTGCCCCTCATCTGCTTCCCCTCTCTCAAAACAAACAAACAAACAAACAAACAAACAAACAGACATTTGAGAAAAAAGAACTCACAGAATTGTACACTATAAAGAGTGACTATATACTCCATGTAGATTATACCTAATACACCTGCCTTCTGAGCAAAGTCAATTAAGGTGTAAGTAAACATCCATCCTTTCACTTTTAAAGAATTATTGAGCATTTACAACGTGTACCAAAGATTGATAAGATTCTAAAACATTCCTTAGAGTTTCTTTGTCTAGCCACTTAAATTGTATCTTGTTGGTACATTACTCAGCCTAAAATCTTCCAATGGCTTTTAACTGCAATGCAAACAAAATTTGAAGTTCTAGTATTGGCTGGCACAAATAGGCAAACACCTACCTCTTTGGTAATTTTCTCCTAGGCTCTAAACCAGCCGGCTAGGTTCCAGCCACACTGACCTACTGTCACATGATCCTATCATTCTCAACTCCATCTTGGGCCATGAAACTTATAATCCCCTCTACCTGCATTGAGCATTTCCAAAAATTTCCCTACGGCTACACCTTTCTCATTATTGGTCTCACTCAACTGTCTTCTTCAGAGAGGCCTACAGTCGCTAAAGTAGCGACCACCATCTCCATTCTAATTGTTCTCTATTCTTGTCCTGTAATTTACCTTTTTCCTTCCATCCAAAGTAGTGATCTGTGAAAATTTATTTATGTATGTTAGTGACTGAATGTCTGTGTCCCTCCAGAACGCATATGTCGAAGTCCTAAATTTCAATGTGCCTGTATTTAGAGATGGAACCGCTTTGGAAGAAATTAAGGTTAGACAAGGTTGACAGTGTGGGGCCCTGATCCAATAGGATCAGTGTCCTTACAAGAAGAGACACTAGAGACTTCTCTCTTTCCATGAGCACTCATGGAGGAAAGGCCAGGTGAGGACACTGTGGGAAGGCAACCATCTGCAAGCCAGGAAGAAAGTCCTCACCAGAAATCTAATTGGCCAAACCTTGATCTTAGACTTCTAGCCTCCAGAACAATGAGAAAATTATTTTTTGTTGTTTAATGCCACCTGAACCATGGTATTCTGTTATGGCAGTTGAGCTGACTAACACAAGGTACTTATTGACTATTTCTCCCTCTGGGATGACAGCTTTGACAAAGTTGAGGACACACTGGCTTTGCTGCCTGGAATAGAGCCTTAGACATAATAGATACTTAAGAACCATAGGTTGGGGCACCTAGGTGGCTCAGCCGGGTAAGCCTCTTGACTTTGGCTCAGGTAATGATCTCACGGTTCATGAGTTCGAGCTCTGTGTTGGGCTCTGTGCTGACAGCTTGGAGCCTGGAGCCTGCTTCTGATTCTATGTCTCCCTCTCTCTCTGTCCCTTCCCTGCTCATGTTTTGTCTTTCTGTCCCTCAAAAATAAATAGACATTAAATTTTTTTTTAATAAAGAGCCATAGCTTGAATGAATGGATGAATGAATACAGAGGAGTTTAGGGAAATAAGTAGTGATTACAGTACAGCATGGCCAATCCCAAGATTCTATACAGGAGCATAGAAGATAGGTCCCCATAGGAAGCTGAGGGGTGAGAACCCAAAGAGAAGCCAACATCACAAAGCTAAGGTATATGTTCAGTGGAGGCTTGCATCCTAAGCGTGGGTTGTATTAGTAACTAGGGAAAACAAGTCTTTATTTTACAAAAATCATGATTTGCATTTAAAAATCTCCTTTAGGTCTTATCCTTGACAGATCTTATTTATGAGAAGTGAACCAAAAGACCTCTTCCATATTCAGGGCTCACAATGACTCCACTCCACCCATGACAACTCCATGACCACTCCACAAACAATTTTTCTCATTTCTCATGCAGCGGTTTGACTTCTTTTAGAAACCCAATTTCTACTTCTTCCACCAATGGAATGAATCATGCACCACATTTGAACGTGGCTGCCTTATTTTGTAAGCCATACCAACTGAAGTATTAAATATGAAGGCAACGGAAATTGGATTGGTAGGTAGAGTTTACAGGAGATTTTCTAGGGAAAACAGAAAGCAGAAACCTAAAGAAACCAGCCAAGTAAACTGATACTTACAAAGGGAACCCTTGGGAGAAACTTTAATGCATTTTGTTCTATCTGCTCTAATCCTATCCATCAAACAATAATTATATTTCAGACTTCCCAGCAAGTTCCAATACTGCCACTCAAGTCAGAGAGATACTTAGAATGGAAAAAATATACTGAGGAGAGGAGACTTAGCACACTGTCTTGATCCTCTAATTCTGATATTCTGAAATAAGCTCTTCCCAAGACCAAACATACACTGAATGAATTTACAGGAAACCGTTGCTTAAAGCATGACAAGAAAGGCTGTTATCACACTGGCAGCTTAGAGGTGCCATATCTAAAGAAAATGCACAGATCCAAGCTCTGTGAGAGAAGCGCACAATGAGTTCCCAATCTGTTTGCTTCTCCTTAGTCCTCGCCATGTATCTGTTAGGGCTTAAACACACTTCCACATGGCCATGACATTAAAGAAGAAAGAAAGAAAAAGAAAAAAAAAAAAAAAACCCAAACCATCCGAATACATGCTCCAGGCATGGGTATTCCTTACTCGGGAACAGAAAAGAGAAAATTGACAGAACGTTTTAGCCATAATAACAAAGCTAAGGTAAGTCTACATATGTGACTTCATGTTTTTATATCTCATAACATATGGAGTATGCCTTGAAAATGCCATGATAGAAAAATGGGAATTAATTCTTAAACCATTTTGCTGGGAAAAGTTTACTCTTTTAAGATACATGAATTTCCAAAATTTACATAGCATTGTGTGTATGACAAGCGTTCCTTTCATTCTTCATCCAGTGGTTCTAAACTCGATGCAATTTTGCTCCTTAAGGAACATTTGGTGACAGGATCTAAAGACATGTCTGGTTCTCACAAGTGGAATAGCATGTAGTGGTTAGAGGCCTGGGATGTTGCTAAACATCTGACAATGCACAGGGTGGCTCCCACACTAAAAATTATCTGGTCCAAAATGTCACCGTGTTGAGGATGAGAAACCTTGCCTTAGGAATAACCAGTCGCTCTGGACAGATGTCATATGATCAAAATACCAAATGACATAGTGGTGAAGAGAGTTAACTAAGCATGACCTATCTATTAGAACTCTTAAGTTGGCCTTTGCAAAACTTAATCTTTCTAAGGGATGCAAAGAGTGACTTTGTTCTCTAGCATTTAAAGCAAGGGGGCTCCAGAAGTTCAGAATATGCAAGTCTAGGTCACTAATAGGACATTATCTTGCCTGCAGGAAAGTTATTGTCAGGGATTTGGCAGTCAGTAGTAATATGCTGAAATCTTATTTCACTGACAATAAAAATAACATGAATATATCAATAACGGCAGGGTAGAATGTTTTTTCACTGTAGAAAACCACACAAAATCCTATTTGCACCCTGAAATAAACAGTACTGGCTCGTCTTTCATGTCCACAGGCAATATTGTTAGAGTCAGAACCACAAACACTATCCTCAGGGTAACACTATAGCACAAGATTAATAAGTTATTGGTCATTTTTATTGTAATACCACCATATCCTTCACATTAGATTCATTTCCTAGTGTAATAAGATAAGGCTTTGGTATCACTTAATATCAAATGCCCATATACAACAGCTGGCAAAGCAATGCTATAGAAAACATTTTCCCCCCAAGTCTCTCCCAAGAATACATTTTATTCAAATAAAACAATCTGAGAGGACTTTTACACAGCAGCTATTACTGAAAAGGGCCCTGGAAAGATGGGAGTTTTAATATGGGGAGTGATTATTTCCCGCCTTCCACACTCATCTTTGAAAGTGATTGAATTTCAGATTGGACTGCTAAAAATGCAATAGGGCAGTAGTAATAACAAACTGTATAGTTATGCCAGACATCTCTGAAAGAAGAATCAGTATTTTTATTCTTATAAGTTAGCTTAAAGTAAAAGGAGCTAAAGTTTCATTTTTCCATTGTGATCCAGACACCTTCTTCACTATAAACTTCAAAGCCTTAGACAGATGAAACATTGAACTATTTTTTAAGTGATAATTTGGATAGATTCAAGCAGATGACAGAACTGACATTTTCTAACATCTAAATTCAAACACGGTGGATTCACCATGGTTGGTATTTACAAATGTTTGTTCTTCATTAGCCAAACTTGAGCTCAATGTGGAGCCTTTATTTCAATTTCATGTTGCTGTATTAATGCAGAGGTCATGAAACTCAACACATATTTAACTCTTGGCATACTTTAAGCTACTGCCTACAACCCAGCCACATACGCAGAAAAGTCTAGAGCTTAGTACAGTGAGTACAATTTCCATTAGTATGAGAAAACTCAGCATCGTAAAATATGTTCCTTAGCTATGACATGGGACATCTCTAAGAGGAAACGCTCATGCCACTGCTCCATCAATAAGCCTTCCTAATCACTCACAAATGCCTCTTCCTTGGCATTCTATGACACTAATTTTCTTTATTTTTCTTTTTGAAAAGAATATAAAAATATAAAGAGTGAAAAAGAAGTCTCCCTCTCTCCCCTACACTGCAGTACCTCAGTGCCTGCTTCCCCCAGAGAATTACTGTCACCATTTCTCTTGCATTTTTTCAGAAAAATTTTATAGAAATAAAAGTTAATATAGACATAAATCTCATAGTACCTTGGGCTTCTATTGCAGTATTATTTGCATTGTATCTTGTCTTTGATATAACATTTTTCCTTTTCAAATTTGCATCACTAAAATGATTTTAAACCATGTAATAGACAGACTTGCAAAAGAAAAAAATTGTTGAATTAAACTAAGTAAGCATTAAGCCATATTTAAGAATGTTAACTGGGTTAGAGTGAGTTACAACTATATCTCTGGGTACCGATTGTCTTATGTTAAATGAGACCAGTTTCTTTCCTACAGCAAGAAGTATTTCTCTCTCTGTAAAGTGACTGCTCTCTGAATGAGGCTGCCACCATGATCGAATACAGAAATATGACTAGGGAGTGGCATACTCTGGAGATTCATGTTGGATTCCTTAAGGTGCTGAGTGAGTTTTCTAAACGAACTTCCACACCTCCGAGGTGCACGTTAATGCTAACTCAAGGGAAGCTAGGCTGAGAACATACTCGTGGTTATCTTGACATCTTACGTGCTTAGAAATTATTGTTCTAGTATTCCCTATTATCAAAATGTTATCATATAAAGCAATAAAACCAAAGATGAACAAAACCTTAAAAATCATCTATATAAAGAAGTAACAAATGAGTAAGATTAATTTACTACAGTTTTCCTATTCTTTCCATTTCATTATATAAAATTTCTGTCTTCTTGTTACCAACAACACAATGGACAGTCCCAGCCTTCTAAAACTCCATTCTTAACTCAAGATGTGACAAATTCATGGGCATTTGGGATACTTTGGGTGAAATGAGAGGCTTATACTTAAAGAGAATCAGATTGAAGTGTTACATGCGGACAGAGTAAGTTGATGCTGAAAAGGGGAATGTTTTTCATACCAAGTTGCTGGAGCCAAGTAGATGTCATTGGTTACACTCCCTATTTCTGACTTAGCACAAACCTGGGTTAAACAGTCTATAAAGATGAACAAAGCATAGAACTTGTCTTCACTGAGTTAACAGTCCAGCAGGGATATAAATACTGTGTCAATGGCTACATGGTAAGAGAGACTGTCAAACATATCATGGTAACATGAAATATAGTACAACAATAACATCAATATTTACACTGACGATTACAGTGTACCATACATTTCCTTTAATCCTTACAAAGACTTACTGTCATCTCCATTTCACAGAAAAGCAAACCAAAGCACAAACAACTTGCCCATGTCTGGTGAATGACAGAATTTGGATGTGCAAATAGGCTGATTCTGGAGTGTACACTCTTAACCACTGCCTATACTGTTTCTCTTATGGCTAATTGTGTAAGTTATCTCTGCCTGGAATCATTTGATTGTGTCCTTTAAAGGAGAGCAGTATTTAAAAAAAAAAAAAAAAGACAGAAAGAAGGAAAGGAAGGGAGGGAGAGAGGGAGGGAGGGAGAAAGGGAAAGGAGGGAGGGAGGGAAGGAGACAGGGAGGAAGGGAGGAAATCACCATTCTCTCAGGGAACAGATTATTCCATCAGCAACAAGACACAGAGGTGCAAAGTAGCATGGGATGTTCTGAGAGAGTTCACAGAAGGTTCATATAATTTGCAGGAACCAAATCATGTGGGTTTTTTTGTTTTTGTTTTTGTTTTTTGTGGATTTTTAAGGTGCCACTCTTAGAAGTCTGAGTTTTGTTCTATAGTTAATAAAGTCTGCCTAATGCTTTAAACCAGGCAGGGAGATGATTACTGTGATTAAATTTTTTGGTGTTTTATTTTTATTTACTTATTTTTTAAAGTTTATTTATTTATTTTGAGGGGGAGAGAAAGATACCAAGCAGGGGAGGGCAGAGAGAGAGGAAGAGAGAGAATCGCAAGCAGGCTCCACATTGTCAGTGCAGAGCCCAACACAGGGCTTAAACTCACAAAACTGTGAGATCAAGACTTGGAAGCTAACCAACTAAGTGACTCAGGTGTTCCTACATTTTTATATTTTAAAACAATATTCAAAACACAACGTGAAAATGTTTTACAGGAGAGCTGTATTAAAGACAGGTAAAAGGTTAGTACAGGTAGGGAAGATGATTGAATAAACCCAACCAGTAGCAAGGATGGGGTGAAGATCTAGTTCAAAGATAAGCTGAATAAGTCTTAATGACCCATTTTATCATTAAAAATACTATAAAAGAGAGAACTCAGAAAATTGGAGTTTTCTTAACCACTGCCTATATTCACTTTAAATGAATGCTTAATGGCTTTAAAGTGAATCACTAGTGAGTGGTTCAGCCAGTTAAGCTGTGGACTCTTGATTTCAGCTATTAGGTCATGTTCTCATCCCACATAGGGCTCCACATTGACAGTGCTATGGAGCCTGCTTTTGCTTCTCTCTCTCTCTCTCTCTCTCTCTCTCTCTGCCCTTCCTCACTTGCACTTACTCTCTCTCAAAATAAATAAATTTAATAATTCTTAAAGTGAATTATAAAAAAAAGAACAAGTAAATTTCATATTTGGTTTTCATTTGAATTTGTTTGGCTTCTATTAGGAAGCACTGATGAAGTTAGTCATCTCAGTTGGGACAGACAAAGTATCTAAGAGTAATATTACCTAATAGTCAGTTAGAAACACAAGAGATAGTGCCCTGCATCTACTTAGGAACTTGAAGTGTCAGCTTGGAAGTCTTCAGGTCCCAAAAGCAAGAGAAATGGATGAGATCAAACTAAGAAAAAGACAAAATCCTGAGAAAGATTAGTAAAAGTGGACAATAGAGAAGGAATCAGAAGAGACCAACCGAGTAGGGAGAGAGTACAGAGCAAGGAGGATCAGCAGGGAATAGAGTTATGGGACC
The DNA here is from genome assembly GCF_003009895.1 of Hyaena hyaena. Taxonomy (NCBI): domain Eukaryota; kingdom Metazoa; phylum Chordata; class Mammalia; order Carnivora; family Hyaenidae; genus Hyaena; species Hyaena hyaena. The sequence goes on from NW_024081744.1 coordinate 220,302, forward strand.
CAAGAGACAAGAAATTTCCAGAATGGTATAAATGGTACCAACAACAACAAGTCGAATGAAGTAAGATTTCAAATGATACAAGAACTAAAGGGGTGTCAGTTTCAACAGACACATTTGGACATCACCGGGAACATCACCAAGGGAAATTCCAGTCAAGTTTGAAACGAGACTGCATAATTAATAAGCTTCATTTGAAAAGAATATGGGAAGGGGCACCTGGGTGGCTCAGGTGGTTAAGCCTCCAACTTCAGCTCAGGTCAGAATCTCATGATTCATGAGTCTGAGTCCTTCACTGGGCTCTGTGCTGTTACCAGGGAGCCTGCTTCACATCCTCTGTCCCTCTCTTTCTGCCCCTCCTCCACTCCCCCTCAAAAATAAACAAACATTAAAAAAAGGAAAAGAATATGTATAGACAACTGAGTTTAGCAGTGAAGAAAAGGCTAAATTAGTGTAGTCACTAGAAGTGATGTCATTGGTATGAAAGAATGGTTTTACTTCTACCCCTTTTACAGGTGGAAAAGACTTGAGCGTTTCTATAGGCTGAAAGGAACATTCAGTGGACAAGAAGGTATTGAAGAAAAAGACTAATTGGTGATATATGGTTCTTTATCAATGAGAGTAGATCAGATGAGAAAATCAAGAAGATGGGTATCCTCAGCATCTTAACTAAAATGTGTTTCATGAGTATGTGTATTCATTGTTGTAAACATTTAAGAAGGGAGAAATGTCCACTGTGTGCTATTGTGCCCTCATAGCCTCTAACATGGCACCACCAACAGCTCCCTTTTGGCTGCTCAGATGAGTTTTCTCTTTAGATTTATTATAAATCAGGAATAATACTTGGAAAATTATGTCTTTAGAGAAAATAGTCAGATTTATTTTATTTATTTAATTTTTACAGTCAGATTTTAAATTACGTGTGATTAAGACTACTGACTGAAGCAATGCAGACCACTCTGGTCCAGGCCTAAGTCACTGCTGCCTTTCTAATCCTTCACATGAGTCCTTATAAAGAAGGACTTTATAAAAGATATATGGCTAAATATTACAGAGGGGAACATACGTACATATATAGTATGCCAAATATTAGCGCTTGTTGAATCTGGTTAGTGAACATATTCATTCAATTCATTCAACTATTTCTATTTTCCATTTATGTATATAAATATCTACTGGTAACTACATGTTTATACATGTATTTGACTCTGAAACAATGCATGTTAAGTTACAAATATAAAGTACTTGGTACATAGTATGTGTTCAATACATGTTACTCCCTTCTATTATAACACCTATTTTCTGTCACCATCACTTAGCATCTAATGTCTTGTTCTGTATCTTTTGAGTTAACTGTTTTATATTCCCAAATATCCAATATGATTCTTGAGGACGTTCTTCTCTATTTCTTCTTTCTACCCACCAATTTATAGTGCATTATTGGAAATAAGAAAATGCTTATTGGAAAAAATCCTTATTTTTCACTATTAGAGAAGAGTTTTAATCAACAAGAGAGAAAGGAATAGACTCCCTTCTTTGCCTACCATCCACGTTTACTCTTTTCTGGAAGGGTAGATAGACTATGAGTTCCTTGAGGCAAAGGCCTTACTCAGATATTGTCTTTTAATTCTGTAGCACACACTGTGCTTGGCATACCCATTGGATATTTATTGAATGAATGAATAAATGATTGCCTAAGTGAATAACTATCAGAATAGGAGATATTTAAATCCTTCCAACATCCCACAGGTTTTCATTAGAGGCAGCTGACCAAATAAAAAACAGCTTACATTCTTTTATTCTCTACACTGATCTTAAATGAGGTCTTCATTCTGAGACTGGAAGACAGAAAACTGAACACCATGGAGAAATCCAAGATAGAAGGCTGTGAAAATAAAAGTAACCAACCAACCAAAGAATAATTATTGTCAATTGTAGGACAGTCAAAACAAAGAGAAGATACTGGAACGTGAGTTCAACCAAAGATACTCAGAATTACAGAATTTTTGCAAGATCAGAACATGTAGTTTAAGTTTTATTTTTCAAAGGAGGAATCCTAGACTATGTGACTTATGCTAAGTAAGAGGCCACAACATTTCTAGATGCTTATTAAAATAAAGAGCAAAGACACAATTGCCAAGTTACTAATTTGACTCTGTCCATTACCTTCCATTGACGGCCAGAAGAAAATTGCAAAGCATTATTCATGTTGAAATGAACTTGGAAAACACTAAAATCATTGAAAGCTAAACTCCAGAGTTATCAGCATGGCAACATTCCTACCCCAGAGATACACAGATATTTCTTCCAGTCTAGTTCTATCTATGCTCCCTCTTCACATCCTATTCCTTACTCTTTATCATAGAGAGAGAGAGAGCATGAGAGAGGGAAACTTAATGTGGGTAGAGATCATGTGGGAATAGACGACATGGAAGATACTATGAGCTCAGAGTCATGCTGGGAAGAAGAAAAGATAGACTGGTGAGAAGTGTTTGGTTCCCAGTTTTTGCATAAAGATTTAAGACAAAAGAAAGACAGTTTTGAACATGTTTCTTCAGTGCTGATTTTAGAGGTCAAAGATACCTTAGCGATTCAAATAGAAAAAACATGGTCGACTTACCCATTCTGTATGGCAGCTGTGGGGTCATAGGTCAGAGCCATGCCAGCCTGTATACAGGGAGGAAAGGGGAGAAAACAAATCTTAATGCTTTTATCTTGGTGCCCAAAGCATTCAGTCCACAGAAACTCTTTCCATGATTTAAGTTTATTTTCTCCAATACATTTTTCCATCCTTACTGCCAAGACTAGCATTTTTACTACCCACACATCAGAATCCACCAGTGACTTAGGAGTTTATATTATATACCCAGACACACCGAGGAACAATGCAGTTTGGATAATTTCCATTTCTACTTCATAAACCATCCTCTGTCTAATCTGGTATCCTTATAATTTCTCACCATTGTCAAGAGCACCTATTGTACATCTCATGGCTGAACAAAAAAAAAAAGTAAGAATAAATCCTGTGGTCAGGATAAAAATAAAGCTACTTAAAATGCATTCGACCTTTTAGAAGGAAATGTTAAGAAATTTTTATTTTAAAATAGATGGTATGCCTCAGGGTGTGTAGGTAATAAGTCGCAGTGCGCTTGTCCAATATATTGCTAGTACCTGTCCTACTAAGAATGGTAGAAAGGCAAGGTCATTTACACATAAGGGAAATTCTAGGCTTTGTAGCTCATAAGGAGGTGGTTTTGTTCTGTTTCTAAGAATAAACTCACCTTTGAAAAACTAAACTTCTGTAACTGGCAGTAGTTTCAGAAAAGAATAATAAACTTCATGACTGCTAATGCACAACCTACATCCTTCCTTCATACACATCATCACAGCTGATCCTCACAACAACCCCATGAAGTAGGCAGGAGAAATAGTTTCTCCATTTGATAGATGAAGACACTGAAGCTTGCAGAGGTCAAAAGATTTGCTCAAGGTCACACATTTAGATGCAGAATCAGATTCCAGCCCACGTCTTCTGATGCAGGCTCCCTTCCACTACCTAGGACACTGACCTACTCCTGCATCAGACTTGATGATCATCCCTAGCAATGTAGGAGAACTTTTTCTGTGCATGTCTGGTATATTACTTTTTTTTAACTTACTTTTTTAATGTTTTGTTTATTTTTGAGAGACAGAGACAGAGTGCGAGTAGGGGAGGGGTAGAGAGAGAGAGAGGGAGACACAGAATCCGAAGTAGGCTTCAGGCTCTGAGCTGTCAGTACTGAGCCTGGAGCAGGGCTCAAACCCAGAGCCATGAGATCTGACCTGAGCTGAAGTTGGATGTTTAACCAACTGAGCCACCTTTAGTCATACCACCTTTAGTTTTCCAACACTGTCCATCTGGTTACTGTTTGTGAGTATAAACAGAAAGTGGAAGGGAAACTGACTATGTTGTGATCAGGGTAGTTTTTTGTTTTGTTTTGTTTTAATCTGAAAGTATATTAGACCAATGTCAATTTCCTGGCTTTGATAGCACACTATAATTATATAAGTTACAACCATTGGGAGAAATGGAGTGAAGGGTACACAGGGCCTCCTTGTACATTTCTTTTGCAACTTCCCATGAATCTATAATTATTCCAAAATAAAAAGAAAAAAATGAATTAGCTTTGAGGACTTTAGTAGAAGACAAGAAAAATCATAAAATCTTTACAGAAGAGAGAGGAGTTTTGTGCTTGAATTTTTTTCCAGTGTGGGTGAAGGTAGTTTTCCTACTGGGCTCATTGAATTCCTCAGATTCAGCAAATAACTGAAATGGAAATTCTCAGGTTTTCCAAGATAGGGTCTGAAGTTCAGTATGCCCTGTTGTAGTGAAGCTTAGATTACATGCATTATTTTTCCCAATTTTAAAATTGTTATTAAGATTGGTATAAAGAACGGAAGTTTAGAGCTGTATATGAATGGGACTGACATACTGGGAGCACACAGAAATCAAAACAGAGTTTGCAAGCAAAGTTGAGATGACTTTCAGAAGTCAACAGAGGTGCACTGAGAACACGTGCTTAACGATAACTGCATCTCACCATGTTAAAGAAATATGCAACTGATGTGATGACAAGGTAGATGACTGGAAAATGAGAAGAGTAACCAAGCAGAAATGAAGATAGGCTTTTCTCCCCTCAGGAGAAGCAAAGGCAGTGGGGTCAAAATACAAAGAGATCGTAAGTCCAAATTCTTCCCAAGATGGGCCCTATGCCATGTGACTGACAGGAGGCTGGCTCCAGGCTGAAGAGTCCCTGGAATGAGCCTGTCCGGGGGCAGCTGTAGTCTATGGTTCTGGGTACAGGAGAGGGCAGTTGTATAAGTTGTCCATTGGGCATGGAGTTCTTTCTCAGAAACACTAAACTTTTCCCTCACTTATTCAAGATGCTACCCCAGAGGCAGAATGCAAAGAATGGGCTTTTATACTCAATAGAGATAGTGTTAGTTTATGAGAGATTTAGGGTGAAACCTTCAGCCTCCTAACCACCTGAGACTGTTTAAGTCCTAGGGGATTTAGAGGAAGTCATTTATAGTCAACCTCATGTTTTCCTCTTTTCCTTGTACTTATTTTCCAATAGTGCTCAGAGTCCAATGCCATTTAGTATTTCTTGAATTACAAATTATCTTGAACTTTCTCGTCTTGTGCCATGTTTATTTGTCCTGACAAATTTAGGTAAGGATTTTTTTCTCTCACATATTACTTGAATTTCTTATGGGTTATAGTTAATAAGTCAGCTCTAACTAGGAACACAATAATTATGAATAAACTCTACTTTTTTTGTTGAAAATGCATTTGGTAATCAGAAAGCCTGAGTTGGCTCTGTCTACATCTTAAAACTCCATCCATCTTTCAGAAGATGGAAAAGAACCGAACAGATGGCAATATGCTTTTGGGGAAGGAATATATGTTTTGGACCTCAGTCCAAGTCTTAGTTCTGGTACTTTCTAGCAGTGTGACCTTGGGCAGATTATTTAACCTGTTTAAACCTCAGTTTCTTCAACTGTTAAATGATTCAGTAATACCTACCTCATCAGATTGTTGTGAAATTTAAATGAGATTACGTTTGTAAAGCGCCCAGCACAGTGCCTGGAGACAAGACACATACATAAATATTATAAAACAAAGCAACACGTGGTAAGAGCCATATGAGTGTGATGAATGGATGAGGTGTAGAGGAGAGAGGCTGGGGGTGGTCAGGGAAGGCATGAGTGGAGTGTTGAATGAAAGATAATTAGGATTTCTATAGATGGAGATGAAAGACGGAGGCCAACTCAGACAAAAAGAATAGCATGGAAGAGATGCAGAGATAAAAAGGGTAAGGTGGGTGATTCATTTGCAGTAGAACATCATGGTGGAGGTTGTGTAGTGGGAATTCAGAGTCAAAAGAAAAGGTGGGAGAACCTTGATTGCCTGGTTCCTCCTCGGGAGGCGTGGGATATTTTTTGAGCAGGGCAATTAGACAATCAAAGAGGGATTGGACAGTAAGAAATAGCATGAGCCCCCTGGAAAACAGAGGGTAAATCCAGAACAATAAGCAACTAGAGTAGGCACTTGGGGACAGGAAGGTGGAGAGAATCTAAAGTGAGATTGTCATTGCAAGAGGTTAGGAGATGAACACAAGAGTCACCTACTTCATGATTTTGCCTAGGGACAGTCTTGCCTCTGAGTACCTTTGGCAAGAGGAGACAAGAGATAGTTTCAGGTCAGATGCATTTAGAACATTTATGGGTAACAAAAGAAGGCACAGGTTAGACAAAAAGCTGTTTGAACGTAGCCCCCAGGCTGAATATCACAGCACAATAACTAACACTTGCTGCACTTGCTTTTCATTTCATGTGTAACAGATTGTGGAGTATAATGCTAATATAGTCTTAATGCAGATTTTGCATTCAATTTCCTTTTGTTTCTTTCCACAAAGGTAAAAAATAAAATCGATTTTGCTGCCCTGTCTAGCCACCTTTACACTAAGTGAGAACCATGAAATCATCATCATGTAATTACCAAGTTTTATGGCACGTTTACAAACTCCAGAGTCACACAGAAAGTGAAATAACTTGGAACAAAACAAAAATGCCACACCACATACATAGGAAAATGGTGTTTAATCCTGTCTCTCTTTCAAAAGAGCTTATGAGATTCACAAATATTTTCCATTTCTCAAGTTTACATTAGTTGTGCACTGGTAGCAGTTGCGATTTATTTAAAACAAAAGGGGGTATTTTTGTCATTTTCCAGAAGCAGCTGTTTTCGCTTAGTATTTCAACCATAGTGGGGTATTTCTAGTCATCCTGGGCAGAATCTATATTATAAGAGTGAAATAGGTTTAGAAGAAATTTTAAAATACAGTTTGTTGGAGTAATTAAGATATCTAATTATTTTGAATAAATATAAGGATTTCATTAAGACACATCAGTATGATTTAGGAACTAGATATTTGACATTTATCATTTTAAATGAGTAACAAGTTAAATGAAGAAGTAATATTCATGGAAATATTGCTTAAAATGTACTCAGTAGAGAGTAGGCATGAACTCTTCAGAAAGACCTTTTGGACTATAATGTGAAGAGCAGAGGATCACAGACTGTAACAAAGCCAATGAGAAGATAGGCTGATAGAATTGATTTTATCATTTTTTAAACTTTTTTTTTAATTTTTAACGTTTATTTCTGAGAGAGAGAGAGAGAGACAGAGAGAGAGAGAGAAAGAAAGAGAGAGAGAGAACATGAGTAGGGGAGGATCAGAGAGAGAGGAAGACAGAATCTGAAGCAGGCTCTAGGCTCCAAGCTGTCAGCACACAGCCTGACGTCAGGTTTGAACTTGTGGACCATGAGATCATGACCTGATCCAAAGTTAGATGCCTAACTGACTGAGCCACCCAGGCTCCCCTGAAACTCTCTTTATACTGTCATGTAAATGGGGACCAAAAAGCTTGAGGCAGTAAACTGCATATGGACAGACAGGCACTGTAATTCCTGGAACATGGAAACATCAATGTTTTAGCATAACATTTCTCTTTTTTCTAAATTCTTCCTTGACAAATGATGCATCATAATTATATGGGCAAAAATCAATCGTCACAAGAATTTCCAATTTTCTACGATCAGATATGAGGCAACATTTTTGCATACACACAGTAAATATTGTATATTTTAGTAAATATTGTGAACTGAACTAGCCTAAGATGAGTTCAGGAAGCCAAATGAGAAAAGGATAATGTAATTTTCTGGATATTATCTTTAAAGAATGTATTTCTCGCAATGAATGTTAACAATATTTATAACTGTTGGCAGGTTATGGTTAAAAATTCCATAAATAAAGTGAGGTGGCTTAAAAAGTTTTGTGTGTGAAAGGGCTTGAAAACTATAATGTGTTATAAATGTTTGGCTTCTGCTATTACACTGAAACCTTGCTTAACTTTGTTTATATTTATTTACCAGTATTTTTCTTTAGAAAACATGCTCCTTAGTGAAAAAAAAATGATGTGTACCGTATGGGTCAAAATTTAAAAATTTTTAAAATTAAAAAAAATCTCTGACTAGAAATAAAAAAATTAATTTCAACAATGTTAAATGTCAAAATACTGGAGTGGTATCACTATAAATGATTTTTTTCCTTTCCTATATTTTTCTGACTCTTTGGTAAGCTATATATAATTAGGTTTACTTTATATTGGAAAAACCTTTGAATTTAAGGAAATGTATTATATAAATTGTTCAATGAATTTTTAAAAATTTTAAATTTGGGAGAAAAAAAGGAATCTCATTTATAAAAGTACTATAGATTAGAGGCCTGATTTAGAAGTAAGTTCAAAACTGCAGGAAGCATTTAACTTTGCTAGGCCAGTAGCACACAAAAGATCTGGGATGGAATGGGAGCTGCTACAGCCAGAAGCCTCAATGTGAGAATGAGCAGAAGGTCAAGAATAAATACTGAAAATTCAGGGTTAATCATACATTGATCCTAGTGCTGAAAGCTAGTAAGAATTGGTAATTATAAATGGCCATACTGGCTGAGAAACTGAGAATTCCCTATGTGTAAGGCAGCAGTATGGATGACCAAGATATTCAGAGGAATCAATAAAAATCACCAGAAAACCACAACATGATCAATACCAAGTACAGTTTTCCATTAAATAAATGATTTTTTAAAAAAAAAATTTAATGTTTATTTTTGGGAGAGAGAGAAAGAGAGAGAGAGATGGAGTGTGAGCAGGGAGGAAGGCCGAGAAAGAGGGAGACACAGATTCTGAAGCAGCCTCCAGGCTCTGAGCTGTCAGCGCAGAGCACCTGATGTGGGGCTTGAACCCACAAACTGTGAGATCATGACACGAGCCAAAGTTGGACAGTTATCCAACTGAGCCGCCTAGGGATCCCAAGAAAGGATTTTAAAACTCTTTCCTATTCAAAACAAAAAAAAAAAAAGGAACTAATCCTAGGAAACAATATGCTCAGGGCAAACTTGCAGGAAGAGTATTGACGCACCTGCTGAAAGGGGATGTGAGAAAATAGGGGAAGCGGGAGAATTTTGCCAGCAATGGCTCTGGTGTGGTCAGGTGGTTACTGAATGGTGTGAGGCAGGCAGCCATATAAAGTGGTCATGTTTAAGGCATGTTCCCTGAGCTCTGTGTGGCTAATCCCTCTCCTAAAGAGAAGATGAGGGACAAATGAGACTGTAGACAGGACCCTGCGAAATCTCCCAAAGAGAGATTATACGGCCTGGTCCTGAGACAAAACAGACACCTCCTTCTTAACTGTTCTGTAAAATATGCTTACCATCCTGTGCAGTGGCTCATATAATACTCCTTAATTTTCACAATTTCTGAATCTAAGGAAGATATTTATTCCAAAGCATATTTGGTTAGCGTGCATCCTTTGACCAGTGATTTTCCTCTTCTTTCAACATTCCTTTCCCTTCAATTCTGTGAGCCTGGTTTTCTTTGAACTTCTCAGAGAATGATTTCTCTTTTGATGTTGCTTGGTCCACCTGCCTTTTTGGTGCCTGCGGTGCTCAGGGACAAGGTTTGCCCTCTTCTTCTTCCCTTCTGTACAGTAATGATATTCATTTTCAGATCCCAACTATGATTTATGTCCTGGTGATTCCTGAATCATGGTCTCAAACTCAAGTATCTATTGCCAAGTTAAATTAGTACACTGAATGTATGGTCAACATCTTTTTTCCAGTTATCGTTTCTTGTTGAGAGAGATGCCTTCTCCTGCCTCTGTTTGCAACTCCCCCCAGCCACACTGTTGTGCTGTGAAGATGCTCTTTTGATAAAGAACATGTCTCAGTCCTTGGTTGGTGAGTAGACATGGGGGAAGCAGAGGGGGAAGCTAACAGACCTTCCTGATTGAGCAGGAAGCCAGTGTACTCAAACCAAATTTTGAGCAAGAACCCAGGACAATTAGAGGCAGCCAGAAAATCTGGAGGCCCCTCTTATCCAAGTTACTGACCAAGAGTAGGGAGACGATTATGAAAAATCATCTTGATATCTTAAGAGGGTTGTCAGGAATCAAGCAAATGAAATGCAAAGGATTTATCATTTGGAAAAAAACAGAAAAATAGACAGAGAATAGAGAAAATTTAACTCTCTGTGTTTGGGAAAAGAACATCAAGGAGTCCTGCTGTTTATACACTGTGTCATCACAATATTTCTCCTTTTTGGCTTTAACAGAGGCACCCTAGACAGGCAGAAAATTTCTCCCCTTTATAGCAATAAAGAAGGACATGACACAAAGATGCAGACAGAATTAAGCCTGGATGATTGAAAAAAGCAATGGCTGCACAAAGAAAGTATCGTCAAAGGCAGAAGAAAAGGTATGATGGGGCTGGCTAAAGCTCTCAAAGCTCTAGTCTTAGTTTGCCATTTCCAAAGTTAAATTAAGTCTTAACTTATAATCATACACGACACAAGAGAACATTGCCATATTTTATGTCGACACTTCTGATTTTATTTCAATCTAAATGGCTGAACTTCATAGATTCTAAAACACAGTGTGTGTGTGTGTGTGTGTGTGCGTGTTTCACATTTTAAAGCCTGTGAAATTGGGGCTTGCATGATATCTGACGACATCTGAATTTGGCAACTTCTCTTTTTAGTGATATTTAAAATAATATTTCATCTTTAATTAATGGTATCTTAGAGTCAATGATATAGTGTATACCTGGTTAAACCACACTATAACATACTAAGTAGGAAAATATAAAATGCTGACGTTGCTACCAGGGTGAGCCTGTGCAGCTCACACAGATAACTGGGAGTTCCAGGTATCTGGCTAATTGATCCATATTCTCCCAGATCCCAACTGCAGTGTGATGCTCTGTGGAGGTTGAAAGCTGTGGCTTAAATACTGATGGGGACAAATCTGAGTCTTATGGCAGAGGCTGGAATTGCCAGAACAACACCAACAACTCCAGAAATTTCCTAGTTGGCTGATGCCCCCCTTAATTGTCATGGAGACTGTGTCAAAGGAATCAGAGAACATGGAGTTCAGCCATCAGCCTTTCCCTTTATAAATGCTTGATATAATTTCTCCATCATTCAGCCCTTCCTATGCCTCCTTTCTCTCCTAGAACATACGTATGTTTTCCATCCTCTTCTTTGAGAATGGAGACTAGACAGATGACTAGAGCTCATCATCAAACACATCATATCCAAAATTACATGACTATAGGAATTTGCCAGATTTACATTTCATCTTTAATGATCATAGGTTAGAAAATATGATCCCAGCAGTTTTAAAATAAGAAAACTTACCTGAGTTAGAAAATCTATAAGCTAAACTACTGAGAATTCAAGTTCTTGTGCCAATGGGAAGATTTTTTTGAGATTACAAGTGTCATTCACCTTGAGCCTGCTCTCTAACTTGCCATTAAAGCACACAAAATAAAAAGGCTACATTTGATGGGCTTGCTAACAAACTCAATCACAAGTGTTGTAACACATCATAATAAGCAGTTGCTCTTTTTAAGATCACATATGTAAAGTCTCCTCTTCAGTTCAAGGTCAAAAGAACTATTTTGAAAACTGGCAATGTTGTTAGATACATCTTAGTTTTTTCCAGGGTTTCATTAAAGAAAATAATTGGGCAATGAAATGCCAAGCATGGTGATATACCCAAAGGAAATTGTGAGCTATATAGATGATTTTTCTACCTTCATGGAATATAGTCAAAGATATCATTAATCCTTTTACTACTAAGTCTTGACATAATTCTTTAGATAAACTATTTTTCTTAAAGTATTTTTTATTTCTAATGGTTTATTGGGGGCAATAATTCAATTCCAAATCTCTTAAACATAAATTTTCTAATGTCCAGTATTGTAAAATTAAACTGCAGTCAATATGACTCCAAAGCTAATAGAAATGATATATTTCTGGACCTCATCAGGTTCTTCATATATTTAATAAAAAGGATGTTGACTGGTGACTGATCAAATTGTTGGTGGGACAGGTGCACTGTTCCAAACAGATCCTACTGAAGACAAGGGTGCCACATGGTTAAGTTCATCTTGTTTTCATCACTGCTAGGAATGCCTCAAAGTAGCATTGGTAACAGCTGGTGATAGCCAAATGCTTTCATAAACTCAACAAATTATTCCTTTTGGAGTGTTCATTATAAATGGTAACCATAGGGATAATCTCTTCTCTCCAGATTTTAACTAGCTTGTTTGTTATTACTTCCATAGCCATCTTTGTGTCTTTTAACATCACATATTTTCCATATCAATGTGACTCATTTGGGTTTCTAAAGAAGAGGGTCAATATAGCTTCCTCTCATATGCAGATAGGTGGGTAAATAAGAATGTTATAAGTGATAGTAGAAATAATTCAATGTGTTAGGCTGATGACTTTGTATTGTTAAGGAAGATATATGAATTTTTACATTGGGTCGAATGTTAAATGGTCATTATGAAGTGATTAAAAGCCAGTGGTCCCTCGTAGACTCATTAAATTCATGAAAATAGAACTAGAGTTTTTACCAAATTCCTTAGAAAGTTTTACATTTTTTGGTTGAGCAGAGTAAAAACCGTTGTCTTTAGATCCATAACAATTGACAATTGATTCTAACACAACTTTTCACATAAAGACAGTTGGTTGCATGCATTGGTACAGTTACTTTGATACCCATGCACACTGTTTTTATATCAATGGAAGAGATATAGACTGGACCAGTAACTGGCTCCCACTCAGTAACAATGATCAGAAAACAAGACACAATGGATTCTTGTAACTAGCAACAATTATATTCTATAAAGTCATCATGAACACTGAATTATGAATGCTGACTCATTGCTCCCAGAGGAAATAGAGGGTTAGGTCCCTACATGCCTCTGATCACAACATTTTCACCTAATTAATAGACAACATTGTTTTGGCTGTGTTACTGTCTAAAGACACATTATTTAATATATATTTTGGATTCATCAACAATGAATTCAAGGCCAATAGCACTGTAAGTCACATTTGCACAACGCTGATCTCCATTTTATTTTTACATTGTCTCCATAAGGCACATCATAGATTCCTTGCACTTAGGAACATAAGGCATCACTTCAGGACTACACTTGGGGGCATTTTAAATAGTGAACTCACCAACGAAAAGCCCAAATGTGAAAAAATTTGGCCCTACATAAAGCAAAGTAAGGACACCTGATTATAGTTCTAAAAGTTGACACAAGAAGGCAGAAACTTTCTTGTTCAACCTTGGGAGTATGCATTTTTGATGACTCAGATTTTTACAAGTTTTTTTTTTAAATTTGAATTCCAGTACAGTTAACATACAGTATTATATTAGCTTTAGGTGTACAATTCAATACCTTACACGGTGCTCATTATGGTAAGTGTTACTTCACAAGTAACAAGGTGAAGCTTTAACCCACAGGTGACTCACACTTTTTACTGCTTTGCACAAATGATCATGAAGGCACCATCAGTATTGATTCTGGGTTACAAATAAATTTTAGCAAGGAGTTAAGTTTGCAAACGTGGAACCCATGAATAATGAAGATTCAACCCATGAATAATAAAGATCTTTTTTTCAAATGATAATTTCACAAGTCTGAGTCTTTCCGTAAACAAAAGGAAATTTCATAAGTGGCATTAATACTAATTTATAAGGATTCTAAAAATTCCTCAGACAAAATAACTTGGTAACATTACTCTTGACATAGATTAGGGCATTCAGTAGATTACTGACATTTGGCACTAATGGAGCCATAGAATATGCAGGAAAAATGCCTATTTCCCAATATTTGTTAAATCCAGTGAGTCACCCATTGTGGCATCAGGATACTGCTTTATCAAAGATAAATGCTTTGAAGAATACAAGAAAGTACTTGAGCATGAGGAATATCTTTCATAGCCACAGAGGTTGCATGAGTACCTTTTGTATGCAAAATTCATTGCCATTACGTGCCAGAATTGGTAGGTTAATAATTCATTTTCTTTCTCTTTAAAAACAGTAAACATGTAATTCATCAAATGTCAATAGCGGCTCAATCTTTCCCTTGGTATCTAACTATATAGTTCATGTTTTCTTTCACTATTCTTTTTTCTTTTTCTTTCATCTTCTCCATCCTTTTCCCATTGCCAGCCCTAGGCTTTTATGATTACTTGACCTTCAAGAGAAAATTGGCTAGAAATTTGAAAACCATCTAATGTCTCAGTGCTAAACAATGTTTGGAATGCAGATGATGATTTGGAATGTGATCTTATAAAAGCCTTAATAAAATCTGGGTCAAAGTAAAATAAATTAACTTCTACTTGTTTTATAATATACTTTATTAAATAAGTGAAAAATTCAGCTGGAAAAATGATATTGGTAGCAGATGTCTTTTCAAATAAATGTTGTGTCATTAAAAAGAATTCCCATTTGGAAAATAAAAGAGACATGACATAAATTTGGAAACCAAGGAATTAAAGCATGTGAGTCATAAGAAACACACAGCAAAGCTGGCTTTCAGATTAAAAAGCCCTGACTTGTGTTGATGATATTATGATAGTTATAATAGCTAATACTAGAGTGATTATAGTTTTCCAGGAACTGTGCTCAGAGCTTTACCCTCGGCACCTCATTTAATCCTTTCAATCACTAAATACACACTTTTAAGCGTTCTCATTCTACTGATGAGGAGAATGAAGCTAAAAAATGAAAAAAAACCCCAACATTCCCAAGTTTGTCCCTCAGCTAAAAAGCTGTGGATCTATGATGGAAGTGCTAAAGTTCGCCCCTACGCCCCACCAAGTACCAGAGCGTCGGATAAAATATGAAGAAAAGCAAACAGTGTTGAGCACAATCCAGATGTTGACAACCCTTAAGATGATGTGCTTCCTTAAAATTCAGAAAGAACTATGGTTCTCAAAAGTTACTAGTGTACTATAAAGGATTCAAGATTTATCATATCACATCCAAGGTCACGTCATTCCTCTAAATATTATTCTCTCTGTACCAACTCAGTAGCCAAGGACATAGGGGACTCTACTGGACGAGTAAAAAGGTGAAGCTTTTCCACTCTAAGGTGGTTTTCTGGCTTGTAAATGCATATACATCAGTTTCTCCATTACCTACTCCGAAAAACACACACACACAATCAATCAGCTAGTGGGACAGTAACGGGACAAGTGTGAACTGAAGTTCTTGTGGCTGCTGTTTTTGTTAGTTTTATTATTTTTATTTTGGCTTTGGTTTCCTTTCCTTGTTGTATAGTTTATAGCCAGCTGCCATCATTGGTTTTACTTCCACAAGAGAAATTATATTCTATCCTAACTGCCTATTTTACAGAGAAGATCTTTGCCATTTTAGGTTCCAAGGGGGCGGGGAATCTATCTGTCTGTTTATGGCACATCCATTATGTACAGTCTTGTGCCTCCTGTATAGGGGGCGCTCAGTAAGTGTTTGTTGAATAACTGAATCCTTTGTGTTTAAGCTGCTTCTTCTTCAATATTATTTTTAAAAAATCTATTTCAAACAGAATTCTTCTCTTAGAAAGAACATTTCTACAATAAGTAGTCTTATATTGAGAAAGTAAGAAAGGACAGAGGAAAAACAACTAGATGGCGGAGGAGGTTCTCACAGTGTGTCTAAATTTCTAATATACATCCAGGGCAAGGGTCATTCCCTCCACTTCATTATGTCCTTGGAACACGGCACAAAGGGACAAATATTTTTTGACAATAAGAGTACTGATGATTATGGTGATGGAGACACAGTTGGAATTCAGAATTATGATGCCAACTCTGTGTGCATTAACTGTCTCTCAGAAAAATAAAAACAAAAGCAAACATAAAATCAGGACATAGCCTCGAAGAAAATGTTTATCTAAATGAGAATCTAGGATGTAACTATTTTGTTATTAATTATGGCTATTCGTCTACTCAGAAATCTAAAAAGACACTTTAGTCTCAATCATAAATGGATTTAGTCAGAATGAATAATTACTCCTGTGCCTTTTGGCACAATGGGGAGGAGCCTGGATGTTTGAAATCAGGTTCATCAACTATGCCTGTACTTGGCTATGGACTCCATAATAGAACAAGAAACCCCGTTTTCCCACATGACCTTTGCAGGCTTTCATTCACTTACTGGCACTGAAGAGAATTTTTATTAATAGTAGCTCTGAATGGACAAGAGCTATAAAACTTTACAGCACAGGGGAAGTTTTCATCCATCACTGAAAACAAGTTGATTTCAGGTCTGAAAACAGACAACATATTATCTGGGTTGTAGGTCATAACAAATCACTTGGCTTATGCTGGCTGGAATAAAACTGATAACTTTAGCATTCAGTTCACTCGTAGTGGATTTTGTAACTGCCTTAATTAAGAGATCTAATTAAAGCACACTCTCAGTTTATTGTATCACTTAAAGGCTTTGAAATGAACATGTCCAGGCAAAACCATAGCATTTCACTACAATAAGGAGCACAATTTACATCTGGTTTGTGTGAATGGCACCCCTTGGTATTATCAAGTGCATGTACTGTATTCCTATACCCAGAGGCTTGTGTTTGGGTGAATAAAAATGCACTCAAATAAAATGTCTTTGAGATATAATATATCATCATGTTTCATCTACTAGTTGTTTCCTTTCTTAGGAATAGTTAAGAAATTTCAAAAGTTAGTATTCGTAGAATGCATCCTCCCAAAGCTTACTTGATTTTCTCTTCAACATAACCTATAAAGTATTCCTGGGAACCTGGGTGCTGATTGTTAACAAATTCACTCTGTTAGTTCATCTCCATATCCAGACTGCGAAGACAATCTTGTTAAATGTTTCCACAGTAAGGAAGAATATCTTCAGAGGACCACATAGAGAGAGATTATTTGTTCTTGCTCATTGCTTTGAAATCTACTCTAGTGGAGAACTGTAAATCAGATAAAAGCAATAAACACCATTTTATTTGTTTTAGTTTTCATAATAAAAATCTTGGCATTTTTTCCACTAGACATTTGAATACTTTGTGCGGTCACTTCTTGTTCAATTGCTGGGTCTCTTGTATTTGTGATGATAGCCAAAATGTTATTTCTTGGAAATGCAATTCCTGAAGCAATTGTTATTGATAGCATTTGCTGACTCAGTTACTATAGGACATGTGAAGATCTTATGAAAACTAGATGAAAGCTTCAAAGCCAGTGAAAAGTAGTTTGTTCATGATATTTGCATATCGAAGGATAATGTCCCAACAGGACAATTTGGTGAAATAGCACCGTCTTCCATGATTTTACACTTAATGTTTACTTACATTTGAAAATTCTGAAGGAGACCAGAAGCTAGTCACAACAAATGTCAACATAAAGTAATTTTGAGGTTTGAGTGACTCATCATTGCAATAGAAGTATGCATTGTCTTTGATTTCAGCCAATCATCTTTACAACATAGCTGCATGGTTTTGATATGCTGTACTTATTATTTGGGCATTAGATTACAAACAAACTAGCTGGCTTTTGGGTAATCATTGGAAAAGTGTTCTTTGGAAATAGAGGAAGAAGCAACAGGAATTCTTCTTCATGTTCCTAATATGTCTATTGGTTGTTTGTTTGTTCATTTGTCTGTTTGTTTCTTAATTTTTTTATTTAACTAGAGATGACACATAATATTGAAACAGTCTCAGGTGTACAAAGTAGTGATTTGACAATTCTATACATTATTTTGTGCTCACCACACATATGGTCCCATCTGTCACCACACAACCCTATTACAATACCATTGACTATATCCTCTATGCTGTGTCTTATTCCCATGACTCCTGATATATATTTTTGGAGTGATCTGCAGCATTCCTGATTCCAGTCCAATTATTCAAGGGACAACTAACAAGATCAATTTTTGGAACCATTTTGCCTGAATTAAAGAATATGCCTTCAGATGTAATGAAATCTCTAGCTAATGAATGTCATGAAAGTCATACTGATGATAAAGTGAGAGCATTTCCAAGCTAGGGGTGACATTAAAAATGTTTCACCACCACTATGTTGTAAGTGATGGCCAGTCAGAATGTAAATGCTGGAGTAGGATCCTGGGGAGCTCCTTCAGTGCCAGCTAGCACCCCATTCTTGTGAGATGATAAGAGGTCCTGAGGAAGCATCAAAGTGGACAGGGTGGAGGGCCTGTACTAATGGACTAGTGCCAGTGGTTATTTACCAAATGAAACAAATACGTATTACTATTTTTACAAACAGCATGACCCTTCTGGGATATGGAAGTGAATACGAGCCCTATCCCTGGCTCAAGCTTCTCTGGGACAATGGTTCTCAAAGTGTGGCCTAAGGACACACCTGAGGGTTCGTGAGATCCTTTTAGGAGATCCACAGGTCCTCTCTTGTTCAATGGCATGTCTGTATAAGGCTAGATTTTCTTCATATGATTAAATCAAACAATATGGTAACAGGTTGAATGCTGATACAGATATGCAAATCTGGTCATCTTTTACCCAACAGTAAAGTGATTTGCAAAAATGTAAAAGAGTGTCACTCTTCTCAAAAAAAATTGTCTTTGAAAGATATAATATTTTTGTTAACATGGGTTGGTTTTATTCTTTTTTTAATGAACTAATAAGCAATCATTTTTAAGAGTATAAAGGGATATTAAGACGATAGAGTTTGTGAGTTGCTACATTAAGAAATAAATTGATAAGATTTGTACAGCACTGGGAAAGAGAGGCCTAATAGCTCCGATCCTTGATCGTTCTGCTCAGAGTTTTGCTTGTCACTTGAGAGATTAATTAAGAACTTTAAAATATCCCTGTGTATTTCACTTATGCAAAAACATGTCCAGCAGCATATATTTGTATTTCCAAACCTTGATAATTTACACTAATTTTTGTGTATAAAGTTTTCATTACTAGATTTTTTTTATAAAGAAGTAAATTTCACTATGCTAAAGGAACTGTTACCAAAATGCCACTTAGAAGAAAACAGCTTTACATACTACATTAAAATTTTTAATTAGCTTATCAATTGTCATGCTTTACATACTTCTAAGATGTTTAAACATTTTAGGAGAAATCCTTTTCACACTACCAATTTTTTTTACCTGACTTTCAAGAGAGGCAGAGAAAACATGGGCCTCAATCTGTCCTATTATCCCAAATTCTGAAGCATCGGAATTGAAATTATCATCTTTCATTTTACCTAGAGTAACAATGAAAGGTTTACCATTATCTTATATAAAAACAACAAAAACAACAATAACTAAAACAAAAAACAAGCAAAGAAAAACACCCCAAATGATGTCCTCATAAAGTTGGTATGACAAAGGGCTACAAAAAAAAAAAAAAAGAAAAGAAAAGAAAAAGAAAAAGAAAAGAAAAGAAAGAAAGAAAAAAAGAAGAATGAACTTCAAGAGAAGATTCATGTCTCAATCTTAATACTGGATGAAATAAGGGCACAAAGAAAATCTCTTCTAAGAATCTGACCCATAGTCCTTGCTTAGATTAGCGTTTCAATTCATGCAGAGTGGTCACAGACTCAGTAGAGAATATACATAGTGCTACAGATGACTAACAAGAGCAAATGTAAATTGCCTTCCCATAATGCCATTGATTACAAGAGTAGAAACAATTTTAGAAGTGTTAAAATGTGGAAAACCAGGGGTCTTGGAAACGATGAAATACAGTAATTAGAATTTCCTGGTATATAAAGTTCATTAAATATTGCTTACATAGGAATAAGCTGAATTATTTTATACTTTGTCAACCATGCTAATATAATTTATCAAGTATAATGCAAGCAGAAATAGAAGCAAACATATATACATATATATAATACATATGTAGTGATGGGCACACAAAGTTATCCAACATCCTTGGAGTGCCTACACCGAAAACCACAATCAAGGTGTAAACATTAATATGCTTATCTCAAAACCAAAATATTTGATAAGCATATTTATAGTACATGCCATTTCTTTTCCTAATTTCTTTTCTCTGGATGTGTCTCCACACTTGGAATACATTTTTATTAGTCACAGGTAAATTTATGAAGCTCCTTTGATATTCACAGTTCAACAAGAAAATGTATAACTCTTAAAAAGCAAGTTTTGAAAACAAAGATTAGGAAAACATGCTTAAAACCTACATGTAAATCACAAGATGCTCTGAGTGCTAAATGTGACCCCACAATGCTTCCATGGCAGTAGTGTGCAGGGTCTTTACCAAGATCTAAACCCAAAGCCCTAGGTTTGTATACGGTAGCCAAGTGGCAGCTCGTAGTTAATATTTCTTTTATGTTTATTTGCTTGATCTTGAGAGATGTATCTCAATGTATCATCTCAGTGTATCTTGAGGTGTCTTGCTCAACTGGCATCTATTTTGTGATAGTGGTAATATCACAATGTGATAATATCAACATGTGATAATACATGTTCTTATGGAGACGGGAACAGAGCTTTCAGTCATCCCAGCTCATCTGAGTGACTGTCGAAGCTTATTGGTTATGGTCTATGATCCAGAATTCTTTCTCATTAGTGGGCATTTGAGTCAAATTTTTAAAAGATCAAATGAGTCTTTCTAGGCTACAGATGTTTGGGAAGGGATGGATGTCGTGATGAATGCTATCAGAAATTAGCTGTCTTCTGGGGGCAATGGAGCTAAATCACTAACCCAACTCTAAAAACACAAGGGTCATTCCCTTTCCTCTTCCTTTTTTGAACATAACACAGCCTGCCTTTCTAACGCTGGGATATTGAAACTCTTTCCTTTTTCATTAGTTTCAGGTGTGCAATGGTGATTCTCTTTTTCATGTCTTAAAATAATGAGTTATAGGTTATACAATAGTTGAACACAATTATACACTTTAAGAGGGGGTTTGAGGTCTGTGTGGAAAAACTCAAAACAGATGACAGTCTTAGTGAATAAAAAATGGCTAAATGTTTTACTGAGGAAAACCCCACTCTCTTTTCCTTCAGTCTCAGTACTGAAAGTGTAAAATGCCGCATCAAGTGGGTTGTCTCCTAAATGAGAAATAGATGAAGTGAGTGCTTTGAATAGAAATACAAAATGAAGCTCTTCTGTTGAAATTATGGCCTTTGTACAAAATAGCATTTATTCAAGTCATTCAAACAATGCCATTCCATTTCACAGAGAATAAAAAACTTCTTAGAAGTCCCGATACCTTTTCTTTGTCTTCTTACAACAAAAATAACAGAAAGGAATTCGTTCCCAAGTGTCACTGGATACATATGCTTGCTTTTCTGTTTTGTGGTAAGAGGGAAAGTGGATCATTAACTGCTAAATGCCTTTCTTTTTGTTGTGAAAAACAAAACCTTGTGTATATCAACTGTTCTTTCAATATAAAATTTTCTTTCAATATAAAATATGACATTTTCATATTTTATATTGAAAAATACTTCCATAAAATACATATCAACACACTTATGAACATAGGGGCAAATGTATAAATACGCATATACGTGCAAGTAGAGTATCCCAAAAGTAGAATAAAATAAATAGAAATTTTTGGGTTTTGCAAAACACATAAACATTCAATTCTCATTATTCAGTTTATTGAAAATCTCTTTTAGCTACTATATAATCATGGATCAACTCTTTGTGGATAAGTCTTTTGGTGAGTGTATATCGGGTCAAGGTTTGGTTAAAGACAGATGGCTTACTGTAGTACAGAACTGAGGTCAATTTTGAATTCCTGCATTCCTCCTCAGGTAATTTTATCCTGAACACATTAATATAGGCCTACTCATTTGCCCCCTTTGAAGACATTTTGGTTTTCTACGGGACCTGATTTCATTAGGGCCCCAAATGTCTGTCTTACTGCATTTTCAGGGAAGTCAGTCAGTACTCACCTCTCCTTCCCTGGGCCAGGGCCTTCCATTCTGCGTGTATTTGCTTTGATTCTGACGCTTCTTCTGTCCTCCATCAGCGAATTTGCACAGTAAAGGCTCACTAGGGGCTGGGAAGATAAGAAACCAACTCTACATTAGCAAACCCCCCTTAAAAACAAGTGATTATTTGAGTCACAGTAGTGCTTTGTAATGCATATCTTTGAAGTTGTCTTGCTTCTGGAGAGATATTTGGCCCCCTTTTAGTCTCAATTATGTTGACTGTTATTCTATCTGACTGGGCTTCAAAAAAGTACTGGCAGACCATAAAAGAAAACAAAAAATATTGTTGAAAAAATAATCAGTTGAAGCTGAATGTGAACTTGTCTTAGAAGTAAAGAGGCAAATGCCAACTCCTTCCAGTTATGTTAATGTTAAAAGCCAGACAATGGGTCCAAAATGGAGTCACTTAGGCTAAGCTCCATGTCATCAAACCAAGCCCTAACTTAATTAAAGTTTTGGCTCTCCCAGAAATGGAATTTTAAACCAGTCAGTCAGGAGTCACCTGATCAGCACTGGGGAGGTAATTTACCTGACTGACCTTGCCATAACCAATTCAATTTTGCCTATATAACTTTCTTGTTCATGTTCCCTTCTGCCTATAGAAGCCTCCAATTTGCACAGCTCCTCACAACTCCTTTCTACCTGCTTGATGGGATGCTGCTTGATTCATGAAGGCTTAAATAAAACCAATAAGATCTTTAAAATGTACTCAGTTGCATTTTGCTTTTTACCATTAGAAACATATTCATAACCAATATTTGTGTGTAGATAAATATTTCCCCTCAAAATCACTATGTTTTCACAGTATAAACTGTTAGATTCTAGTTGGAAAGAGGTCATTAGGAGCTCCCTTTTTAGAAGCTCCTATTTTACTAATCACAACCAAATTAGTTTTTTTCTCATTAATCTCTGCAATTTCAAAAAGGCTAGAAGTTGATTGCCATTGAACCCCTTTCACTCCAATTTCCCAGTGAAATCTAGGCAGAATCCCAGGGAGAACAGTTATTTAAATATTAAATGAGCCCATATGATAAAATATAGCCATAAAATATGGCCCTAACATAATCCTGGACTGGGGCAAAACGTGGTGATCCTGGGTTACTTAAGTAAACTTATTTGACAATCTTATAAAATGCAACAGGGAGAAACTTATTCTTTGAAAACTGATGCTCCCTTACTTCACTAGAAAAATTGCTGATTATTAGCACAGATATTTTTAAAAATGAATGAATAAAAAGAAAGCCATATTGTCCTTAAAAACTTGGTCAATGAATTAAAATGGCTGGAAGGATGATTTTTGTTGTTGTTGTTTGTTTATTTGCTTGGATAAACCATATATTACTTTGTAAGTTTAGAATCTGAACACTAAAATGTACCTTTCCTCCTCCAACTCACTGGGAAAATGTTCCAAAAATTAATTGTTTAATGTTTGAAGGGGAGCAGAATATACCACCCAAAAATATGTCTCTTTGGCATAAGGATTAATTTTTAAGAAAGAGCAGATAGAAGAAAAGCTATGAAAACTGACTAGAAATTACCCTTTTAAAAGAAATGTTTACTTTTATAAGGGAAATCTCCATTTGTAACCATGTCTCCCTCCTTGCATCTGGAGGAAAAGAGTATTCTAAATCTCAAGAAACTTATCAGTGGAGAAGCAAGGACTTAAATTTGTGTAAACAACCTTACCCTTATTTGCTGTGCTTTTCCTGGTAACCTCCTATAACTGGCCTCACTGCTCCTTTCCCAACATCTTTTGCCCCTAGCTAAAGATGATATTTAAGATGGCGACTTGGACCATTTCAGAGAGTTACCAGGTTTTCCTGGATATCTCCATGTAAGAGATATACATGTTATTAAACTTCTATTTGTTTTTCTCCTCTTTATTATGGGGCTAGGGGGTGGGGGTGGGAGTGTCCCAGGCAAGAACCTAGAAAGGTAGAAATAAAATTAGTTTTAGTCCCCTGCATTATCCCAATTCTTTATCTCTCCTTGTGTCCTTGTCTTCGGCTATGTAGTGTCATTGAGCCCTCTGACTCTTGGTCTGACCCCATGTGAATTGCTCTAGACAAAGTAATGTTAGCAAATGAGACACAAGCAGAGGATTGAAATATTTTTATGCATTGAGGTTTGCCTCTTTTTCTTTTCTGCATAGCTACATGAATGTGTTCAGCCTGGCTTTCTGAAGGATGAGGTACTACCATAGAGTCATCCCTACCATCAGAGCCAAGGCCAAAGTAGATCATCTAATGACCACCACCCGGACATGTGAATGAGCTCATCTAAAATCAGGAGACATTCACAGATCACAGGAAAACGTAAAAACCCAGGTGAGGTCAGTAAAGACCATCCCACAAATATGTAAGCTAAATAAATCTTTATTGTTTCATGTCACTAAAATTTTGCAGTCGATATGTGTCATTATAATCTTAATAGATAACTGATACCACTTTTCCCAACATCCATTCCTCCCCATTTAGAAAAGCTAGGTTGCTTGCATTTATTAATCTGGATGAATCAGGGGAAAAAAATAAGGAATTCATGAGACTTCCATTGTCTTCAAAGTCAATAATGGAAAAACAAATGAGTGGGTATCTACAAACAAATATTTGAAAATCATTTGGCTGTCAGTGGTAGTAGTGTTTACTCACTCCTTTTAGTTTATTAGCAGCAGCATTCTATTAATCAATGTTGAAGAAAATGACTCAAGTAGACAGAAAGTCACAATTGGCCAGGTGAAATGAAAAACAAAAGGTCTTGCTTGTCTTATCCAGGAAGCATGTAATATGTAACTCATCCTGGCACACAATTCAACCAATATCATTCCTCGCCACGCACAAGTGGTTCCCAACTCTGCTTTTTAGGAGCTTCCTACATCGGTGGCTTTGACGAAGCCACAAAAATCACACAAAGGAAAGATTGGGTCATGAAATATTCGCAGACAGTTGCTGCCGTCACACTGAAGTATTCGAAATTCTTTCTCTAGATGAAGAACTGGAACAGTAAATGCAATAAAAGACCCTAAAACTCTGTGCTAAAGAAAATTTCCTGTGACACTCAAAAACACATATGTATGTATAGTCATTCCTCATGATAGGGTATTTTTTTCTTTTGCCATTTTAAAATTTCAAGGTACATTCATCCATTCAAATGGGGTGGTCATGCTGACACATGAGTTTATCACTGGCAATAGTACAAATTTCTCACAAAAGGCAAATAAATCAAGAAATACCTTAAATTTCCTGCTGTAACAAATTGTAGATTCTACCTTTTATGTTTCTTGGGATATTAACTTTGATGAGTCATACTTTCTACCATCTGAAGCAGGATTCTCTTTATTTTCTCCTAAAATGGAATCTTTTAAAGTACATAATAAACTGGTTCTAATAGTGTAGAATATGATAGTGACTTCTCTTGAGGTCATTCATGTTTCTGCTTTAACACTTAGTTTGGGTGCATTTCAGCGTTAGGGGTAGCAGTTTGCTTCCTGGCTCCCTGACTTACTAGCTACAAGAGACCAGGCATTTTTTTAATTCTTTCAATATTTCTGTGACTCATTTTTCTCATGTATAAGTTGAGGAGAATAATGTTCTCTACCTCAGACAGCTGTTGTGAAGATTAGATAAATTAATGTGGGAAAAGGGCTTAAAGTAGTATATGGTACATAAATGAATATTAACTCCACATTAGCTACAATTATCACTATTGCTTCGCATCTCTATTAGCCACTGTCCACATATCAGCTATGAAACCTAACCAGGCTAGGTTGGCAGAGTTCGAGTTGAGTGTTTAATCAGCTAGGCTTATGGTTCATCAGCTCTGTCCCACTTTTAACTCCTTGTGGTTTGGCCACAGAACTTGCAACTGACCTCCAGGAACATCAAAAAGATTTGCCCATTGAGAAGGTCTGTATTTCCAAAATGGTTCTTGCTGACCGTCGCTTGTCACTGGACCATCTGGTCACTACAGCCCAGGTTCCCCTCCTGAGTCATCACCAAAGTTTGGCTTCCAATTATCCCCTGAGTGTGACACAAGTCACGTTCTCTTACATGTGTTAATATGCAATTGCCTATACTGAATGCTCCTGTGCCTTTTTCTGTTGTGTTTTTTTTTTTACTATTTTTTTTTTGTTGTTGTTGTTGTTGCTGTTATTCATTTGCAGGAGATCTATTGACAGTTTCAATCCATCAAATCTGTATTTTACTATTAGGATAAATACCATGCTGTGTACACAATGTAAGCAAGAAAAATTTGCTGTTCAGGGGGTTGAGGGTGGCTTAGTCGGTTAAGCATCTGACTTTCAATTTTGGCTCAGGTCATGATCTCACAGTTTGTGAGCTTGAGCCCCATGTCAGACTGTGTGCCAACCGTGTGGAGCCTGCTTGGGATTCTCTCTCTCTCTCTCTCTCTCTCTGCCCCTCCCACACATGGTTTCTTTCTCTCTCAAAATAAATATATACACTTAAAAATTTTTTTTAAATATTTTAAAAAAGAAAAATTTGCCACCCCAAAATGTGTATCTTTGGCATGTATACACACACATGCATGCACGTGCACACACACACGTGCATGCACATGCACATAGATATTTAAAGACCTTTTTTTGTGAAACCTTGGAAGCTATGGAATTAGCAGGGGCAGCACTGTCACGAAAAGAAAAGGCTCTGAATGAATTATTAACCTTAGGATTTCTTCTACCAACTAGCATAAAGAAATTTTACAGAAGGTACCCTGAAAGGAATATTACCAAACAACAGTATTCTAGCTTGTCACGGATCAATTATTCATAGAACATAGATTCTGGGTTCTAAACCTACTGTGAAGTTTTTCATTATTGAAAAGAGAACTTTCAAAACAATATATGTTTCTTTATTTAAGAAAGAGAGAGAGCGAGAGAAAGAGAGACCAACAGGTGAGCGTGCATGAATGGAGATGGGTAGATGGGAAGAGGGAATCTGAAGCAGGCTCCATGCTCAGCACAGAGCCTGACGTGGGGCTTGATCTCATGAAATGTGAGATCATGACATGAACCAAAAGCAAGAGTCAGAGGCATAACTGACTGAGAAACCCAGAGGCCCCAAAACAATATTCTTAACACTGAGAAAAATTTTAAAAGCCATAGGACAAGACTTTCTTAACTTACAACTGAGATGTCTTTGTGAGTTGTGTTTTACAGTGTCTTAGAGGCATCAAATCTTAGCCACCCTGGTATTTGAGGATCTTCATAAGCTATTACATGATGGCTGTTAGTAATGACCTATTAGCAATTGACATTGCTAAGTTGAAACATCTGCTGTTACTTTACTGATTTGAAGATAATTATAATGGGAAAGCAGACAGGGCCACAAATATTTTTATTAAATGAATTAAAAAAATAAAATCCCAGAAACAAAATTTCAAATATGTCACTAAAAAAGGATGAAATATTCCTAATATTAACCTTGAATTTAGGCATGTAATCCTGATTGTTAGTTTCCCAGGGAGGCTGTGGGAGTGGATTTCATTGAGAGTATAAGAGAAAATATAGATTTAGATGAATTAAGATCATTTCTGGGAAACCTGGGTGGCTCAGTCAGTTGAGTGTCTGACTCTTGATTTTGGCTGAAGTCATGATCCCGGGGTCCTGGGATTGAGCCCTGATTTGGACTCCCTGCTGAGCATGGAGCCCGTTTAAGATTCTTTTTCTCTCCCTCTGATCCCCTCTCCTCTCCTCCCTAGCTGGCACAAGCTCTCTCTCCCACTCTCTCTCTCTCAAAAAAAAAAAAAAAAAAAAAGATTTATATTATAATCTAGTTCTTGGTGATTTCTAAATACCTGCAAGATAAAATCAAAAGTCCTTTACTAGAAGAGAAGAATTTGTACCCTTGACCTTATCTTTTGCCAGACTCCTCCTCCTCCTGTGGATTAAAGTTCCCTCACCATTGAATACCTTTCCCCCTGCCTGGAATTTCCTTTCCCAGTTTCCCCACATACACACCCTCCATCTGGCAAACTACTAATCAACCTTTAGAAAGTAACTCATATGCCATGTCCTGCCTCTACCTCATCTCACTACAGAGAGAAATTTCCTCCTGGTTACTTGGCAGGCTTTCATAAATTGAAGGTGGATTCTGTTTGTGTTAAGTCTTTTAACAGTAATAATTAATTTCCAGGCTTGAGGTTGAAAGGGATTATAGCAGAGATTGGGGGGAAGCTTATATATGCATGCGTGTGTGTGTGTGCGCACATGCAAGTGTGTATACTCTTGGCAGCATTTTGCATATAGGTATACATAATACTTGAATGTGATGCTACTCAAAGTATGGTCCAAGGTCCAGCAGAAATGGGATCCGTACTTGGGAGTTTGTTAGGACACTTGTGGGGATGAGCACTGAGTGTTATGTGGAAACTAATTTGACACTAAACTATTTGTAAAAAAAGTAATAATAAAAAAAATAGAAAGTAAAAAAAAAAGAAAAAAAAAAAAAAGAAATGCAGACTCTCATCTGGCCCTTCCCCAGACCTACTGAATCAAAATCTGCATTTGAACCAGGTGCCCAGGTGTTTCCTCTGCATACTTCAGTTTGAGAAGCACTGATATGATTGGGACTGACTCTGTAAGGAAGAAGGAATGGATCTTAGATGTGAAACATGAATACTTTGATTAATGAGATGACTTCAGTAACACTGAAATATTATATTGTCTAGCATTTCCTTATTGCAGTATTATGTTACCAATTAATTTTGTTCAGTCTGTTTTCACAGTAGTTAAAATACAGACTAAATGAAGAAGAGGCCTTTGTGGAAGTGAGATGCAGTTATAAAGGCACAGATTGTAATGTGCTAGAAGACATTATAGTCTATCATGAAAATGGGGAGTATTTAAAATATAATTATAACAATGTGTGGCGATAAAGTTGCATGGTAATTATGAAGGAGTAATTACTGTTTGTTTGCTGACTGGAGTATTTCTAGTCATCTAAAGTTTGTATTAAACATGAAACACCCAATGCATAAACTGATAAGATAACCTTATGGGGCTTATAGGATTTGTTGATTTTAAGCAAACAAAACAAGATCACATATTTTGCCTAGCGAGATTAATATAAAATTGTTTTGATTTTTATTTGAAACTTAGCATACTTGATTTTTCTCTTCCCTTGTGGTTTGATGGCTTTCTGGAATGTTCTGTTTGGATTCCTTTCTCATTATTTATTCATTTTTTTATGTATCTATTATAGGCTTTTGATTTGTGGTGATTGTTAGGTTCATATATAATATTTTACACATATAGTAGTCTATATTAAGTACTCTATATCAAACTTAAGTTTAAACACATTCCAAAGGCACTGAATTTTTACTTCCCATGCCCACATTCTAAGTATATGAAGGCATACTTCACAGCTTTTCATTTTGTGAATCCTTTGACTTATTTTTGTAGATATAATTGATTTTTTTGGCTTTTGTGCTTTAACCTCCATACTGGTTTTATAAATGATTAATTTACTACTTTTATAACATGCTTCCATTTACCTATGAAATTCTTTTCTTTCACAATATTCTTATTCCTGATTATGGCCTTTTCTTTATGCCAATTTCCCTTTAAAGGTTCTTGTAAGGCTGGTTTAGTGGTAAATGTACATGAAACATTCTCCAGAACAGATCACAAGTTAGGCCACAAAACAAGTCTCAAATAATTCAGAAAGGCTGAAATGATATCATGTATCCTTTTTGGCCACATTGTGCGTAACTAGAAATCAATCACAAGAAAAAATCTGGAAGAACACAAAAGATGGAGGCTAAGTAACATGCTACTAAACAATGAATGGTTAACAAAGAAATCAATGAAGAAAATTTAAAAACACACGGAGAGAAATAAAAGTGAAAACACAATGGTCTAAAATCCTTGGGACACAGCAAAAGTGGTTCTAAGAGAGAAGTTTATAGCAATACAGATCTACCTCAAGAAGCAAGAAAAATCTCAAATAACAACCTAAAATTACACCTACAGCACCTAGTTAAGGAAGTACAAACTGCAAAGCCAGTAGAAGGAAGGAAATAATACAGATGAGAGCAGCAATAACTGATAAAGACACCAAAAAACCAATAGAACAGAACAGCGAAACCCAGAGCTAGGAAAAAACAAAATAACGAAGAATAACATTCCTTTGGTTTTATGATTCACTAAGAATGTTTTTTACCATCATATTTTACAAGCAGATATTGACATATCTCTTAGCTTCTATATATCAGTAGTAGAATTCTCACTGCCCCTTAGAGAAGTGAACATTTTTAATTTTTAGCATTCAATTTATTTCAACTCTTCAGGTATTTATATTGGATTGTGGTGACTCACGGGTCTGGCGGTTTAAGTATTAAATCTAAAAATTAATCACTCAGATAAATTATAAATTTTACTTCAGGAAAAATAAAAAGGAAGGGTAGGAGAAGCCACGTAGAAAAGAATCTAATGATAAGAGAAGCAGTTTATTGGAGGTAAGCTTACAAATGCTTGGACTGAATGGGAGAATGAGATTAAGGAACTAAAAAAAGAAGAATTCCAAGAACTAAGTTAAAGTATAAAATTTTAATCTAGAAACTATCTTTTTTTTTTTTAATGGGTAGACATGGATTTGTTTTCAATAAAAAGAAAAAAACACTTTCTGTGATATTCAGATTTACTTGTACATTAAAAAGCTGTTTCATGCTAAAGAATTCAAAAATGATACCAATTGGAGAATGTTAAACTTAGCAACATTTTAACCAAATTCATTCATTAAAACAAAAACAAAAACAAAACCTCAAATCTATTCAGTATACAGTATGCAGCACTACCCTTGACTTTGCCCTGACAAAGTGGTCACAATCTAGAGGGGAAGAAAGCAAGCAAAAGGAAACTTCTAGCAGCTAGCAGTGGATACTATAATTGGAATGCGGATAGGCATTTTGAAAGCCTAAAGTAGATATCACTCTCTAGCACTATAGAGTGTCCTCTAGCTCAGAAATCACATCCAATACCACACAGGGTTTTAAAAAGTCCCATGTCACTTGCATGGCTCCCCCCTCTACTGATGGCCAGATGATGAATGAGCAGCACATGAAGGACTAATACCAGGTGTTATCTAGTCTGGCTAAAAACAGGCTTCTATTAGGTGTCTAGTGAATGAAAATATGAATGACTGAGATGGACAATGATGGGATTTAGCTGACATACTTTTAGAACCTCTGGGGCCATATAGACCCCACGTTGTAAACTGGCAGCCTGACAACAATAAATCTGAGCTCCTTACAGCATTTGTCTTAATTCTCCACAATCTTAAGCTTCCAGCAACCCTCATGTCCCTCCAGATGCAGACAGCATCATTAATCTGTAATGATTTGGTATGAAGAGTAATGATGTAAAAATGATAGATATAAGTGTATTTCTAAATAGCTCTGTGTTAAAACCCATGTCCTTATCTTTCATGACTAATTCCAAAATACCTGCTGTTATATCCAGGTAAGTTTCACAAAACATGCCCTCTGATTTGTCTGCAAAAGATTTGTCAATTTCTCTTCCACATATGCTCTTCCACATGATAGACTTTCTATGCATATATGTATGTATCTTTATTTCTAAACATATTTCTGTAGCTCAATCTATATCATCATTCTAGATGATACTAGAGTGAGCAATACCAAATTTAAACTACAATTTACAGGGCAGAGCCAGGAGAAGGATGGCTGAGCCTGTAGATGAATCTGAGGGTCCTCAGCCCCCAGTGTTGGGAATGGTGGGATCTGGGAAAACTACCTTTGTGCAGAGGCTTATTGGACATCTGCATAGCCAAGGCTCTCCATCTTATGTGATTAATCTGGACCCAGCTGTACATGAAGTACCCTCTCCTGCCAATATTATTCATGACACTGTCAAGTATAAAGAAGTCATGAAACAGTATGGACTTGGGCCTAATGGTGGTATAGCAACCTCACTCAATCTCTTTGTTATCAGATTTGATCAGGCCAAGAAATTTGTGGAGAAGGCCCAGAACATGTCTAAATATGTCTTGACTGGGACAGACTGAGGTGTTCACTTTGTCAACTTTTGGTACAGTCATCACGGAGGCCCTGGAATCTTCATTTCCAACAGTTGTCATTTATGTCATAGACACATCAAGAAGTACCAACCCAATGACCTTCATGTCTAATATGCTTTATGCCAGCAGCATCTTGTACAAAACCAAGCTGCCTTTCATTGTGGTTATGAATAAAACTGACATCATTGATTACAGCTTTGCAGTGGAATGGATGCAAGATTTTGAGGCTTTCCAAGATGCCTTGAATCAAGATTAAATATGTCAGTAACCTCACTTGTTTAATGAGCCTGGTGTTAGATGAGTTTTACAGCTCACTTAGGGTGGTATCTGCTGTTGTGAGTACAGGCTAAGATGAACTCTTTATGCAAGTCACCAGTGCTGTGGAAGAATATGAAAGGGAGTAATGTCCTGAATATGAATGTCTGAAGAAATCACTGGCCAGTGCATAGAGCCAGCAGCAGAAAGAATAAATGGAACACCTTCAGAACGATATGGGCTCTGTAGCCTTGGATACAGGGACTACCACTGACAGCTTAACTCCTGCGCTTGACCATTTCGACTTGATCCTGACTCAGGGAACTTTGGCTGAAGAGGATGAGGAAGCAGGCAGTGATACTGATAATACTGACCACAGTACATAGGAAAGCTGAGAAGAGCCAGCATTCCAGAATTTTATGCAAGAATCAATGGCACATACTGGAAGAGAAACAACGAAGAGTTTCTAGAAGTCCAAACTCTTGGAACTCTGTGAAGGAACTATCACTTCCCTTGATTGGGGTCTAACATAAAGGGCAATTCTGTTCAGAGTAGCAGGGTTTCTCTTATAGGGAAATTTGACTCAGATGAACTCAGGGATAGGAGACTCTTGGACCTGGCAGATAGATGCCAATTCCCCCAACTTTTCCCTTGGATTTATGCAAGGAAGGATATGGACTGTTCTTGGATGCTGGTATCCCTTCAAGCCTAAAGCTTCCAGTTTTATTGTTTGAACTTCAGTCCTTTTGCTGCTGATGGATGAAACAGAGAGAACTTATGATTCACTCCAAATCTCTATTTGGTTCAACCTATACTTTGCTCTCCTGGCATCTTGCCCTTGATCTTACACCACGAGTTCCTCTGCTTTTAGCAGAAAAGGAGAGAGAAAACATGAGCTTGCCCAAAGCAGCAGTGGAAGTCGCCTTGGCAACCAATCAATGTTGGGTATGAAACGTGCCTCACATGGGCTAGCTCATTATAGGACACCAGGTTCGAGGAAGAAATTGAGCAAAACAGAAGATTAATGAGTAAGAATCTTGCTTTTGATGGTGACTTGAATACGGAGTTTTAAATTTTAGTTTTGTTGTAAGCCTATCTATCATAATTTCAAAGAAGAAAATTATATAATTGCACATAGGTTCACTTTTGTTCAACATGGAGGTTTCAAGCCCCAAGTTTAAACCTGTCTCAGTAAAGAGGGGATGTTTAGTAAAGCCTCCTGTGTATACATACCTAGTGATCAGGTACAAAACCAGGCCCTGTCTGTATTTTATTTTATTTTTAAAATTTATTTGTGTATTTTTTTAAGTAGGTTTCATGCACACCATGGAGCCCAATGCGGGGCTTGAACTCACAACCCTGAGATTAAGGCCTGAGCTGAGATCAAGAGTGGGACTCTTCACCAGCTGAGCCACCCAGGTGTCCTTGTACTGTACTTTACACTTAAGGCAAAGTTCCCTTGGTGATTTCCTCAAAGGCCATAGATTTAGGTCAGGTGCACATTCCATAGATAGTAGCCATGGTAAGGTTTGCCCTGGCTCCACATTCTTCATATTAATAAAAAAACATAGTTCATTTCTTGTAAAAAAAATAAATCAAACTATTTTTGATTAATGATAAACATTACTTCAGGTTTACAACACATAAGTATTATATTTTGGAGTTAGAAAGCCTTATACCTATGGCAGCATGGGCAATTTGGTTACATTTCCTTTTGATTTCTAGCATCTTGTTTACCATTTAATTATGTTTTGTGTACTATAATAAATTAATTATAGTTATCTGGGTAGTTCTTAGTTGCAATAAACTTTTATCCTGGAAGGCATACATACGTATATAGTCTGTCATCTGATCTTAAAATTTTTTAATTCAAACCTTTAATTTTACCAACAGGGCAAATGAAAGTTTAATGAATTGTCAGCTAATTTGTAGTAGGTGGTGGCAAAGTCACACCCAGAATCCTGTTCTCTGGGTTTCTCATCAAACACTCTTCCACTGCTTACTTTCTACCTGCCCTTACCATCGGAGGTAAAAGGAAACAAGTTTCAAGCAGTTCTTGTGATTAACTTCATAATTTGAAGATGGCACAAAAAGACTGAATATTCATTAGGATACAATTACAGTGGTTCTCTGCCCACAGGCTATAGTTACCACTGAACACTAGGCAACCAGTAAGATCTTCTAAGATGATTTATACTGCCATTTTAACAGCAGTTTCTTTTAACAGAATAAACAAATCACAAGGATTATATTTACAAGTGTCAGACACATCTTTACTACTATCATTTAGGACAAAATGAACACATTAATAGAAACCAAAAAGATGGAAATAAATAATAAGTGAATAAATCTTAAATAAAGTGTGATTTGCAGGTACATTCCCAATTTTATCTTTCAGTAATGGATTAATGCTTATATTTAGTTTCAAATATAATTCTCTACTATGCAGAATGGCCTTACAGAAAAGGAAAATGCCCCACGGTGATAATAAAAGCAGAGAATTGCTGTTTGCCCAGACGTAAGACAGAGAAAATCACTTTTTGATCGGTTATATTATGGCCTAAGTAATTATCTCAAGCTCACCTCTTTGTTTTAAGTATTAAAATATCATCTTTTTCTGTGTTTGTAACAATTCTCTGACAACCCTTTTCAAATAGGAAGAGATTATTTTTACGAGAAAAACCAAACCCCTTAAGGGGAATAAATTAAATGAGAAAGTTAATGTTTCACGTAGGTGGGACACAGAGTATACACTGAAGGTTAAATTTGGTTCATTTTATAAGGAATAAGATGAAAACATTACCTGTGCTGAATGAACAGGATGTTTTGACACCAAGAAAGTAAAAAGGATCAGCACTTCCAAAACAGCATCAACTTGCTTACCTACAACTGACTTACATATCCAGCTATCAACTGGGGAACCACCTATGCTAGAAGGCCAATCATTAAGGGAAAGGTTTCTCAGATAAAAAGTCTTTAAAAATAAGAGAATCTTAGCATTCAAGAGTCTCTCATGGTTTGCCTCTCTCCCTCTCCCTCACTATTCCCCCCCCTTCTTCTCCCCCATAGTCCTCCGTTAAGTTCCTCCTAATCCTCCTATGTGTGCAAACATATGGTATTTGTCCTTCTCTGCCTGACTCTTGAATGCTGAGAACAAACTAAGGACTGATGGGTGTGAGGGGGAGAGGGAGATGGGCATGGAAGAGGGCACTTGTGGGGATGAGCACTGGGTGTTATATGGAAACCAACTTGACAATAAACTATTTGTAAAAGAAAAAAAAGAAAAGAAAAAAAGTTATTTTCCCTCATGGTCAAAAAAAAAAAAAAAAAAAGAATCTTATGTATTGACCAAGATAGGCCATATCTGGTCTCGCTCCTATTTCCATACTTCCACTGCACTACACTTGACTCTGATAGAGCTGTTTCCATTTCCATACTTCCGAGGCACTACACTTGACTCTGTATACTGTATGTATTATTATATACTCAATGTAACATGGCACTTTTAGAAATAGGTACAAAGAAGAAAAAATACAGCTATAATATTATAGTGCAGATACCTCATTGACATTTAAAATGAATAAACATGTAAATAGAAAGAAGATTTTAAAGTAGTAAATTGAAACTTTACAAAGGTTAAAAATTTAAAAAAAAAGCACAAGACCTCTTCTCAACCCCCCCGCCGATTCCCGCTCTTGTTTTTTTAAATAATTTCTTCCAGGAAAATGCAGAAATATATATCAGTTAATCCACCTGTCTAGCGCTGGTATTCTTTTTTTTTCCAGCTCCAAAGGGGACACTATTGCTTAGCGTGTTGGTTTTATTGTTTGTGTACCTTAATTATGTAGGAAGAATTTTCCACATTAGCATATATCACCCTTCTGAAATGCTGCTTGGTATTGTAACATAATTATCATGCACCATAACTTATAAACGTCCATCAATAGGGGACCAGCTAAATCTCATTAAATTTCCATAATACATGTCCATGCTCTTTCCACTATTATGAGAATTTGATTTGATTGAATTCAGGAGCTGGGTCCTTTGCTTAAAATCCACCCCAATGGTCTCACAGAGTCTGAGGATAATACACATTTCATTATCTGTTTATCAAATTATTAAATAAATGCAGACAGATAGACAAAATAACTTTTTAAGATTCCTGACATTAACAAAATTTTAAAGGATTGAAAAATAAAAGCACAACCTTTTCCTCTTTTAAAGAACATAGAGTCCTTTAATTTTTATACTTATATACAACCAGCCTGTCTACTGGAAAAAGGAAAAAAATATCAAGAAAGAATTCCAAGTCCTAATCCCTGGTGTAATTCCAGTTTCTTGTAGAACTCAGGTCAACTGCTCTAGGAAAAAACAAATGGAAAGAGGAAGGCAAGGAGGAATCTGATAATGAAAAACATGAGGATTCTTCCCAGCACCTACTTACGGTCCCCCCACCAAGGAAGGAAAGGCTTTACACCCCCAAACTGAACTTAAACTCAGATCAAGAAAATATATCTCAATTTCCTACATGCTGTTCCTAAGCATATATTTCCTGTGCTAGAAATGGAGAAAATTCCCTAATGCAATGAACTGCGTTAGTAGAAATAAATATAATCCAGTTTCAAAGTGAAAGCTGTATATTACACCATAGGTATCAGTTAACAAGGCTGGAGGCATCAGCTGGGGAGAAAACCTCACCTTCAATAGGTGAAGGATTTACAGAGGCAATGGCTTGGGACTGAGCTCTTTCTAAGCAGTCAGTCAAGGAACTGAAATTGTGACAATTTGAAAAGTGCTTTCATGCCTGAATCACTTACTAATCAATAGTAAATAAATTTAATCCAGATCTAAGAAACTGGGTTTTTCAAAAAGGTGTTAAAGACCACATGTGCTGTAAACATCTATGGCTAAGTCAATCTTAGGAGTCATATATATATATATATATATATATATATATATATATATATACATACATACATACAATGTGGCAGCCCCACCTCTGGAGGAGATTAGTGTAAAAACAATACATACAAATGTTTCTAAAATGGAACATCTATTTGCTCTTCTTATAGAAACAAAGAAATAAAACTATTTAGGGCAAAACTACCCACGGGAAGATTGCATAACTGTCCTCAATTGATTTTTCTTAGATAGGTTCCAATTCTTCAACTGGAATTGAATATTAAAGGTATTTTATATGAATTCCTTATAGATCTTTCTAAAATGCAATCTTTGTCATGTTAATTCCTCACAGGTCCACCTACCCAATAAAGTCCAAGCTCTCTAGCACAAAACACCATCCAGCTTCATAACCTAAACATACACATCTCCATTTGTATTCACATCACTGCTCCAAAAAAGGTTGAGACCTTTTTCGTGTTTCCAGATTTGCTTATACTTCTCCTCTGTCTGGATGGGCACTCTTTTCCCACTTAATCACCTCTCTTAGAATCTTTCCTGACCTCTTTTCCCATCTCCCAAGTTCCACAGAGAACACTTACCATTAATTGTTTACTACATTCACTCAATTTACTCATTCACCCTTGCCTGAAATTCATTCAAAATGAATTGGAAACTGTGCTATATACAGGTCTTGTGCAAGCCATGAAAGATGTAAGCAGTGAAAAAAATGGACACATCCTAGCCCTTAATGACTTTTGTTTCTGAAGGGAAAGCAGAGATTAAACAAGTAATAAACAAATCACAAGTCAATTCCAATCTCTTCCTTTATGCATTTATTGTATAGACCTCTAACTTGGCATGTCTAAGACATCTCAGCTTACTCATGCTTACATGTCTTTCTCTACTAATTCTAAGGCATCTTGAGGGTAGGATTTCTACTTCATTCATCTTTATATTCCAAAAGCATAATGCAATTCCTGGAACATGGCAGATTACACACACACACAGACAATTTTAGTAAGCTTGCTATTTTCTTTTTCTTTTTTTTTATTAGAGCAGAAGACCCCCTGAAAACTGTCCTATGGCTTAACAATGGCAGAGAATGCTGTGATTATTCTTTCTGCACTTTCTCAGTGGGATACACAAAAACTGCACTTTAGTCCAGTTGGACAGGGGATAAATCTCTCTAGTTTAAAAAAAAATATTTCTACATAATGAGAGACTGAATTTTCTGATAATGCATTTTTAAAAAAAATTTAATGTTTATTTATTTTTGAGAGAGAGAGAGAGAGACAAAGACAGAGACAGAGCATAAGCAGAGAAGGGAGAGAGAGAAGAGTGAGACACAAAATCCAAAACAGGCTCCAGGCTCTGAGCTGTCAGCAAGAGCCCGGCTTGGGGCTTGAACCCATGAACCATAAGATCATGACCTGAGCTGAAGTCATATGCTTAATCAACTGAGCCATCCAGGTGCCCCAACTCATGATCATTTAATGTTTAATAAGTCTTTAAAGGCTTTCTTATCCCTGGAAAGTTTTCCCCTGTTGTCTAAAGTTCACTGCAAATTCGGCTAGTCACTTCTTGGACATACTCTAAGTAGTTGCCGTTTGGTAATGTGTTCATTTTTACCTAAAAGTAATCATCATCAAAAAAGTAAATACTTTGCATTATGCACAGTGTATATTTGCTAGGCATGATGATTATATAGAAAACAAGTAGAAGTCACCAGCTAGGAATAAATAAAAGGGTTCCTGAAAGGGGAAAAAGTCATATTTGATATCATTTTCACAAACTGAGAATAAGTGAAGGGATTATTTATAGGATTTTACTTGCATCTCTGAATTGTACCATTTATTCGTTGCAAAATCTTGGACTAGACACTTAAAACTTCTGGAAATTACTTATAAATTGTGGCTACCCCCAAACATGGGATTGCAAGACTTCATGTTCCGTACTTAATCTCAAACCTGGTATATGGAGCATATAGAAAATATTTGTTGAGTGAATAAAAGATTGGGAGTAATTGTGAGACTATTAGGTAAGACAGGCAGAGGAATAGTTTTCATGAAGCGTTACTTTTAGAGCCATTATCCTGGAGATGTGCCTTCCTTTTGTCCCTCCCCCCTTCCCCCCCAACAGAAATAGTACAGTCAATTGAAAATAGACCTGGAACTCTAAAGGCATCATGGTGATGAATTTCAGTAGTGGTGAGAGTTCAAAGGTTCTATTTTAGACTTTATAAAACCTAAATTGGGAAGAAAGAAAGCTCTCTTTTTATATGGATTATGATCTGTTTTACCAGGGTTGAATTGTGAAAGACTTCAATATGCTACATTACGATAAAACACTCTGCTTTGTTTCACTCTTGTAGACAAAGCCCATGAGAGACCCTGTCAAATTTGCCAGAAGATATAAAGGACAAAATACTACCATTCTTTACTTTCTCCATTTTGGATGCTCTTAAAGACAGTTAGCTAACGTGAAGCCAACATCTGTCTTCCTTTCTCTATGAGAATGAAGTGAAATAATCCTCTTGATAGATCTAGGAAACTGCTTCAGACTTGGATTTGGAGTATTTGGCATATCACATGGTAGTGTTGTTTGGCAGATACCTTGAGAGCTTCAGAGGAGTGGAGAGGAAGTCTTCTGAAAGGGGCCCCTGTCTAGAATCAATCACATGGTTGTTCCCATGGGAAGTTGGTTTTAGAACAGAATATTCACATCTAAAATCAATCACCTGGTTCCTCAAATGAGAAGCAGGTCCTGAGAAGACTGGTTTTAGATGGTCAGGAGTGGGGAACCCTCCTTTTTTCCAAATAAGAGAACAGATATATCAGAATCTTCTTCTGATTGGTCGATATGAAAGTAAAAAGAAAATAGCAATTTAAGATTTGATGTAAACTGTAAGTTCTAAAGAACAAATGAACATTTTCATTTTTTTAATAAAAATTTTTTTTATGTCTTTATCTTATTTTGAGAGAGCGAGCAGAGGAGGGGCAGAGAGAGAGGGAGACACAGAATGTGAAGCAGGCTCCAGGCTCTGAGCTGTCAGCACAGAGCCCGACACGGGACTCAAACCCGTGGACTGTGAGATCATGACCTGAGCCGAAGTCAGACACTTAACCGACTGAGACACCCAGGCACCCCCAAATGAACATTTTTAAAGTGAATTATATGGTTGCTAATTTTGAAAGGAAGCCTTTTATGTCCTTGACATTGTGCTAAATGCTTTAGTGCATTATCACCTTTATTCCCCCAAACAACCTGCTTTTGAGCTGAAACCATTTTGCCATGAAAAACTAAGGGTCAGAGCGTTTAGGTGAGTTGAGCAACTATACACAGCTAATAAATGTCAGAATCAGGATGTAATCCCACTTCTTTTGATATTCTATGGTTCAGGGCATATTGTTTCCTGCATCTATTATCCCCTTCCCCTTACTTCTTATCACAATTATCACTATTTTGAATGACTTATGGTTTTTTTTTTTCTCACCAGTAAAGGAAGAACATTAAGAATATTCATTCATTCAAAAACAATCATTGACTGAGCACTTACGATGCACCAGGCATTATTCTAGATCCCGCAGAACTAGACCAGTGAATAAAATGAAGTCCTTAATGTCACAGAAATTCTATTCTAGTAAAGAGAGACAGACATTAAATAAGCAACTTTGTAAATATGACTTCATTAGTACAAAGTGCTGAGAAAAAAAAATAGTCAAGGTGATGTAAGGGGCAGCAAGTGACAGGAAAGGGAATGGTATTTTAAATATAGTAATCTGTAAAGATCTAGACAAAAATTTGAATGAAAGGAAGAAGCAAGCTTTGCAGACATGTGGAAGAATAGTGTTCCAGGAAAAGGAGCAGAAGTACAAATGTCTTAAGGTTAGTGTGTGCACTTGGCTTTTTGGGGTCCAAGTGAAATGTGGGGTCCAAGTCAGGAAGGGGGAGGTCAACAGGAGAGAAGATCTGAGAGTAATGTTCCAATCTTGACCTTGTTGGTGCCAGAGTAAAAGGGGATTTGCCATCATTAGAAGTTATCAGGATGATAGCAAGGGTGCCTCATGAGATGCATCTCATAAGACGAAAATCAACTTTCAAGGTCAAGCTGTCCCTATTTATGTGGAGATACTTCCACTGCCAAACCTAAATATTTGGGTTTTATTTATTTGTAAATCCCACTATGGAATAAATGTTTTCATTTTTAAATGAGAGCACTGAAGGAGGAGCTACCTAAGATCGTTCTCTCTAAGAATCAATGAAAGTCACCCTCATTACATCTGGCTCCCAATTCTCTACAGACAAGGGGGAGCAAGATAGAAATTTCCTTCAGTTCAGCTCAAAGGAGAAAAGTAGCAATAATATAATCTCAATGGAACCAGAGTTACAATGGCATACAGGATGGAAGTGGAAAGATTAGAAGATAGTTCCTCTGTGGGCATTCATTCTGTACCTTCAGTGAACATTAACCAAGAAAAGTAGGTCAAACATTTAATTTGTGAAAGATTATGTAGCAAGAACAAACTGGCCTCTTTAATGGTCCAGTCTCAGCATGGAGTCAAGTGCAAAGACAAACAAGAAATATTAAAAAGCAATTCAAGTCTTTCCTCCTGTCTTAATAGTAAAAAGATCCCATTAATAAGTCTCCTCTCTCTCTCTCTCTGTCTTTCTCTCTCTCTCGGTTTCACTTATTATGGATACCCCATCTGTCCCAGGACTTTCCCAGTCTTCACAGACTCCTGTCTTTTTGCCCTCCACCCTTCTCCCCTATCATCTAGGATCTAATCTGATTTCTTTATTTTTTAATGATTTATTTATTTTTGAGAGAGAGAGAGAGACAGCAGGAGCAGGGGAGGGTCATAGAGAGAGGGAGACACAGAATCCAAAGACAGGCTCCAGGCTCTGAGGTAGCTGTCAGCACAGAGCCCGATGTGGGGCTCGAACCCACCAACTGCGAGATCATGACCTGAGCCAAAGTTGGACGCTTAACCGACTGAGCCACCCAGGCGCCCTCTAATCTGATTTCTTGTTAGTATTTTCCCAAAAGAGAATGTTGCTAGTCTGGCCTAGGTCCTTCCAAATTTGCAGCTCTGCCTAGGTATTACCTTTATCAGAACAACAAAAGACAGATATATAAAATATTGTCTGGGATGCAAAGGAGGAATAAAGGCCGCAAATAGTCAGCAACTCATATTTGTTTTTCTCCTCAACATAATTGGTATGTCTACTGATAATCCCTCTGGTGTCTGAGCTGCAACCTCTAGATTCTTAAATTAAATGGAATTAAGAATTTTTTTATTATGAAGTAGGTGGGATTCAATCTAACTTCGCATTGTTATTACAGTGGCCATCAACATGGAAATGCAGTATAAATTTTTTCCTGTTTGAAATATATAAAAATGTAGGATCTTTGCTAGTTTTGTTCTTTTCTTATTATTGGATCATTCTTTAATAACAGCACAGTTACATATATATACATATGAATTTGAAAGAGAATTTGCAGCATCGTCTAATGAACCCAAATACTCTGATAAAATAATGCTTTAACGACCTGCTTTTCAATGTGAAATGCACTTAAGCATACATTGCTTTACTGGCAGGGGTGAAGAGATTCTAGGGTGTGTGTGTGTGTGTGCATGTTGATATGTGAAAGGCCATTAAAAAAAAAGAACAGACTGGAATATATTTCCGATCTATTTTGATCTGTAGTGTTAGAGGAAAGAATATTGAATGTCTGTAAAAGGTTGAAAATACATTAGCCATCACAAAAAGATACCTTTTGTGATTTTCTGATCAAATAAAAATGGTTCCAATTATACTCCCAGAGGTACACTCTATCACTTGCAATGTGAAATTGAAAAATGTCCTAGAATTGCAGTATTTCTTTCCCTTAATCATCACTTAGGTTTTAGATTTATCCTCTTAAATTCCTAAGCCTGACTTTTCAATGACATAAAACTCAAAAGGTGTCTTAAAAACAAGAAAAACACCAAAAAAAAACCCCCTGCTCAATCATCCCTATATGCCTATTTTCATTTATTCATTTATTTTAAAAAATAACTTCTCTTTATGAAAATTTTCAAACACACACAACAGTGGAGAGAATAGTATCCTGAATCCCCATGTTCCCTTCACCCAGTGTCATAGTTATTCATTGTATACCAATATGATTTTATCTCACCTTCCTCTCTCCAGCCCCCAAATTTTGGCCAAAGTGGGGTTGGGGTTTTTTTGTTTTGTTTTGTTTTCTGTTGTTGTTGTTGTTTTTTGTTTGTTTTTGTTTTTTTGTCAATTCACAGAATATAGAAAGGCTTTTACATAAAAGCCCAAGATGATTTTTTTGGTCCCTAGACTTTCCTTGGACTTCCTTGTTGGACTTTCTATATTCAACATTTGTGGAACCTATCCCTGATCAAAATCTAAAGCCCATTATAACTATATGCATAATTTTTAAATAAAAGAAAGGACAGAATAGATACCTCTGAGGTGCCATTAGATATGAGTTATAACAGGGGCGCCTGGGTGGCTCAGTTGGTTAAGCATCCAATTCTGGCTCAGGTCATGATCTCATGGTTTGTGAGTTTGAGCCCCTAATATGGCTCTGTGCTGACACCTCAGAGCCTGGAGCCTCCTTCAGATTCCGTGTTTCCTTCTTGCTCTGCCCCTTCCCTGCTTGTACCCTGATTCTCTCTAAAAAAATAAATAAAACGTTAAAAAATATATGAGTTATCCAGAGTAAGGCAGCACTAGAACAATGCCAAATGGCATAGTTCATAAAATCTAAGCTTTGAACAAAGTGACTAGAGCATATTGGAGAAAATTGCTGTGAATGCATTCTGATGGCCTGTCCATGTGCCCAGTCTGCTGTGTAGACCTCGTATAGCTGTCTTTGGAGGGAAGGACTTCTGTGAGCTGTCCGTCTCTCTCTTCTTCAATGATCATCAGCAACTGAGAAACAATACAATTGTTCCCTTCATCTCAGACCTAGGGAGGCATCAAGGAAAAAGGAACCAAGAGTTGGCTCTATTCTGTATGGAGAACAGGTGTCCTGGTGCTTTACAAAACATGAGAGGGAAAGCCACATCCCACCTGTGGGTTTACAGTGTTTTATTTCAAACACAAAATAAAGTGGTCCAGATTTATCCCACTTACTGAACCTAACAGAATTACTAGTCTGACTGCTTCCTGAGAAAAAGAAATTTAAATGAGTCACTGATACCTCACCCTACTAGCATTATGGCACTGGTCCAAGACTTAATATAGAAAATTATAGATCTTGGCCTAGAGTGATTTTAATTTCTGCCCATAATAACAGGCCATTAGCTGCCAAAGCAAGGGCCTTGTGTGGTGAGATTGGAACTCTGACCCTGAGATACAAAGTCATACATAGTAAGCATAAAGAAATATTCAGAACTTGCTGGAGTTACGCATCAATAAAGACGACTCAGACCATTTCTCCACACAGTGTGCATCTTAGACAACATTATATCTTGATCAGGAAAGTTCCTCTTGCTCAATGTAAACTCTTTTATTGGACACGACTGATAAGATAAAAAGAAGACTTAATTCATCATCTTCCGTGGCTTCATTCATTTATCTCTCCCAAACAGGCTTTTCCAAGATTGTGTCAGGTAACAACTTCCCTGAGATGACAAATGTATTTACCCTATGCTACTTCTGAGCATGTATGTCAAACAACGCGGCCTCTCGTATCTTTCATTTGCTCCTGGATACTACGTCAGTTGGGCATTTGGAAGCGGTAGACTACAACACACTACTTAATTGACTC
Source organism: Hyaena hyaena (assembly GCF_003009895.1). Taxonomy (NCBI): domain Eukaryota; kingdom Metazoa; phylum Chordata; class Mammalia; order Carnivora; family Hyaenidae; genus Hyaena; species Hyaena hyaena. The sequence continues at coordinate 265,174 of NW_024081744.1, forward strand.
AAAATTCCAACCTTGGGGAAAAAAAAACCCAAAACCTGACATAGTTCTTTTTAAAATAAGAAAGCTATATGAGCCTATTGTAAGTAAATGCTACTCCTTCTTCCTGATTAATTGATTCATTTGAACCTTCAGGCGCCACTCAGGCACTGCTAGCATCTAGCTCTTGAACATAAAATTCCTGTTTCTGACCCTATAGTAAAATACATTTGTCTGGATATAAGTCTATTTTTATAAATTGTATCAAATGTTTCCTTAGAGGACATTTATGAGCTTTCAAAGTATGCTCTAAACTTTCTTGCAACAGGGCACAGTCAGGGAAAGATATGATTCGTTCCATTACTGAATTGCATTCATAACAAATTCAGAAATTAATACAATCCTAAAATACTATTGTCACATTATTTGAAAGGTCAAAAGATCCGCATATAAATCACAGCCAGTCAGACATCTAAGAGGCGTATCAAATACTATAGGCCCACAATGTCATGCTTCACATCCCATAAACAATGCGTTCTTTCCTCAGCCATTTACACTTCAAGTACCATCCACTCAACTGCTCAAGCTCTAAATCTAAGAGGCTTCCTTCCTTTACCTACACATCCCTACCTACCTTTTGACTCCAGTTTCAAAATACAGCCCAACCTTTCCCTTTTCTTCCATCTTTCCACTAACTACATTGTTTAATATCTTTTTCCAAGATTCTACAAAAGCCCCTATAGTTGATTTTCCACGAATTAGTCAGTTCTTTCTAAAGCAAAAATCAGGTTGTGTCCCTCTCCTGCTTGAAAACCTCCACTAGTTTCTCATTAAACTTAGATAAAAATATCAAACCCTTCATAGGAAAAGATCCTTACTTGTCTCTACGGCCTCATTTCTAACCACTCTGCCTATTGCCCACTTTGCTCGAATTTCATGTAAAAGAATCCAGGTAGCTCTTGTTTGGGGACTTCGTACTTATAATTCTGCCAGGAAGGATCTTCCCCCCAAATATGTTTGTGCCATTTAAATCTCGGCTGAAATGCTGCTTCTTCAGAGAGGCCACTACTGACCAGAAAAAATGAAATATTCACCAATCTTTCCTTTAGCTTCCTATTTTAATATATCCATAGGAATTATAATCTGAATTACACAGTTCCTTTATACTTGCTTGTTTATTGCCTGTTTCCCTCTTCCCTGTCCCAGTATCCAAATTTCATCAAAGCAAAGAACTTGCCTATTTTGTTTGTTTATCTCTAGGCTTGAGAATATAGTGGACTCTTAATAAACACCTGAAGAGTGAATGATTAATGATTGTATAATATATCTGCCATAAATGGAAAAGTCAGTATTTTATTAGTTTATAAATGCTAGAATGAATCAAGAAATCTTACCACCATTACATTAAAAGCACATGTATAGAAGAACTTAATTGGTTTAAATCAATTGATAGATAAAATAAAGAGGAAAAATGTGTAGTAACAACAAAAGGCAGATCATACTACATGGTGGTCCTTATAGCATTTCATTTTGAACTTCTAATAATCTCATGAGGTGAGCCCGTTAAAATGGGCTCAGCAGAAGAAATGGAGGTTTAGATAGGTATTTTTAAAAGTGTATTTATATTGAAAGGAAGGGAGGGGCAGAGTAAGAGAGAGAGGGAGAGAGAATCCCAAGCAGACTGTGCACTGCCAGCATGGAGTCCGGCATGGGTCTGGAACCCAGGAAACATGAGATCATGACCTGAGCTAAAATCAAGAGTCAGATGTTTAACTGACTGAGCCAGGCAGATGCCCCTCAGAAACTTTAAAAAGCTTGCCCAAAGTCAAAGAGTTACTAACAGAGCCTTAACTATAAACTGAAGAAAGTCTAAAATAATTATTATGATGACACTAATGAAATCAAAGGCAATCACTCTCATTTGCTGAACTTTTTAAATTATGAACTAAAAAATCTTGCTAAGCATTTTAGATGCTGTAGACCATGTTTCAAATATCCATTTTCTCAGGATTTCAACGTTTCCATGTCTCCCTGGTTTATAAACTAAAAAACTGTAAGTGACACAGACCACTTCTGAGACAAGCCTTCAGGGACGGCATGCCTTTCTCATCTTTGATCTCATGTCATGTCCTTGGATGTCATGTGTCCCAGAGTCACATTCTCTGAGTGACTGTGTGCTACAGAGCTCCCAACATCCTAACTTTATAACATGATCAGGGGATAACACTTTTTGGGAGTTAGGCCACTGATATTAGAGAATATATTTAGTAGCACTCTATAATATGTCCTGTCTGGAACAATTCAGGTACAATATCTCATTTAATTCCTAAAACAATTCAATGAGGTACAATGACTTACCTTAATTTTACTGATTAAATAAACAAGTCTTAGGCACAAATAAGTCACTCAAAATCACATAATTAGTAAGTGGATGAAAATTCCAGACTATCTGAATCCCAAGTGTGAATCTTTCAGTGAGGCTTATACTCAGACCCTTTAGTGGAATTTACTTCTTTAGAGAAATGATTTAAAATTACTGAATGGTAGGAGCATCTGGGTGGCTCAGTAAGATTAAGCATCCAACTTTTTTGGTTTTTTTAATGTTTTATTATTTATTTTTGAGAGAGAGAGAGCATGATCAGGGGAGGGGCAGAGAGAGAGACAGACACAGAATTCGAAGCAGGCTCCAGGCTCTGAGCTGTCAGCACAGAGCCCAATGTGGTACTTGAACCCACATTCTGTGAGATCATGACCTGAAATGAAGTTGGGCTCCTAACTGACTGAGCCACTCAGGCTCCTCTAGCATCTAGCTCTTGATTGCAGCTCAGGTTCTTGATCTCATGGTTCATGAGATGGAGCCTGCTTGGGATTCACTGCCTCCCTGTCTCTCCATCCCTCCCCACCTTGTGCACATGCATACACACTCTCTCTCAAAATAAAGAAATAAACTTAAAATTATTGAATGGTAATATTAATCATATTGCCTTAGCCTGCATAACCTCCTAGAGAAAGTTTAGGTTAAAGAACAACTAAAAGTCTTACTGTCTTACCAAGAAATATGACCAATTTTCTTATTAGTTGATGGTTACATTTCATTTCCGTACTCTATGTTCCCTAACATCTTACACACAACACCCTAATAACTAATTGTGAGATGTTATTGGCTAGCCCAGTTGTAATTGCTTTATAATTTGTAACTCCTTCATTGTCCTCCATTTTATCTCAAACCATGGGTTGTACAAGTTCCCTTGGGAACTTTGCAAAGCAATGCAAAGGGCCTGCTCAGCCTATCTCAGCAAAAAAGGTCAGTTATTTTACAGTTAGAGCAATATTTACATAAGCAAGGACTCTGTACCACTTCTATTTGAATGCTTCCTCTTATAGACAGAATTCCATAGAGCAGAAAATATAAAACCACATATTTTAAATACGAAGCAAAGGAAGAATGCAGCCAAGTATTTTAGCCCATATTTTCCCCCATCCTTAAAAGATATAAATTAACTTTCTGTGAACGGGCTAATTGAGACCAATCTTTAACATTTGGTTCTTTCTACTCTAAGACACATAAGATAAACAATGGCAGATACAATTCACTTTCCATTAATGAAGGACTAAAACAAAACTTTAGTCAATGTCCATGGGTTTGATAAATTATTTGTGTGGTAAAGCAAAACCATTTCGGTTATAGATTGTGAACAGTGAAATATACCTCAGTAGCTACTGGAATAAATACATATAAGCTAAATAGAAACCTATGAGCAGTATTTCAATAATTTCACTGTTTTAAAATCATACCTATGCTGGTAACATAAAAACCACTGGAGTCCTGCCTTGCTTATGTTTATGACCTTGTATGCTTAAATTTTAAGCTAAATTTAATATTACTTTCCAATAAAGAGATGGGGTTAAGTACAAAGTTTGAGAACAACTTGTTCTAAAATGGGCAGCCTACTTTCCTTTGAGTGTATTTAGATTTATATGACAAAGGCAGGGATGCCTGTGAGTTGATTTTTATATATACTATAGAAGCCTATCTGCTCTAGCAAAAGGGTTGAACTCAAATGTGTATTCCAGGGGTGCCTGGGTGGCTCAGACAGCTGAGGGTTGGACTTTAGCTCAGGTCATGACCTCGTGGTTCGTGGGTTCAAGCCCCGCATCAGGCTCTGTGCTGACAGCTCAGAGCCTGGAGCCTATTTCAGATTCTGTGTCTCTGTCACTCTCCCTCTGCAAACCCTCCCCCCCGCCCCCACCCCATGCTCTGACTCTCTCTGTCTCTCAAAAACAAACATTACAAAATTTTTAAAAAATGTGAATTCCATTTACCATACAATCTAAGTTCTAAGCACTACCCTTGGGTGCTTGATTCTAGAGGCAACATCTTATGGCACAACACACAGAAATGGAAGCAAAAAGGATGTCTTAGATTGTTATTGCTCTGTAACAAATGCCACAAACTCAGCGGCTTAAACCGATACAAGTTTATTCTCTTACATTTGGGAGGTCAGATCTCTAAAATCAAGGTGTCGGCAGAACTCTGTTCCTACTGCAGGCTTCCTGGAAGCACCTTTCCTTGTCTTTTCAGCTTTTGGAGCTCTCTGCATTCCTGGGCTGTAGTCCCTATTCCAATCTCTTCCTTCTGTTGTCTCATTTCCTGACACTCTGATCTTCCTGCCTCCCTCTTATAAGAACACTTATGACTACATGGAGTTCATCTGAAAAATCCAGGATAACCTTCCCATTTCAAGATATTTAACTTAGTCACATCTGCAAAGTCCCTTTACCATGGAAGATAGTACATTTATAGGTTCTGGGGATGGGGCTAGATATCTCTGAGGTGTTGTTATTCAGCCTGTCACAGAGGAAAGAAATGAAAGAAAAGGCAAACAAGATAAAGGACTTGCAAGTATTGACATAATAATTATTAACAATAATAACAGTAATAATAGCAATTATTATTAGTTATTCATTCAGCAAATATCTCTCTGAGTCATTAAATCATATCAAATAAGGCCTGGTACATGGTGGATGAACTCTAAAATAGTGAACCTAAATTAGCTACACTGATCATTTATATTCAAAAGCTTATGGCCTGTCTATATTTGGATGTATATATTTTGCATTAGATTTGGTCCCAGGATGTACTCAATAATGACATAACATGGACAGTGCACAGAAAAAGCCTAATTAAAAATAATATGTTCAAAAAGTTTTAACTAAGAAACATTTTGTTAGTAAGAAAAGATGCAAAATACTGCAAAACATGAGTCAAAGTATGACTGAAGGTCTAAGAACAGCCCTTCTAAGGGAACATTTTCTCCTTATGGAGATCTTCCTTTTTGCATTTATTGGCAAAAATAAGAAAAGAAGACACTAAGTGGTTGGATGAAAAAGACAAGTAATTATGAAGGTCTTCTCTTCTTTGCCTCAGGGAAAATTAGAGATGGATTTCAAATTGTGTCTCTTTTTCCTAACAAGAAAATGGATACACTTAAGACAGCAGAACAAATTTTGCCTCAAGACAATTTCAGGAATTACTATAATTTGGGAATTCATCTATTTTGATACATTATGCTAATTACACAAACCATAATTTCTTGATGATCTTTGCAAAACCATAGAGAAGTCTTAAAAGATTTCTACATTGAAATGCATTATATTGGGGATTTCTAATAACGAGACAGCGAAAAAGGAGTGCTTGATTAACGTTACTACTATAAGCTCCCAAAAATATTAAAAACCATGGGTGAGGGGCATAGTCTATAAAATTTGGACAGTACTGAAATTTCAAATCATTAGTTTGAGAAAGGTCGATAAAAAATTGTGAATGCATTGACCAGGAAAAATAGGAGGCATAAAACAATCAAGGTTGAATCTGGTTGATATGCAGACACAGCTTCCTTATAAGAAAAAGAAACCTCAAAGCAATACAAATATTCATTTGCAGAGCAGTTTATATCAATAAAGCACATTCAGTAAAATAGAATACTATACAACTACAAAAAATAAAATATGGCTATCTCAGTTTAGCAGTTCTCAAGATGTGGTCTGTGTTTAAAAGATACCTTTCGAGGAATTTACAAGGTCAAAACTATTTCATAATAAAACTAGGATGTTGGCATTTTCTCAATCTTTTTTTTTATTTTCATTCTCAATAGCACAGTGTAGATGTTTTCAGAGCCACATGCTGTGTGATATGGCAAATGCAGAAGAAGATATAAAAATTCATGTGTGCTGTATTAGACCAAAAACAGCAAAGAGATTTTCAAAGATATAAAACAATTTTATCTTCATTGTTGTTGTTTGTTTGTTTGAACCACAAACATAGGCCAACTCACTATTTCTCAACAGAAATCTCAAATCTATTCTTTCTCTTACAGCTTCATATATAGAAGCACAGTTATATAAGAAGAAGCAAGAAGGAGAGGGTATAAATAAGAAAAACACGCATGTGTGCACATGAATGGAAGTGAAGTTGAAGTGAAAGTATTCCTACATAATTTTTGAGGTAATAGTCATAGATAACTGGCATGAATGACATAGATGAATTATTACAGTAATAATATATAGTAAAATCTTTGAAAATATTCTTTTTATATTATTTTTCTTTGTCTTTATTTATCTACATAACCGTTATTTTACCTTTTAAATAATGTTTTATAATTATTAATTATTTTATAGTGTTTGCAATTACAGGACACAGAGAAGTGTGTCATTCACTACTGAGACCAATGGCTGTTACCATTTTGTTACCTTCTGAGAATTATCCAATTATAATTCAATTATTTATGAAATAAAAATGAATTTACTTTTATTACTTTATAGGTTACATTTTATTAAAATTTTCAGTGTTATTCTAAATAACTTTAAAATGTTTCCTCATTAATAATTTGGAGAAATATACTCCGATGAAATTTTATAAGAGTTTGACATTATTTCCACGATAATAACCTGAAAGGGGTTCTATGAATGAAGGAGGTTCTGTTTTCTTTTTTTTTTTTAAAGAGAAGGTGGTGCACTTCAAGCAGAATATCGGCAGCAGATATTGGTGGCTCTAAGACCACAGAAGCTTTCCTGACTCTGAGAGCCACTGCAGGGAGGTCTTGTAACAGAGAATACATGATTAGGCCAAATGTCATTGCTGTCAAGAAATTCTTTGGGGAGTGACAGAAACCTCTCAGAAATTTAGAAATGTTCCCTGCACCACACAGGAAGAGAGCCATCTGTGCATTTCAGCATCAGGGGCCAGTTAAAATAATTATTGGCTGTCACCAAATTAATGGCTACAGATGAAGAACTTGGGCTACCTGGAAGGAGGTATTAACAAATCTACTCATTACAGTTGACATTGTAGTCCTGGAATGAAGGATAATTATTCATTTTGGTAATAACTTACCTTTTAATGAAGGGGACTTACAAAAAATAATTCCAATAAAAGCTGTCCCCCTGGCAGCCATTATCAGAATTTTTATTAATATAAACTACTGAATTTCAAACACTCTTTTTTTTAAATGTTTTTTTTTTTTAATATTTATTTCTAGGAGAGAGAGAGAGACAGCGTGAGCAGGGGAGGGTCAGAGAAAGAGGGAGTGACAGACTCTGAAACAGGCTCCAGGCTCTGAGCTGGCAGTCAGCACAGAGCCCGACGCAGGGCTCGAACCCACGAACCGTGAGATCATGACCTAAGCGAAAGTCGGACGCTTCACCGACTAAGCCACCTAGGCGCCCCTCAAACACTCTTCTTATCTCTGACTATACCTATATTCTGAGAGCAACCTAGTGGGAACCCAATCTCATGGAATTTATGAACCTGGTTTTGTTAGATTGTTATGCTGATCAAAACATTCCAATTGACAATAGAAATATAAACTTGAGACTAATAGATAATTACATATGTATTTAGTCCTTCTGGTCAACTGATTTAATTACTGCATAAGACCAAGACTAATAAGTTGTCAATTTGAAATAAAAAATTATTGATTTTACCAGACTCAGCAGATATTCAGCATTTAAAATCCTCCAATGTTAAGATGCATCAAAATGGCTTAGTTACATGGTACTCTACGTGGAAAACCTGAAAGACTCCACCCAAAAGCAAAGTCACAGGATATTAAATCAACATACAGAAATAGGTTGTATTTCTATACACCAATACTGAAGCAGCAGAAAGAGAAATCAAGGAATCGATCCCATTTACAATTGCACTGAAAACCATAAAATACCTACGAATAAACCTAACCAAAGAGGTTAAAGATCTGTACTCTAAAAACTATAGAAAGCTTGTGAAACACATTGAAAAAAACAAAGAAATGGAAAAAAAATTCCATGCTCCTGGATTTGAAGAACAAATATTGTCAAAAGGTCAATACTGCCCAAAGCAATCTACACATTCAATGCAATCCCTATCAAAATACCATCAGCATTCTTCACAGAGATAGAACAAACCATTTTAAACTTTATATGGAACCAGAAAAGACCCCGAATAGCCAAAGTAATGTTAGAAAAGAAAACCAAAGCTGGAGGCATCACAATTCCAGATTTTAAGCTATAATCATCAAAACAGTATGGCACTCGTACAGAAACAGACACAAAGCAGATGAACATGAGGGGAGGGAAGGAAAAATAAGATAAAAAGAGAGAGGGAGGCAAACCATAAGAGACTCTTAAATACAGAGAACAAGCTGAGAGTTGCTGGAGGGGTTTTGGTGGGGGGATAGGCTAACTGGGTGATGGGCATTAAGGAGGGCACTTGTTGGGATGAGTCCTGGGTGTTATATGTAAGTGATGAATCACTAAACTCTAGTTCTGAAACTGTTATTACATTACATGTTAACTAACTTGGATTTAAATAAATTAAAAACAACAACAACAAACACAAGAATGCCATAGGGATTTAATCAGCAAAAAACAAACTATGGGTAACTCTACAGGACAAATAACTAGTTTTTCAATTAAAAAAAATGCAAGGAAAAGAAGAAAAAGAGATGAAAGGGAACCTACAGATTAAAAGAGGCTGACAAATCATATCAACCAGTTGTAATTCTGGACCTTAGGTGAATCATAACTACTCCCTCAAATAATGCAAAAGATAAATAAATTAATAATACAAATGAATGAATGAATGAATGAGGCAATCAGAAAAAATGGCTTAGTTAGACAAAAATATGGCTTATGGTATAAAATAAATAAAAATACTTCAAAAAAGTTAAGCAAAAGTTTATAATGTAATATGTTTCTTGTTCTCATCAATTAGACTTCTTTCATAGTTTTCTATTTTAGTACTTATGTTTGAAATATCTTATTCAGGTGGGGCCAAAATCAATAAAATGTTAAAGAATGTATTACTACTTAAGAGTCAAGTGGGCTCAGCATATACAAAATTTTAATAATGGATAATGGCTAAACTTGTGGTGGAGAGTATTAGCTCTCTTTTGCAGAGTCATTTTAAGATTTAAGTATTGAGAGTGAAGGATTAGACTGAGGGCTATCAAAAGCCTACTCTCTTACATAAGCTTAGGAAATGATACTTTGACACTTCTCACATCACAGAAGAACCTATGGTAAGCAATGCCTTCATCAAAGCTCTGTAGTATTTTCTTATGTTTATAACTTGAAAGACCTCTTGCAAAATGAAGGAATGCAAAAGAACATAATGAAAAAGAAAATGGCTCACCAGATATAGCCAGCAGGAACATATGGCCATTGAGACAGAAAACCAATGAGTCACATCACATTCCTCAGTCACCAAATTACTAATTTGTTTTTTGATGGCTCCAGCCACTATCATCATGGCTTTAGATTTATTTCCTTGAAACCAAATGTTCATTGCTTTGTTGATCCAGAGACAATGCTGATGACCAAGAAATTAAATAACTATTTCTATCTTGACCTCTATCTTGACATCATAAACTGTGGAAGCAGAGAACTCCATATGGCAATTTTATTTTCTTTCTTGGAACAAAGATGCCATTCATTAGTGGGATTAATTAAATGCATGAGCAGCTACTACCAAACCAGGGGTACAACATTTCATCCAACTTTGATTTGAATATTGATCCATATCTGTGTGTAAGAAGGACACAGGGCTAAAAACCTTGGGAAGTTTGACAAGCTTTGGTGAATAAAATAATAATCAGGGTTTAATGTTCCAAATGTATACTAATTATAGTTAAAGTATGAAGAAAGAAAGCAGGAAATTAAATTCAACACCCAAGACATAATGCATATAGTCCATAATAAAACCACAGTAACTATAAGGGATTAAGTAATATTAATAAACAACAATAGGAAAAGTTAACGAAAAATATTACTCTATGCTCACTAGACTATAGCTTCCATTCAAGAGACTAATAATTGCTATTATTGTGGAGGAGAATCACTTGTATTAGAACTATCATTATAGTGTCAAGATGAAACGTTACTAAAACTGTTTTCATTAATGATGATTGGCTCAATTTTTCAGTGTAATGCTCAACCATCATTGGAGCGCAGCATTGTCCAAGGATTAGGCATCAAAGCAAAGACTAAACTTACAAGGTGATTTCTCTCGCTCTGCCTTACTCCATGTCAAGATCATCTGAAATTAATGGAAGGACAAAGACCAGGCAACTTTTTGAGGTCAGACAGAATAGGTTCTTCTTCTTATATGTAAGTTAATATAATTAGTAGATTTACAACCTAGCCATCAGCTTGGTGTAAAAGAAAGAACTTGCATTTAGGCGAAAATATATAATAAGTCTTCCCCCCACACCCATCTCTATCACAGCTTATTGACAGCATATGCCATGCATAATGTTAAAGGCATTATGTGCATTATCTCATTTTGTATTTACCAACATCTTATGAAGAATAGCTTATCATTACCTCCATTGCACAGCTGAGGCTCAAACATTTAGAGACTTAAGTTACACAAGCTCTTGCACTTAGCAGGAGCAGGGTCATTCTTATAACCCAGGTCTGTCTGCCTCCAGAGCTTGAACTTTTCACCAATCTGCTGAATTTCTTTACAGTGAGGTCTATCAATAGACTTCATATCTATGATACTATTTTGTTTGTCATCACCAGTTAGTGTTAATACTATTTCAAGGTGACTAAAGATAAATATTTCATTATATTCCTCTGCTTTTCTATTAGTCCCTGCTTTACCATTATGAAGAATGACAATCATTGAATTATTTTAACGTGAGGTCTCATAAGATCATTAATATTAATAAAGGAAAATATAGTGCGTGAATGGTGGAAGTAGAAGACATGTGGGGGCAATCACTTAATTAATCAACTTAATTAAAAACCACAAACTCTAAGTGGTGTTTGTCCCATTTTACAGATAGGGAAATAGGATGGGAGCCAGTAAGTAACCTGCCTAAACTTATTGGTAAATACAGAAGTAAAGATGTTAAGCCAATATCAAATCTAATAATGCTTGCTATACTCCATAAGGCAGATTAAATAGTGAATCTATAAGCGTCAAAGGAAAAAATGACATTTTCATTTTACATATTTATCATGGTACTGAATGCAGAGACAACAATTCCTTCAAGAAATCTATATTCTTTACTAACAGTTGTACGAGGCCATGATATTAATTTCTACCACATTATTTCTGGTGTAGAAAGTGATAGAAAAACACAAGGGATTATTATAGAAAACAAAAAGGAAAGGTGAGCCATACAATAAAATAAGCCATTTAAAGTCATATTCAGCTTATAATCACAGACCAAAGTTTTAACTTAAAAATAGATATTTTTTTTTTACTAATCAAGATATTTTGCATTGTAACTAAAGGGTATTAAAAAGATAACTGTCAATAAGTACAGAGATTTAGATACTAAAGTACTCATTCTGTTAAAATATATTTGTTGAGCATCCATTAGGAATTAAAAAAAGAAAAAGCCCTCTGGGTGTTAGGAGTATAAACAGACATGGTCCCTGGCCTAGTGGAGATTGCATTCTAACAGGTAAGAAACACAGAATAATAAATTACACCAATTTCATTTTTGTTGCAATTGTGATACTTGTCATAAGGGTTCTACAATGCTAATGAAATCATGTGGTCTAGGAACCCTCAGGAAGGCTTCCATGAGGATAGGAGTTTGAGCTGAGCTCTGAAGTCTGTGCAGAAGTTAAGATGATAAAGAAAAGGGGAAGAGGGTTTTAGGCAAATGGATCAGCACCTAAAATGCTATGACAAAAAAGGAAACATTGAACATTAAAAGGGAAGGAAAATGGCCATTATGATTGAATGAATGGGAAGTGAGTTAGAAAGTGATGAGTGAGAAGAAGCTAGATTTCACAGAGACTTCTAGACTCCGGTAAGGATTTTGGTGTTACAACCAAATATTTAGAAACCCTTTAAGGATTTTTAAGTTTCTAAGTATTGAGAAATCAGAATGATATTTGTTTTAAAACAGATTAGTCTAGTTCCAGCATGGAAAAGAAATTAAGGGCAACTAGAAAATATGTTGGGGAGGAAGGAGAATAGTTATTTCTATTTTAATTTGATCTAAGAGAAGATATTAAATAAGCTGTACACATTTGAAGGTCACAGCTGGACTGTAGACAAAAAAATGTGAGAGTATTATGTGACATTCAAGCCTTACTGTAGATTCAGTTTCCTAAAGACAGAGTATATGATATGAAAAGACAAGGGTTTAAGGTCTACCTTGGAGGGTGCCATGATGTGTAGGGTGAATAAAATAAGAGAACACACAAAAGAATATGGTTAAAGAAACTTAGGAATAAAGGAGAGAATGGACAGTGGGTTTGGATGCCAGCGAGTGAAATGAAAACAGAAAATGAACAATGGATTTAGTGGCATGAGACCATTGGTGACATTGATAGGAGATATCACAGTGAACTGGTGGGGGTGGAAGGTAGACAAGATGGCTGATGCATGCATCGGACATTCTTCACCACTCTCAAGAAGTATGCTATTAAGAGATGTGGTAGATAAAGTGGAAGTGAGACTTAGGGATGTTTGTTTCTTTTTTTGTATTGTTCTTCTTTGCTTTTAATTGGAGAAAATTGATCCTGTATAGATGTTGATGAGAAAGATCCAAAACAGAGAGAGTAAAGCTACAGGTAATAAAAGGGGATATTCATGAATGAAATTTATAAAGAATAGGGAAAGGTTGATTCCAAGGCACAGGGAAATAGAATCAGAGAGGAGAGACACCTCTTCAATTTTAACAGTAGGGAAGGAGACAAGCTGTGTGCTGATGATAGATTTGTAAGTTGGATAGTGGCAGGTTGATGGAGTTCCCTCTGAATGACTGCCACCTGCTAAATTAGGTGAAAGTGAATGTGCTGAGGGAATGAGCTGAGCAGTGAATCTGCAGCATGTCTGGAGAGGTATGGTGGTGGCAACTTCAGAAGAATGAAGGTAATCTGTAACAGCCACAGAGAATTGGAGAATGAGTTAACCAGTGAACCTAGTAAGAGTTTTAGAGGAAATCCAGAGACATAGCTGAGGTTGGTAATCATAGTGTTGCAATCCATTTTTCTCTTGTGATCTTCTTTGTCCATGGTTTATGTGGAGATACTAAGAAAGCCGGCAGTTGAGTGCATTCAACGTCAGGATTTAATCAGATACCATAGGACCACAAAGGATGACAAGTCAATGCTAGTGGGTGGGAAAAGGAAAAAGGAGGCTGGTCAATGGACTGGACAGGCCCAAGAGGCTGGAGAAAGGTCATTAATTGAACAGCCATGCTGGCAAGTAGAAGGTTATGGGGTGAGAGTAAGATGCTGATATGTTGGTTTTAGAAGAAGAGCACTTTCATGAGGTTGTATAGTCTTGAGTTTAACGTTGAGGGTGAACGGCTGAAGAGAAATTGAAAAGGGTATTATTGCAGATAATGAGGTAAAGGAATTGAGAGGCCATGCTCTGAACAGTGACCACATCAATTCAATACAGAATGGTTCAATGGTTGTTGAAAGCACATAAGGTAATGGCAGGAACTGGGTTAGAAACGAAATGTTATCCAGATGCCAAAAATCTTCCGTGACAGAATAAATTATCTGGAGGCCAGTAGATGATAAGTAGAGAGACTTGTCCTGAGAGCTTTCATGAACCTCAGAAAAACAAGCAAACAAACAAATAATATTCACAACCAGGAGAAGGAAAAATAATTCAGAGGCCAAAAGTGAGCATCAAAACTACCATCCTAGTGAGAATAAATAGAACACAGCAAGGTAAGAGATAAAGTCGTATCTTAGGGGGAGAGCAGAGAGTGGTAGCAGAAACTCTCTGCATGAAGTCAGAGGATATAAAGTCTTTGGTGATTATGAAGCAGTGGATCCAGGGATAGATGTAAAATGTGGCACAAAGTCCTATGGAATAATAGGTAACACAGGGTGGACAATATGGCAAGGGGGGCAAGGAGTAAATATTTCACTTCAGGTATCGAGCACTTCAAGAATAAGACTTCAAGGAAGTCCTCTAGGAAAAAGGCAGCACTTAGCCTAGAATATGGAATTCCTGACCTACTGGGTTTTAAATGGCACCAGTACGTTCAGCCCTGGAAATCTGGAAGATCAGAATCTTAAGTACTGAGCAAGTGATTTAGCATCCCACCAGAGCTGATTGGGGGTAATGTTTATCATTCGTGAAATAAGACATCCCTCCAGTACCTATTCTCCCACACTTAATTTATTAAGTTGTTAATGAAGGTGATGTTTACTCTCAAGGTGAATCAAAAAGGTGTTACCGTTCTATAAAAAACTCTGTATCAATTTACCCCCTAGAAAAGCAAGAGGAAGATAATCAAGCACCCTTTGGAAAATCAGGGTCTTATATAAAATTTCGAAGGGAGATAATTCCTCTAACAGATTTACAACATTTTTGTTGTTTTTTAGTAAAAGTGTTTGAAGGGTTTCAAATATTTATTCTACATTCTGTGTCGGCAAGTTTTTAGTGAATTATACTAATTAATTACCAACTATGTGAGCCTAAGATTATTCATATATTTATATTCCTTTTCTAGGGCTTAAAATTGCCTGTATTAAAGATCTTATTGCATGTGTTTCTTTAATTATAGATCATGTAAAAATAACTTTGAGATGTAAATCCAGAATTTTCAGAGCTTAAAAAGAACTTGCGCATTGTTTTTCCCTCTACCTTTGTTTTGTATCCAAGAAAACTGAGGTACAGAGAGATTCAAGAGAAATGGTGTCCAAGGTAACTTTAAGAAGTTAACTTTAAGAAGGCAAGAAGGACTGAAATCCAAACCCTTAACTTCTACTGAGTCTCCATATGGAGGATTTTATCAGCATATTACGAACAAATAGTGTTTTCTTTTTTTCATCTTTTGCACCATTCAACCTGTAAATAAAGATTAAAGTAAAAAGCCTACGGTAGCCATGCTTTAGTTTCCTTATATATGAAGGTTGTTTAAAATGCACTCTGAGTAAATCCTCTGGCAGTCAAAAGCTTTCACAGAAGATCTGTGTTATTTTAAGAATGGTGTTTTTTTCACCAATCCCTGAAGAACTAGATTCTTAAACATTTATTGGTACAAGGTCATTGCTTTAGTGAAATAGCTCTAAGTTAACATAAATCAACTTAGCACCTCTGTATATCCCTACTCTAAGGAAGGACAGAGAAATCTGAAGTTGAAGGTCAATTTAATTCTTGCTTGTCTACACTTACTGTGGTAATATTCCAGCTCCCCGTGCCTCTATTTCATGTTGGGTGTTTAAGATCAAATGGTGTTGCAAACATTGCTGGAAATGAATACACAAGTGGCAAAGAGACTGAAATGCAATGTGTTAGCGAAACAAGTCGGTTTTGTATTTGATGTGTTCGCCAGAAATAAAAATGAAAGAGTCCAAACTCTGTAATTTTCAGTTAAGTACTAAAATTCTCATCAAGAGAAATTCTCCAGGGGGCTTTCAGGACCTGTGTGTCTATTACCTACACAACTACTTTATGTATTCTATTTTGTTAAAGCTTTATGAACACAGTGGTCTATTGACCACAATCAAAAGGAATTGTTTTGAAATCTCTCCCTTTTGTTTTTCAGCGCTGGTAATAGCCTGTCCTGTGTCTTTACTGCCATTACTTGTACTTTGTTGAGTTTATTTGTGGGATAAGGGTTAGAAGCATTGCATATGATCAAAGAAGAGCTGCATATGGAATTAAAGGGGTGTCTGCCCCAGGAAAAAAAATTCAACTAAAAACTAAAATGCTCCATTCTTGAATTAAACCCTGACTGTCACTTCAGGAGCACCATTTCATTTAGTCCAAATTTTAAAACTTAAAGTTTTTAATATAGAAAAATAATCCTTTTTGAGTTGCCCCCAGCAAAACTTTCCCAAAAATGCCTCAAGAGAGAAGAAACAAGGAGAGGAAAAAGATTGTCACCCGCTAAAAATATCGACAGTGTATAATGAGTTGATCTACATATATAAATGTAGCCCAAAGGAAGAGCATGGCTTGATAACAAAATAGACTTTTACTTAACTGAAATAAGGAGGCTTCCACAAGCAGTTCAAAAATGATGCGACGTTCTTTTTTTATTAATTCCCTTGACTAAAGTAGGGAAGAGGGACAAAGAGACAGGAAGCTCCATGTTATTCTACAAGTTCTAACCAGATATGCTAGTGATCTGAGCATAAGGAATGGGACTGGAATACAGTATAAATAGAAAAATCTCGTTTAATGGTGGCAGGTTCTTTGTATTTCTTTCCAGTTTGTTGTCTGCTCTGAGTTTTTTGGAAATCATTCTCACACTCACATTCCTCCTTCCTTCCTTCTCTCTCTCTCTCTCTCTCCCTCTCTCTCTCTTTTTAGTATGGCTGACTCACAATGTTACATTAGTTTTAGGTGTACAACTTAGAGATTTGACAAGCTTATGCATCATGCCCTGTTCATCACAAGTGTAGCTACCACTGTCCTCATATATCACTATTAGAATATCATGGACATCTTAAAGCCTGATCCTGAAATAGGGGACACAATGGGAATTTTTTTTTTAAATCTGTTGTGAATTGCTTTAAACACAGCTGCTTTACTAAAGTGTAAGATTTTATCAGTATCAACTCTAAGCAGATGATAAATATTGAAAAAAAAATATAACACGCTCAATGCTTTGCTAAACCAGCTCCTTTCTATTCCCTCCTGTCTCTACTCCCACTCTGCTTTGGCGATCTTCACAATGTTCCAATATATAGTGAAGATATAATGGAGACTGTTGTGTTCACAGCTCTGGAGAAGTGAGATGGCAGATTTGAGTCAGATGGTGTAGGGAGAGGAAATTCCAGCCCAGAGATGGGAAACCTAACTCTTTTATCTTAGCAGGATGTTCAGCAAGTTGTGCATTAAGAAACGAGAAGCAAAACTCCAAATGAGCAATTGCAGACTACGACACTTGGTTACTAACAGCAGGCTGATGTCAAAGACACACAGCATCTCTTGACCCTTGTCCCCACTATGTGGTTTCTTACTGAACAGACAATTATGTTTAGGATGGGAAGAAAAACAAACGCTTGAGCATGTAAACTGATTGCAAAGAATGCAAATATTTCCATTCTGCTTTGCTAAGGCCATTAAAAAGATGCACAGGGAGAAAAAATTCCTTTTCACAAATTAATTTTTCTCCTCTAGACTGTGCAGTTTCCAATGCAACATCTGTTACCTTTGCTAGTCATGATCTGCCAAGATCATTCTTTTAAGGCTTTTCTAGGGAAATGTGAAATTCATAACTTTAGCTCTTTGAATGTTATATAATTTTTAAGTATACATTTCTTATTTAAGGAACCAGGTTATGCTGGGGACAATGTTGTCATCTATTTGAAGGAAAGATGTACATCCTGTCCTCTTGTATCACTTAGGGCTTGGGAAAGAGTGATAGAAGACGATGCACTTAATTTTTTTTCTATGTTAGGAGTTACTTGGTGCTAAACACCTTTCAGAAGAGGAAGCATGCATATCAACCTAAATAAGAGGTCTCACCAAATACCATCAAATGATGTTGTTACATTAAAACAAAATAAATAATAATGATAATACAACTAGAAAGGGGGCAGGGAAAGAGCTTTTAGGAGGCGAGAAGGGTCTATTGGGATAGCAGTAAGTCAAAGCTCCTTAGGGTATGAGGACAGTGAAATTTCATATGACTGCAAAGTAATTTCCAGAAGAATGTGGTCAACAGATTTGGGTTGGCAGCTGAACTGTTAAGAACTATTCAGAATTGAATGACTCCTAAAAAGTCAAGGGTAAAAGCAAGGGGAAAGGAAAGAAATGACTCACAGTTTTCTGGACTCTGTGAGGTTACCATCAGGCAAAGCATTTATGATGATCCAAAAGATTTAACAGAGACAGAGCTTGGTTATTCCATTTCCATATGCCTTTTCCTCTCATCTTTTTGGTCTCCTTCTTCCAGCCTGCGAACTTGCTGACTAACTTGTAGTTTACCTGGTGAATAGGCTGAGTTTGGATGCATTCATTATTTTTCTTAGGTAATACACTTTGTTTCAACTATGTGCAAGGTGTAGTACGATCTTCAAATAATGTGTTGCCTGTGGCCTGCTTCTAATATTTACCCCAGTTACTCTAAAAGAGGTAGCACAGTATGGCATTAAGACAAAGCCTCTGAATGTTAAGTCCCAATTCAGTCTCAGCCTTGACCTAGTCACAAAGGAGGCACATGATCCGGAGAACCTTTTAACCTTCCAGCGTGTTAGCATGCACATTTATAAAATAAAGGGGAAAGATAAGATAAAACATAAGAACCCTGAAGATTCAAAGCTTCTATGATTCTGGGGTATTTATCAGTTGATATATTTGCATGAGAAAGCAAGACAATAATTATCACGAGAAAGCCATTGGACCCTAGACTGAGAGAACTATCCTGACAGTCATGACCTTGAAAGAATCACTGAATCCAGGGGTTACATTAGCTCTACTGTTTTCACAGTAGCATTTCACAAATTGCTCTGCTGTCCTTGACTAATTCAAATTGAAGTAGCATGTACAAGGAATCTTCAAAGGGAAGTCCAGGAGAACTCCAATGTCTGTGACATTATGGAAGGTTCTCTAGTACTCAAGAAAGGGGAATTGAGTTTCTAACCCTCATGAGCACATGACTTCATTGATCACAAAAGTATGATTTGAGGTCAGACACTTAACCTATCATGAATAAATACAATTCTTTACTTGTTGGAATACTGCTGGCTATAATGGAGGTCTATTCTAATTCCAAACTCTTGTGATTCTTAGATCACTCAACTTTCCCCTTGCTTCTCTTTCCAGCTTTGTTACAATCAAACAACTTGGTAAAGATGAGTAGGCTGGTTTGGTATGCCTGAAGAACGACATGATTCATAACACTTTATCATTTCCCACTTTTCTTCCACCAGCATCTAATCCTTGTACCGGCCTCTATTGCACTATAAAGAGAAACAAATCTCAGTGAACTACAGTAATTGCACACTCAGATAAATATCAAAGTAAGGAGAAGTGAGCCACACAATGGGCAACATGGAAGTGTTCCAAAGAGAAATACACCAACTCCTTCCTTTTCTATTATAATAATAGAAATAATAATTTCAGGATCAGAAAATCTGGTTAAAGTTGAAACCAGCATATCTACTACTGATGGTGAAAGCTGTATGTGGGCAAACCTGGAAATTAGTCTGCAATTTTGTAAGCATACATAACAAATTCCAAGAAAGTCTAGCTCAGAAACCAAACAGGACAAAAGCATCCTGGTTTAAAGAAGAGAATGCTGTGTTTGTTTTTAAATAGATATCTACGGATTCTTGATGAACCAAGAAAACAAAAGTTTACATCACAGAATGTGTGATTAATTTTACACAGAACATTTTTTATTATCACCTGGGCTTTTCTGAAATTCAGTTATGGTAGTGCACCTAACACATGTGCATTAATTTCTATTTCCTCACCCTGTTTGTTCTCATATCAGTACATTTCCACAGCATCTGCTATTCTTAGAATATACTCTGAGAATCAGTACAATATATCTAAACATTCTTTTTTTTGAATGGCTGTCCATTTTGACTCATTGTTTGTCAGGGATGTAATTGGTAGAACTCCTAAAGCAGTGAATCAACTTAGAGATAAACGGAAAGGTCAGAATAAGATTTTTTAAAATTTAAATTATTATTTGCCAAGGAAGTAGGCCATTGAAACCTGGGTGTTTCATCCTAATGGCAAGAAACAAAATAACAGCCTAAATGAATTGAAGGCCCCCTTGAGGGTTCACATTAGAAGGTCTGGCTGTGTTTCCACAGACCTTGCTTGGCATTGAAACTCATGTAAACTATGCCATTGTGTGTAATAATGCAACACATGCATCCTTGTCAATTTAGGGGGTGCATGGGTGTCTCAGTCCATTGGATGCCCGACTTTGTCTTATTTAGGTCATCATCTTGCTGCTCGGGAGTTTGAGCCCCACGTTGGGCTCTGAGCTGACAGCTCAGAACCTGGAGCCTGTTTCCAATTCTGTCTCTGTTGCTCTGCTCCTCCTTCGCTCATGGTCTTTTGCTCTCTCTCAAATATAAATAAACATTAAAAAGTTTAAACTGAGAGGTGTGTGTATATATATATATATATATATATATATATTGCAAAAAGTAATCAAAGGAAGTGTGTTTATAAATAAGTACCATAATTTGCTGCATCTTAAATGTTTGCTTGTTTATTTATTTTTGAGACAGAGAGAAAGGGAGAGAGAGAGAGTGAGAGCAGGGGAAGGGTAGAGAGAGAGGGAGACAGAAAATCCCAAGCAGGCTCTGTACTCTCAGTGAGGAGCCTGATGCGGGATCAAATTCACAAACCATAAGATCATGAACGGAGCCAAAATTAAGACTTGGACACTTAACCAAATGAGCTACCCAGGCACCCCAAAACACAACACATCTTTTAATTGAGGCCACTTTCTTATATGTTCTATAATTTTATCTGAATATTTTAGTTGCTTTCCTTTTAAGCCATTTTACTTTAGGGATATTTCAGAGTCAGTTGGTCTTAACATGCCTCTTTTGAAGGCAGCAATTAAAAAATTAAACGGTAAAAGCCTGTGGCATACCAGAGCATAAAGCACCAGGAAATTTTAAGAATAAAACAAAAGTGGAGTAGATATGTCTCTTCTAAATGTAGGTCTTAATGAACCTCACTGGTATAAAGTTTAGACAAACGATAAGGTGATAAGCATTCTGTCAAATGCAAGGCTACACTGGCTTCACCATGAATTTCTCCTATGTATATGTTTTTACTTAGTTTAATCTTCAATTAATTTTGTAACATCTCACCCAAAAGTAATACATTGTTTTAACCTCTGATTTCTTAGGTTTGCTAGTCAACTACTTCAAATATAGTGTTAAAATCTCATATACAGGTGCATTTTTTTCATTGTTGTGGCTATAAACACACATATAAAGAAGCAAACACTTTTTTTAAAGGAAACACTTAAAAGTCTTACCATTTTTTAAATAAAATATATACCTCAAACATGTATTTTAGACGCTGAAGACGTTTCCTTTCAATACTCCCTAAATTTTCATGATACCATGCTTCTAAAGGAATAGAAATCTTGCCTCTGAAGAAATCTGGTATTATTCATTTCATTAGAAGTTGGTAAGCATCTTGGTAAGAGACGAATCCCAGCATAATATTTTCCTTAATGAATACCCCCAAAAAATTCATACATCCTGGTATTATCATGAACAGTGTGAGAAAGAAAGAAAAAAGAGAGAGTAAAGAGAAAGAAATTTTAGTTAGCTTTTCTCCTCTGCGTTGTTAGGTAGATTTTTATTAATGCCTTTTTTATAACTGAAAAACAGACAAGAGCAAGTACTTACTTCCCAAGGACCCTATGGCAAGTCCATTCAATCATTCATTCATTCATTCATTCATCTAGCCAGCCAGTCACTCACTTATTCATTTATCCATTTTTTTCGAGAGAGGGGACTGTATCTTTTCTCTTTTAGTCTGGCCAATGTACCTCCTCGAAGAAAAAGTCATGTTGCTGAATCATAGTTTTGATTGTAAAAAATTTCAGTGTCTGAGTACTTCTTGAGCAGATTTTATGGATTCCTATAACCTGGTTCCATTAGCCTGGGGACAGGTCAGTAATACATTTTCTTTTTTGTTTCCATGCAAACAATTTTACCTTGAGCCATGCAGAGAATCACACTAAATCCTACTAATCATGTACAGAGACACAATGAGTAAGCTGAGGAAAAGGGGCTGGACCAGGAGTCAGGAGATCTTTGGTCCAGTTTCTCCCCATTAATTCAAAGTCTTCAGACACCCGAATGCCAAAGTAGATTCCATAATGGTTTCTTCTAGAACTCCTTGGATTTTTTCCCCCCTCTTCCCTACAGTATTGTCTTCTTCTGGAATGTGCAATATCTGGAGAAGAGTGACATTTAGAGCTATAGCACCACACTTTCTCTAGAACAAGTGAAAGAAATGAAGTCCTTCTCAAAAATGTTTTATCTGGAAGTCCTACAGGAACATTATAGAAATGTGACATTGATTTCGGTGGGTTTCCTAGGAGCAGAGCAAGTGAAACCTGTAATGAAATGAGGCAAGCAGAATAGAGCAGGGGGGAAGGTAAACAAGGATGCTGTCCCAGGTGAGGTGTGTGGCTAGCCTCAGCCTGATCGCTCCGGGAGCAAAGGACCAAGAATAGTACTACCAAGTCATCCATCCTTATACCAAGAGGGCTGGTCGCTGGTCTTTTTTTTTTTTTTGGTACCCAGTGTCATATATCCAATTTGCTGGATTGCCATATAGTCAACTTGCTGTTGACTGCCCAAGGAGAAGGGTCTAATCTTCAAGAAACTTCTGGGGAAGGTAGTTCCCTGGTGTTAAAAGTAAGTCTTCTTTCTTAATAAAATCAATGAAGAAATGTTTTTAAATTTGAGAAAACTTGCTTTTGGATCTAAAATGTAAGTCCCCCTCCCTTTCCATTTCTGGAATATCTAAAATTATAGAAATGAAAACAATATTTTAACATGAGATTTTAATACTTTTTACTAACAGAACTCTTATAAATTCAAATTTTATGTGGCAAACAATAACAGACAATTTTACCCATTACATATGCCATCTCTTATAAAAGAAAAATATTGATTTAGTGAATAAGGTAAAAGTAAACCTTAGTTGAAATAATGAATATCTTCAAGGTAAAACACATTAACAAATTGACAATTCCTTTATGAAATGTTTATTCAGTAAGTTAAAGTAAGAAAAATGGATTATGATGCCACATTTTGATTTTTCAGTTGTTTAATTGATCTAATTACTTGTTTTCTCAGAGAGAGCGAGTGCAAATGGGGGAGGGGCAGAGAAGGGGGAGAGAATCTTAAGCAGGCTCCATGCCTAGCACACAGCTGATGCATGGCTTGATCTCACCATAATGACATCATGACATGAGCTGAAATCAAGAGCTGGACACATGACCGACTGAGCCATTCAGGTGGCCCTGATTTCATTACTTTTAAGAGTCTGGTCCTTATTTTAGCTTAGAGTTTGTCTTTACTGATGGGTTTACTGATGGGTTATAATAATAATTTTTACCTACAGCTATACTTTTGTGATTTACAATACCTAACACTCAGTTAATTATTAATACAATTTTAAACTTAATTTCCATTTGAAAAGAAATAGTTAAATTACAGATGACCTATTAGTTACTTTGGATGATGCTTTTACTATTTCTTGTTGATAGCAAAAGTTATTTGAATTGTTTTTGAAAATAGAATTGCTATGTTTTATTTTTATGGAGATTCCTATTAACATCATTATTAAAATATCATGAATATTTAAAAATAATAATAGCGAAAGTAATTTTAGGGCAACCAACAGGGTCTGTAAGGATTTCATTAGGTCCTCTTACAGTCCCTCATGGGGGTAATAAAAGAAATCATATAGGAAAAGAATTATTCCTAGCTGATTTGTGAGTTCTCTAGCTTGCTCTGAAGAGGATGACATCAATGTGAGGCTCTCGAGGACAATCCTGTGCCTAATTTTCACAGTAAGTCCAGCATTTAGCAGAGTGTGATGGTAAGCAGACAACTTGGGAAATGATTTCACTCCTCCAGATACCATTTCTTCTTCTGTAAAATGTAGAACTCTTGCTAACCTCCCGCTAATTTATCCATTAAAGCAAGTTGTCTTCAGATCTTAAATTGGCCTCTGAGGATGAAAATTTTGATCAAGTTTGAAAACACAAAATGAACTTATAGGGTTTTAGAGTTAATGTAAAATTGGGAAGTCTGGATGGCAGATCTGAGAAAGGCTCCTTTGGCAAGATGATGAGAAAATGCTGGAAGCTCAATCCATTTTATCTGTTTCATCTTTTATCCTGAGCTAATGGAGTTGTCTATTCCCATTACTAGGGTTTTTTCTTCAAATGTAATCCAAAGAAATATAAACTTAACAACTATTAAGTTTTAGTCAATTGAAAGATAAGCTAATACGTTTTTCATCGCTCCAGAATCTTCTAACTACTGTATCATTATTTGTTTGTTTTTATTGAAGTAGAGTTGAACATAGTTGAAGTATAGTTGTAACACAATGTTACATTAGTTTTAAGTATACAATAGAGTGATTTATTAAAGAGTTAAAGATAACTCTTTACATTACCCTATGCCCATCGCCACTGTAGCTTCCATGTAGTCACCATGCTATCACAATGCTTTTACCCTACCATTGACTCTATTTCCTATGCTGTACTTTTCATCCTAGTGACTTACTTATTTTATAACTGGAAGTATATACCTCTTAATCATCTTTATCTATTTCACCCATCCTTCCACCTCCCTGCCCTCTAGCTAACACCCATTTGTTCTCTGTATTTATAGGTCTGATTCTGCTTTGTTTTTTTATTTGTTTGTTTCTTTTTAAAGATCCCACGTATCAGTGAAATCATATGGCATTTGTGTTTCGTTAACTAACTTATTTCACTTAGCATAATACACTCTGGGGCCATTCATGTTGTCACCGAATGACAAGATCTCATTCTTTTCCTCACTCTTTCTTTTATGGCTGGGTAAACACACACACACACACACACACACACACACACACTGCCTGGAAAACATAATATAAACTATTTAATAAGATATAAATTATAAATATAAATTATAGATCAACATATAAATTATAATATATGATATAAATGGTATGATGATATAAATGATTATATATATTATATATATACCTCAATAATATATATATAATATATCTCACATCTTCTTTATCCATTCATCTAGCAGTGGACACTGGGTTGCTTTCATATCTTGGCTACTGTAAATACACTGCAATAAATATAGGGATGCATATATCCTCTCAAATTAGTGTTTTTGGTTTCTTGGGTATTTGGTTTGAATCCCAGTAATGGAATTACTAGATTGTATGATATTTATATGTTTTTCAAACTGCTTTTCAAATTAAGCTAAGTTATGCCATTACACTTTCCTTGCTTTACATGCCTATCAACTAGTTAAGAACTTGCCTTACAAAATCATACAGCATTAGTTCCAATCCTAGCTCCATCACCTACTACTTGCAGGATATTAGGCCGTCTACTGAGCTGTTCCAGGGGTAAGTACTTTATACATAACGTTAAGAATAGTATCCCTTTTAAGGGATTCTGAGGATTAAATAATCGAACGCTTAAAAAGCCTATGTCTCTTACACATAGTAAATATCAAATATGTCAGTTTTTTCACATGCTCCCAGTCTTGTACACATTATTATGATTTTCTTGGGATTTCTGAAAGGTAAATGCTCTTCTTGCATCTTGTTATCAATCAGTTTGGTCATTAAGACCCCAACCTGCGTGTTATATTGATGGTGTCAGTCTCAGAGACAGAGGCTATAATGATGAATTTTAGTTATTTGCAAAAATATTGATTGCTTTCTTCCTAATTTCATTTATAACGCTCATTGTCATTTTTTTTAACTTTTGATTTTCTATATTCTAGTTAGGTATGGTATTAGTTTTCTCTGGGTGTAACAAAGTCCCACTAATGTGGTAGCTTAACACAACACACATGTATTATCTGTAGGTTGGGAGTCTGACATGGGTCTCACTGGGCTAAAATCAGGGTGTCACCAGGGCTCTATTCTTCCTGGAGGCTTCAAAAAAGAACAACTCCTTGACTTTTTTTTTTTTTTTCCTTTGTAGAGGCCACTCACATTCCTTGGCTCATGTCCCTATTCCTCCATTATCAAAACCATCAACAGTGGGTCAAGTCCTTCTCACTGCATTTCACTCTGATTTTATTTTTGTCTTCCTCTTCCACTTTTACAAGAACGCTTGTAAAAAATTACATTGCACCAACACAGATAGCCTAGGAAAATTTCCCGATTTAAGGTCAGTTGATTAGCAACCTTAACATTCCTTTGTAACATCTTTGTAGTTTCTGGGCATAGGGACTTGGACATCTTTGGAGGGGTGGGGGGAGGGGGGCATTATTTTGCCTGCCAGAGTCATGAACAGAAGAAACATGTCCTTACAATCATTAAATTTATAATCTAGTTTAGTGAGAGAGACACACACAGGTAAGGCAAGTAAACAAATAGTCAAATGAATAAGTAGTGATGATATTTGAAAAAGAAATAAACCAAATAAACTGTGAGAACATTAAAGGTGGTGTATGGACAGGTCAGGTAGGTATCACTACAGGGGTGACATGAAAACATGAGAAACAAGAGTGCTCATGTGAATGGTGCTCATGTGAATGGCACACAAGATAAAGCCAGGAAAGGTTGAAAAAGGGGACTGAAGAATAACTTTCCAGACAGTAGCCATAAAAGTACAAAGTTCAAGAGGCAAACAGAAAAGTTGGCTTGTTGAATGAACCATGGAAAGTTCTATAATGTAATGGACTTGGGGGAGGGTAGAAGATGGTGATATTGGAATGGTGATGAAAGTCATATTACCTTGATGAGAGCCTGGCTCTTATTGGAAAGACCATGGAAAGTTGGTAACAGACTTTAAACAAAGAGTTACTCTTACCTATTTGTACTTAAAATAAAATCTGACTCTTTTGGGAAGACTAGATTGGAAGGAGCCAAGCATGGGAGTGGGATGACTATGGAGACACCTATAAAAGTCAAGCCATTAATGGTTAACATTTTTTTTTCATAGAAAATACCAGGTATTATCAAGGATG
Source organism: Hyaena hyaena (assembly GCF_003009895.1). Lineage (NCBI taxonomy): Eukaryota > Metazoa > Chordata > Mammalia > Carnivora > Hyaenidae > Hyaena > Hyaena hyaena. The sequence goes on from NW_024081744.1 coordinate 292,300, forward strand.
TTGAAGAACTAGAACTTTCATACACTGCTGGGAATGTAAATAGGTCAACTGAACACTACTGGTAGAAAAATATTGCAATATCTACCAAAGCTAAGCACGTACATACTCTGTGACCAAGCAATTCCACTCCTAGTTATAACAGAAATGATTCTCAATAGAAATGACTACATGTGTTCACCTAAAGATATGGTCTAGAACTGTGCTATCCAATATGATAGCCACTATCCAAGTGTGACTATTTAAATTTAAATTAATTAAAGTTAGTTAAAATTAAAAGTTTATTTCCTCAGTCCCACTAACCACGTTTCAAGAGTCCAATAACCAAATGTGGCTAGTGGCTACCATATTAGACAGTGCAGATACCGAAAATTTCTATCACTGTAGAAAATTCTATCAGACTGTGGCATGCTAGAATGTTCATAGTGGCATTGTTAGTAATGGGCAAAAGTTGGAAACTAACTAAGTGTCTGTCAATGTTAGAATGGAAAAACAAATTATGTTTTATGTTGATACCATGCAACAATAAGAATGAATAATCTATATCTGTAGGGAATAGTATGGGTGAATCTTCCAAACATTTTTGAGTAAAATGTCAGATATAAAAGAGTTCAGATTATAAGATCCCACTTGTATAACGCACAAAACTGGATAAAGCTCATTTACTGTGTTAAAAGTTAGGACAGTGGTTATCCTTAGGGGGTGGAAGAGAGATCATGAGGGGGTCACTTGGGGGCAGGTAATGTATAGCTTCTTGGGGGTATTGCTTGCAATAACTATATTCAGTTTGTGAAAATTTATCAAGCTACTTATAATATGCATGGTTTTCAGTAAATATGTTATATTTTAATATAATAAACTTTAAAATTTAAACTGCAATATAACTTTTTGAGACAACGTATGCCAACAAGGGAGGGGCCAAGGGGGACTGCAAGGATCTTAATCAGGCTCCATGCTCAGTGCAGAGCACCACTTGGGGCTTGATCTCATGACTGTGAGATCATGACCTGAGCTGAAATCAAGAGTCAGATGCTTAATTGATTGAGCCGCTCCAGTGTCCCTGCAACATAACTTTTAATGTAAATTAAAAAAGTAAATACTAATTTCCTATTTATTGCTAGACAAAGTAAGGTATTTAATATCTTGATTTAAGCAACAAGATGCAATGGAGTCCCCCAAGTACCACACTTTACTAAGCTGTTCTTTTTCATTTTTTTCAAATAGAGCATGCACGGTGCCTAGGTGATATTGGAGGGGTTTAGAGTATTTCTTACCACCAACACTACCATCTTCCACCAGAAGATATCTCAAATGTAATACAGAAGCCATGACACCATCACAGATGGACAGGAAGGGTGGCATAAATGAAGGCCCACTAAGGTAACACTGTTTTCCCATTGTCACATAGCAAATCAGGAATGAGAAATCAAATTAAAATCCAGATCTTCTCCATGCACTGTCTTTAGTATTGTGCCTCACCTTTCTACTCTGAGTTTTTGGATCCAAAGCCAATAATTTATGGCATAAATTGCCATTGGATACAATGAAAAATGTAGACACATCAAATAGAGAGTGGAGCATTGGAGAGAAACTCAATCTAAAGCCAAAATTAATCGAGGTGTCTCAGAATCTGACATTGCAAGAAGGAACATTACTGTGACTCTCAATTTATTCCACCAAGAAAGTGCAGTGTAATATGTTTTAATGCACTTTCTGTAGGTCTGAAATGCAAGTTTGATTTGTTTTTCCCTGAAGCAATTTACTTTTAAATTCCAAAGCCTCAGACGTCATTGAAGAATGTTTTGGACTACTTAATCATGGCAACAGGGATTAAACTGAGAAACTGGCAGAAATAGTTTGTTTAAAATTAGGCATTCACTAGTCTGAAGGAAGCGAGGAATAAAACTATCTAATACTTACAGTCATATACTTGGACTTAGAAGTGGCAAATGGCACAGAATTTTCTGATGAATGAAGTGTGTCTGAGAAAATGTGTAAAAGAGAAGGGCACCTACTGGCCTGATAAAATGCACACAAGAAAGCCTTAAGCCCAGTGACTTAAGGATTATCTCCCTTGTGTAGTTCGTAAAATGACAGTCATATATTTGAGATTGAATTAATGACTCATGAATGAACATGTAATGGGGAAATAATGTTCCCTAGAAGTCAAGTAACAGTTGAGTTTTGGGAAGAACAGCCAGGCATAGTCTATTCTTGATTACTTATTTCAGGTTTCTATTTCCAAAGACCAGTAAAAAGGGTATACTTTCTACCAAAACTCTGATGTGGCCAGAAGCAATGAGAAAGAAAAAAAAGTAAGAACTTAATGATAAATGCAAACACCCCAGTTATTTTTAATTCTATGGCTCAGAAGAGACTTTGCTGTTAGCCTACTTTTCAGTGTCTCGAAAATATAAAATGTTCATATTGTTCAGATCTTCTCTTGAAGTTATTTTCTATTTTCCAGAGAATAATTCCGTAGAAAGCTATCCTGATACCCTGGCTCCACAATATTAAAAAAAAAAAAAAGTTTGTAGTCTCTTACAGATAGTTTGTTTATCATGTAATGATGAAAATGTGACCCAGTTGAAAACAGAAATGATACTTAAATTTATGTCCCTTATTTATAAGTCTGTTTGGTAGTTTTGTCCTATGTACTTAGGCATTGAGTAACTATTGTTTTGGCATGTGTTAGGGTCACATAAATAACACTGATTACTTTCCAACAGTAGACCACTTCTAGGTATAGAAACAAACCTGAAAAACAGAATGAAATAACCAGGAGACCTAGAGCTTACCATGAGTTCATGGTTATATAGTAAATATACAAACACAAACTTCTAGGATAACTGAACATTGTAAAAGTTATAGAAAATGAATCAATAAACTTTTTATAATCTAAGCAAAATGTTACCAAATGAGAGAAAAATCAAGTTGTGCCTAGATGCTTGTATTTCACAACTTTCTCTGACAACATCTATCTATGATCAAAAGTAGCAAAATACTTCGCTGTTGGGATAATGGGTTTTATTTTGGTAGAAAAACAAAAAGGGAACAAGTGAGCATGTGTGTTGCATATGTCCTTCTGCAGGAGGCCAATCTATTCCAAGCACAAAACTCCAGGAGTCTAGGTGCTGGATATCCCTAGACAAGGACTGAAGAATCTTATAAGAGAATTAGTCAAAGGGAGAATTACTTTTTTTAAAAGTTTCTTTCTTTCTTTCTTTATTTATTTTGAGAGAGAGAGAGAAACAGAGCACACAAGTGGGGGAGGGGCAGAGAGAGAGGGAGAGGGAGAGGGGCATAGAGAGAGAGAGAGAGAGAGAGAGAATCCCAAGCAGGCTCCCGCACTGCCAGCACAGAGCCTGATATGGGTCTCAAACTCACAAACTGTGAGATCATGACCTGAGCTGAAGTCAACAGCTGGACACTTAACAGACTGAGCCACCCAGGTGTCCCAAGAGTTCCCTTTTTTCCTATGCTCTTTTATACTCTTGGAATTTTGTAGTATCATGTGAGTTAATTATTTCAGAAAGCATCACCTTTCTATCCAGTGGTAATTTATGGGAATTATAGGCAAAGAACTCAAGGATATAATCTTGTAGATCAAAACCTAATTGGTGACAGAAGAGTCTTAGGTCAAAAAGGAAAACTTGGATTCTGTTTCTATGAATAACTAAATCTTGAATAAATGCTATCTTTTCGGTTAACTGGTTTGAACACAAGAGGAAACATAAAATTACTTAAGCAAAAATAAAATGGTACTTGATTGAACCACTGCAAAAACTATCATCGAAGTTACAAAGTCCTTTGCAGAAAAGGTCTGTGTTTTTCAGACAGGAACAATTCAAATTTCTACCTTTAAAAATTAAACCTGGGATGCCTGGGTAGCTCAGTCAGTTAAGCATCAAAGTCTTGATTTTGGCTCAGATCATGATCTCACAATAAGAGGTAGTAAGATTGAGCTCCATGTCAGACTCTTCTTTTGGCATGGAGCTCTCTTAAGATTCTCTCTCCGTCTCCTTGTGCCTCTCCCCCCTCTCAAAAAAAAAAAAAAATCCTCTGGGTCTGATAATATAACAATTAAATATATAAACCACAGTGTTTCAATTCACCATTTTCATGATTTAATATTTAATATGAGGGGTAGGAAAAAAAAAAAAGAGAATAGCTTCAACCCTTTGATGCTGTCCATATTCACCAGAAAAGTTCACTGACATTTAAGCTATCCCTGATTTTCATCTAATAGCACATGTCTTTTGAGCTGCTAACTTAGACACACAGAGTCTGATAAGTATTCTGAATAGTATTCTGAATACCAGTGCAGGACCATTGAGCATCTTTTGTACATATACACAGGGAAAGAAGATGAAGAACGATCACCGCAGCATTGCTGACATCAGTGGAAAACTGCTAACAAATACCCGTCATTAAAAGGCAAGGTAAACAATTTTACACCGCCTGTTAAATGAAGGAACGAGATCCACATGTACAAATATATATCTCAAAACCTTGATGTTCAAAGTAAAAACATGCCAAAATATATTTTGAGGTTATTCAAAAATTTTAAAAAGTATACTGGCTAATCCTATAGATCAAGAGTTGACCAACTGTGGCCTGTGAGCCAAATGTGAGCTGACGCCTCTTCATGAGATAAAGTTTTATTGGAACACACTGCCTCCATTCATTTACACTTTGTTGATGGGAATTGTTGAGAAGGTACAACAGACCATTTATGGCCCACAGAGCCTAAAAGATGTATTACTGAGCCTTAAGTAAGACTCTAGGGATGTGGTAAAGGGAGCTAAGTTATGAAGGCAAAATGCTCACTCCATTAGGCGAGAGGGCATTTGCCTCTGGAGAAAGAGACAGGACTAGAGCATGTGATGTTTGACTTAACACTGTCAATCCAGGAACAGGGTACAAATCTCTAATATCTTTTTTTTTTTAATCTTGTTGAGTGACAATGGAATGCATTTCCTTTTTTATCTTACTAAAATTGCCTGCTTTGAAAATTACTTTTTCAGAATTATTTAACATCAGTCTATTTTAAACTCCATTTCACCACATTCCAGCTATGTAAAATTCAACACTCATGCTTTTGAGAAAGGCACAGGTAACTACTATGGAGAAAATATGAGTAAAAATAACTAATTTAGGCTTACTTTGCATAAAGCCAAATAAGGGAGCCTATCATGTTTCCAGAGGATGCCAACTAAATAAAAGGCATACTGATAATTATTTACTAATCAGGTTTGGATGTTTGAAGAAATTAATCAATATTTATGGTATGGTTGATTGATTGTAGCCTAATAAACAGTGTTTTGCTTATCCCAATGCAATCTTTGTGTAGAAAATCAAGTAAATTGAAGTTTATTTATACTTTTCAAAGCATCTATATTTACAGATTATCACCAACAACAAAACTTTTATAAGTATATGGTTGATATCAAAATGAAAGCCTGGATCACAGAGAAATGCTAACAGCAACATTCAAGTGGTATCAAAAGTTACCTGGAAAAATTAACGTGTTAGTAAGAGAAAACTCACAGAAAAAAGAACATGTGAACAAAGGATATGAAAAAAATACACAACCTCACAGTTATGAAAACATTAAATTAGGATTATGTTTTAGCCACTAAGTGAGCAAAAGTTTTAAACTGGGAATTTATTTATTTTTATTTTATTTTATTTTATTTTATTTCCCTTCATAAACTGGGAATTTAAAGGAAAGATAGAAAAATCCTATTGCATATAGTTGGTGGAAGACACGATTGATATAACTTTGCCAGGAGGTAATTGACTAGTTACTGACTGAAGTTCAGGTTTTTCATGAAACATAACAGAACTTGAATCTCAAATGAGCTTCTCATTATAACACAACACAACATCTAACGTGTCACAGATTACATTTTTCTCACTACTTATATCCATTTACATATCTCTGTATATGTAAACCTAAATCAAAAGCTGCTAGAACACTAAAGGAAAACTTTAAGAAACATTAAGGAAAAATTTCTGTAAAAAGATCTAGAACTGAATATTGCATACATCAGATGTATACTAGATGGATGAAATAAGGATGAATGGATGGTTGTGTAGGTGGTTCAATAACACATTGTTTCTAAGAGCAGTACTGAAGTACTTTATTGACTCTATGATGACGCCATATATTTTAATATCCTATTTCGTTTCAAAAATTATTTCAGTTGGTTTATACTCTTTCCCCCATTGGCCTATACAGACATATTTCTCCCTAGGAATATCATTTTCCAAGATGGAAGACAACATTGTATTAATAAACCTACTTTTCTACATTAAGTACGCTGACCAAGAGCATTTCCTGACATGATGTGTTCTTTCCCAAATGCATGGTGACTTCTACTTTCAGATTCAATCTGAAGTAATAAAAACTTAAGAGAACACACAATTACTAAATTCAGTTTGTGTCTTTAAAAATATGCTTCTTAAAAATTTAGAAATACAACACATTCTAATTAAAAAAATAAAGAGTAGCATAAAAGAGACCTAAACAGGGATATTTGAGACCTGCTTTATTTTCCACTTAACATTTCTTTAATCTACATGTCAATTTAGGTGCCAACTGGGGCCAAACATGACTCATGTACTCTGTGTCAATTATTATGGCTTGTAAAAGATTTTCGGGTATTAAAAAAAAAGACTATTTTTAAATGTTCATTTTTTTGGTAAAAATACAAAGCACTGTAAACTATGAGCATTTGTAATAATATATTTGTATTAAATTGTTACCAATCACTGCAAGACCCTTTGATTTCTGGATTTGGCAGTGTTAAACTTCAACAAAGCAAACAACCGTCAAAGGAATGCTTAGAGGCTGTGCCAATTAACAAAAATATGTTGATTTTATATCCAAGTGATAATCACAGCAGAGGCTTGCTGAAATGTTCACCAACATCTGTGTTCTCTTCCTCTTGGGCATACAAACAGATTACATTTCCCTGCTCTTCTGCATTAAGAAGATTGGGTCATATGATGGATTTCTGTCCAACAAAATGTGTGAGGGAGGATGTACATGACTTCTGGGTTTGCTACTCACACAATCTTCCATGCTTTATTCCTCTACCTGCAAAATGGAACGAAAGGGATCCAGCAAAGGACTGAGAGGCCCTAAAAATGACTAAGACATCAAATGGAAAAGGCCTGGATTCCTGAATGTTGAGCATGTACCCTGGACCCTGACCACATGGACTATGACATGGTTAAAAATTCTCTTCTACTGAATTATGGCAGAAAACCAGTAATAGCCACATAATGTACTGCTATCCACTTTAATGCTCACAATACTCTTTAATGTTCATTCTGACCCTATTATAACAAAGAACAAACTCAGGCTTTGAGGGATTAAATTAATTGCCTTCAACTTTTCACCAGATGCTGCTTAAGTCTGCATACTTTTTTTTTTCTTTTTGAGAGAGAGTGCACACATGCACGCATGAGGGAAGTAGGAGCAGAGGGAAAGAGGGAAACGGAATCCCAAACAGGCTGTCAGCACAGTACCTACTGTGGGGCTCAATCCCATAAACAGCAAGATCATGACCTGAGCTGAAATCAAGAGTCTGAGGCTAACCGACTAAGCTGCCCATACCCCCACATCTATACTCTTACACATAACAGTATATTGTTCCCTAAGGAGAAATAGAAGGAAGAAAAAGAAGATATGGCCATGGTTGGGAGTGTTTAACACTGAAAACAGACTATAAATAATAGTAGTTGTAGGGTAGTTGAAGCAGGTGATCTCAGGGTTTGGAAATGTGTGGGCAAGAGTGCAGACAGGAGGCTTTGGAATCGGGAATTACCTTAGTGATAGGGTGGATGCTTGTTCCTGCATCTAAGGTAAAGTGATATGACAATTAAATCTGCCCTAAGCCTGTGCTGCAGTTGGAGATGAGGCAGCAAGCACCCCTCCCTCCCCAAGCGAACTGCTAGGGGGATGGGAAATGGAGATGAACAGGCATCTAATCAACTTTGCCTGGACAAATTTTGTACCAATACAAGAGTTGATTGCTAGGCTACTGCTCATGAAGTCTTTTTTACAAACAGATTCAACCAGTGCTTTTAAAATCTAAAAAAAAAAAAAAAAAAAAAAAAAANAAAAAAAAAAAAAAAAAAAAAAAAAAAAAAAAAAGAAGGTAATAATATATTTTCTGGGAGCACGTAAATAATAAGAGTGATGTGGGGCGCCTGGGTGGCTCAGTTGGTTGGGCGTCCGACTTCAGCTCAGGTCATGATCTCGCAGTTTGTGAGTTCGAGCCCCACATTGGGCTCTGTGCTGACAGCTCGGAGCCTAGAGCTTGCTTCCAATTATGTGTCTCCCCCTTTCTTTGCCCCTCCCCTGCTCATGCTTTGTCTCTCAAAAATAAATAAATGTTAAAAATTTAAAAAATAATAATAATAAGAGCAATGAATAAAAGACAAGAAGAGTTTTTAAGGTTATGAATAACATGCACTCTCAAGTGCATCTGGTCCCTAGAAGTTATTTTAGTATAGTTCATTTGGGAAGCATCAAAGCTAAGGGGTTCTTTTGGAAGGAATTTCTAATTATGGAAAGATCCTGAAAAACTCATCTCTATGTTCATCTATAAAACCATGAGCATTTCTGAAACTAAATATTCAGTTTTAAATTTTCTATAAATTGGAGAGACAAATGAACATAATCTATCTGTATGTTAAATGCATTTACTCTATGACCCTGCAATTCCAGTGATCAGAATAAAAAAATATATATACATATATTTTTTAAAGGTTGTTACAGGGTGTAAATGACATATGTATAAATAATTAGGCTCTCAATAAATGGAAGTTTTTAAAAAATATATTTTCTATTATTTTTATTATAGTAAAAATAGGGAGACTGTCAAGTAAATTATAGTGTACCCTGCAACTGAATACTACGAAACCATTTGAAATAATGAGTTGGGTCTATATTACATGTTGTCAATCAAAAACAAGTTGCTCCAAATATTTATAATGTATTTCTCTTTACAGCTTAAATCTATATGTGCTTAATATAGCATAGAAAAATGTTTGGACATATAATTTACTCCATATAGTCCTGAGTATTTAATTTCTTACAGTGAGAATTATATAAAAGAAAGATAAATTTTATAAGTATAATTTTGAAAACTTTTTAAAACTACAGTGTTAGAACCACCTCATTGGCAAGGGTCTAATCTCAACCTTGCTTTAACTAGGCATGCTTACTTCCCAAAAAGCCACTTGGGGTTTTCAAGGAATACTCATTCTGAAACTATCTTCTGCATGTAACAAAGAACTGTGTATTAAATAGTTGCCTTAAACTTTTTAGTTACTTCTAAGTTTGTATGGTTCACTAGAAACTGCCCCACGAAATATGGAAAAGCAGATACCAACTTTGTATCTTTGTATAGCACAACGTGGTTTTCGGAGGGACCAATATTTTCCTTAAAGATGTTCTAATTCATGTGTTTTTTGGGCTGCTGTGCAAAGAACCTTATGAAAATATTTTTAATAATATGAATAAAGTTTTTCAGAGTTGGTTATAAACTATTTACTACATTTGAACTGGTATCTGTTTTTTGGTTATAATATAAAATTTATTAAAAATAATGACTTTGGTAAATGTATCCTAAGCAAATAATTGAGGACAAATGCATATACATATGCATATGTGTGTATATTTGAGAAAAATATACATTATCAAAGAAATGAGTTTGGAAAAATATACACAACCAAAAAAATAAGTAATACATTTCAATAGGGAGAATTTGTTTAACACTTAGGTGTATTTTCTACCGGTTTCTAAAATAAATAACATGTTATAAAAATTAAAAGTAATAAAATATAAGTCTCAGTATATCATCAATCTGTTATTTGGGAGGAAAAAACTTTCAAGAATGATAAGAGAAGTATTCATTTGTTTACTTTAATCCTTATTATTGTCTTATTTGAGAATAAAACGCTATAAATACACATACATACACACACACACATATGCATATACATATGTGTTTATATGTTACCTGAAATCTCACCTGGAAGGAAATTTGTGAAATGCAAAACAGTTGCAAGACAGATTGAATATTTCAACCACTTACTTAATAGAAATAGCCCGAAATGTTTCCTGGACAATACCAAGAAAACTTAAAAAAAGTTTAATATTAAGTTAGGAATAAAAGAATTTAACTGAAGATACAGAAAACATTAAAGCATCTACCTCAATTTAGACCTTACTTACCACATCTCTCTTTTTTTAATGTTTATTTTTGAGAGAAAGAGAGACCAGGAACATGAGGAGGGGCAGAGAGACAGGGAGACAGAGGATTCTAAGCCAGCTTTGTGCTGACAGCAGAGAACTCTATGTGGGGCTCAAACTCACAAACCATGAGATCATGACCTGAGCTGAATTTGGATGCTTAATCGACTGAGCCACCCAGGTACCCATATCTTTTGACTTATCCATCCAAATCACCTTGCCAAGATTACGATCTTTATAAGGAAAAATTATGTTAAGTATCATCAGGATGAAAAGAATAATTTCTATTGACTTAGTGTACATTATAATCTAGGAATTATGCTGTTACTCTATGTCCCTAATCATAACGGCCTATTGACTCTGATGAAGAAATATCATTTAAGATGATATTTCCTGAAAAGGAACACAACCAAATCCCTTACTACATTATGTTAATACCATAGTAAAATGAAATAAACAAAACCTGAAAATGTCTAATCAATGGAAGAAACACTTAAGAATCTGTTACTTTAAACAGATGTTGCTCATGCACTTTTTTTCTCCCTCCAAAATTCCTGAGATGAAAACTCTTTTTTTCATTTACTAGAAAGCATTTCTGCTTAGCATTGCTGTTTTCACAGGAAATAGCAGTCCATTTTACTAATCATCACAATCATCAAACCTGAAAAAACACTATCCAGAAAGTGGACACTCTCCCAATCCCTAAAAAATATGTGGCAAGTTAGGAACACTCTCAGGAAAACAAAAGATGTTGGCTCTGTAATTAGCTGCTTCCTGTTGCCTCTTATTAAAAACAAAACAAAACAAAATTTTAATCAATCACATATGAGATAAACTTTTAACTTCAGTAGTGAAAATTGGCCATAGTATTGACATAGTCAAAGACCCATTACTAGCAATAAATCAATGATTTGTTGTTTTCTCCTCAAATGAGAAGTTATGCAGATATGCACACGTACAGATGTTAAGCTCCTATAACACACACAACTTAGACATATAGAGTGTGTCTAAGAATTTTTACAATTATTCTTATTACCGATATAATCATAACACTAAAATAATGAGAAGTGAGGCGCCTCAGTGGCTCAGTCAGCTAAGCATCGGACTCTTGATTTGGGCTGAGGTCATGATCTTATGGTTTCTGAAATCAAGTCCCGTGCAGAGCCTGCTTGGGATTGTCTCTCTCCTTCTCTCTCTTCCCCTCCCCTTTTCTTCCTCTCTCTCTCTCTCAAAATAAATACATAAACTTAAAAAAACTGAGAATACGATTCTATAATGCCAAAGAAACAAATCCATATTTAAAAGAGAATTTAAGTATATATTTTCTTAAATACTTTCCAAAACCATACATTTAATATTGTTTTATATATCCTTTAAAAATGGATTCCTCTGCTCATTTCCAATTTGGGAAAAAGAGGATGAAACTCACTAGAGTATAGAAATGGAAATTTAAAGACTTTTGATATATCTGTGCCATCATCATATGCATATCTTTTGGGGGGAGAAAACAAGAACAAAATCATGTGAAAAAATTGTCTGACTTATACCTCCCATGATCCAAAAACATGCTGATGAAATAAAGTTAGTAAATTTCTGAACAGTAACTGAATTTTTAGGAAAGAATTTTTAGGTGAGTTTTTAATGTTCCCTCATTTTAAGATTGTTTGTTTGTCTGTTTATGAGAGAGAGAGAGAGAGCAGGGGAAGGGAAGAGACAGAATCCCAAGCAGGGTCCACACTAACAACTCACAGCTTGACATGGGGCTCACATTCACTAACCACGAGATCATGACTGGAGCTGAAATAGAGTTGATGCATAACTGACTGAGCCACCCAGTCACCCCTCCATGTCTTTCATTGGTTTACCAACAAAGTTTTGACTTTTCTTTTTTCTTTTCTTGCTTCTTTCCTTCCTTTCTTCTTTCTTCCTTCTGTCTTCCCTTCTTTCCTCCCTTCCTTTCTTCCTTTCTTATTCTCAACTTTTGAAGACTGAGAGAGTGACAAATAACTATTTTGTGACCCTTAAGTTTTACTTTATCTTCTGCAGTTTCATGAGTGTTAGGAAATAAAGGTAAATCAATAAAGAAAAGTAAATCACTAACTAGGTCTTTGAATCATTCTGCAGATAAGGAAAACTAAGAGGAGTGGACATTTAGGTTCTTTTCTCTCACGTAACAAATCACATTTGATATCAACATTTCCTCATGACCATTTAATTAATGTCCTCAATTGAACATAATTTAGGAAGTATTCTTAATATACTTTTTTAAATAAGAGTCTTAACTTCATTAAAATACCAGAACTGCTATTGTCATCTACCAATTCTTCCCATTTCTCAAGCTTTTTATATTCTTTTCTCCCTTTATGATTTAATTCTTCTCAAAATGGCAGAACAGGTCTAAGTGACAGTCAAGCAGGTAATAGGATATGCACACTGTGACCTCTTATTAGAAGCAGTGGGGTTGATCAGATATTAATTTATTTAACCCATTCTTACAGTGATATAGGATTAGGGGATGAGTCTTATGCTCGGATGCTTTATTGAATAGCTGGTCCAGAAGACCTGCTGCAGATAATGTGAAAAACTCTTCCCAGCAGGAGAGAAATGAATGTGTTACACCATAACTTCAGCAATGCATTCTTATTTTACCCTCTGTGTTTCAAATTGCAAAATCCTTTGGCATTTTCCTTTTCATTTGTCACTTGGCTTTAGAAGGCAAGAGATTTCCTGGAGCACATTCCATTGCATGGTTGACAATATCAATTCTACATTAGATACATTAGCAGGCAAAAAGAAAGAGAGAAGAAACCAAATTGGGTATAAATAATTAAATTTGTAAAAGGTCAGTGAACAAGGACAGGAGGAGAAAGGCTGAGGAAATTATGGGGCTTTGATACTAAAATATGAATATTATCTGCTGACATAGTGAACAAAAGGAATGAACAACAAAAATGTCCCCGACTTGCTACTGAAGATCCTGAAGTGTGGTGATAACCAAGTGGTCACCCGTTAATTGTGCTTTAAAGGGGGAAAAAAAGTCAATTGATACAAACCATGCACTCTGAAGCTCTACAGCAAGCCAGCATTGGAATATTGAAACTATCCATGTTTTAAAATAAAATCAATGTGATATGTGGGGTATAACAGCGCCGACTCAAATTTTGGTGGCACTAATTCGGAAAATTGCATTTGGCTTTAGATAAGCAAAAACCAAATATGAGAATTAAAATGTAGGGAGAGGAAGAAAAGGGATGGAATTTCAAAATGGGAAACTATTATGCTTCTAATATATTTAGATAGCTCACACACACATGCATGCACACACATTCACATAGTATTTTATTTCTATGGTGAGACTGAGCGACATCTAGTGATCTACCATCTCTTTGTTTCACATTAACAACACGCTGTCGACCATCTTTCCAAGTTGTTACATTTGCTATTTCATTCTTTTTTTTTTCTTCTAGTTGCCTGCATAGTACTTCATTGTTAAGTTTTTTCAAAAAAACTTTTAAAAGTCACTCTTTGAATTGAATGACATTAAAGTTGTAATACTAGGTTTTTATATTGCTAACAATGTTGCAATGAATGAATGTCTTTGTACAAATATCTGTATGCATATATGCTATTATTTCTGTAGGACAGAGCCCTATATAGAAGATTGTAGGGTCAATAGGTTATGCATGTTTTAAATTTTAATACAGCAGCGCAAAATCACCCTCCAATAAGATTTTATGTCTGTCAGAGATCACATAAAATATTTTATTTCATTTAATTTTGTTTATTAATGAATTAGAATCCCTGCCTCATTTGGAAAAGGGTTTGGGAAAGCTTACAAGCTAGATTTATGCAGAGCAGGAAAAGACAGTGGCTTAGTCAGTGAGGCAGTGACATTTTTGTCATGTTTTGATATGAAAAAGCAATCCTGATGCTGACAGTTTTATGTTTTTACTATTTTATTACAGGTGCTTGGAGCATTCCCCACCACACACACACACACACACACTCACACACACCCTTTGGACACTCTATAACACTGCCCTCCTAAGGAAGTAAAATATTCCATTTATTTCTCTGCTTCCAAAAGTTTTCCTGCTTAATTGTCCATTTGCAAATTAAAGCATATATTTTCACACACACTCGATTTACAGCTTAATAATGCATAGAGTCAAAATTGATGAATTTCGACATTTGAAAGTGAGTACAGATGTTCAAGATTCAGATATGTATAAAACTGCAAAAAAAATCCACTTCGATTGCATTGCAAAAGAATCCAAATGCTTTACGGAAATTCAATGGCAAATAATCTGTAAAATGCAATCGCATTAAAAAGAGTAGCTCCTTGATGAACATTTAGAACTCATCACAGAATGATCAGGAGATGCTAAAGGAAACAGAATTCATGATGTGTTTGAATAAAGTAAGAGAGAATATACCCTGTCCAGATAACAGACATTACCTTGTCATAATTATTAACAATCCACAATAGACCACGCTGGATTCTCTAAAGAAGCCTGATGAAGAAAGCAAAGTTATCATCATTTCTCTAGTCTTTCTTGATCCATAATATGTGACATTTATCTGTGGACTCTGTGTTAGGTCTTTGACTAATTGTGAGAATTATCGAAGCAGGTTTAAAAATTGGGCTTTTTCCCTTCGTTATTCATGAAAGCTCTGCCAGCTGGTATGGTCAACAGAAAATGCATGATAATCCTAACTGTGCAGGATACTTCTTCCACAAAACATCACACATTCTAAAACAGACTTCCATGTGTGACTTTTGGATTATCTTTCACATTAGCCCACCTGTGTATATGTTCTTTTGCCCTAACTTAGATTATCAAGAGGACAGTGCATGGATGAAACATGTCATCATTTGCCTGGTTTGAAGCCCTTGCACAGGGACAAGGTGATATCAGAATGACAGGAAAGAAATGAAAAAAATGAATTCTGCTCTTTTCAAATATGGGGTTATTTCTTTCTTTTGGGTTCTTTGTTGGAGGGTTCTGATTCTGTCTGTGCGTTTCCAATTCTCTGTTTGAGAAGAGAAATGTGGCACATGGATCAAAGCTCTGGTTTTTAAAAATATATTATACTCGGGAATGAGAAAGAACAGGCTACTTTTCAAAGTCATTCCTACTCCTCATACATTTAGAAGACAGATTAGTGCTGAAAACAGGTATTGGAGGGCAGATAAAGTGCAAGAGAGAAAACTTTCAGCCAACTTAGAATACATGTGAGGCAGCAATAATCTCTTTGTATTTGCCTGGTGTTAATGTACTTAGAAATCTAACAATCCAGTCACAGAATAGATAGTAAATGAAAAGGATTTCACTCTAGTAGCAGCTTCAGAATAGAAAATTAATACATACGACTCAGTATGTATTCCTGTGAATTTCAGCAGAATCTGCCACAAACATCACACACACACACACACACACACACACACACACACTGCATAGACACAAACACCACAAATAAACCACATACACACACATATGCCACCCACACCACACACACAAGCACCACAGCCACATACACAAACACCACTCACACTACCCAAACACGCACACTATCCATATACGACCAAACTCATACCACACACACACAAACAGCACACTCACCACACACATCACACATGCACCCCCACAAGCACTACCCCCCAACACATACACCACACTCATACACACAAACACCACTGACATAACACACATACCACACACATACAACAACATGCATATACCACACATACCACACACAGGTACATAAACACTGGTCTTTACCAAGATGGCATGGTACACTCTAGTGAGGTATGTTATTAATTAGACTTGAAAATGCAACTGGCATCTTCCTTTGTATACTAGAAGAAGAACATCACAGATTCATTTTGTCATTTGAGGCTTCTATGTCAGCCTGAGCTAAGGAAGGGGGTAGGGGCCTGGGGCTTCAAAGGGAAGGAGGATAATCCACAGGACAATAAAGTTATTTCTGATAATAATAATAAAAGTTATCTCTGATAATAGCCCTGTCTCTGAGTCAGGCCCCTTATCTAAGTTCTTTTAGGTAGTAAAGGGCAAGATAAGTTTTTCCTGCATCTGCTGGGTCTTGTTGGCTTTTACCTGGAAATAATTCACATGCCCATGTGGCACATATGGGGTCACATATTCTGGTCCCCCTCAAAAGCAAGTTCCTTGAAAGGGAAGCCTCAACACAGTGTCTGCAACTGCTAAATTGTTTCTGTCCCTTCCTTTCCTTGTCTTAACATTTCTAGGCTTAGCACATTGCCAGATGGATGGGGAGGGAGACCATGCTATAACGGCAAAAAATATTATCCCTTCCTCCAAAACCATTCAGATCATCAGTTAACAGAGCTCAAAAGTGAATAAACCTGGAGATTTTTTTTCATGCCCTGCATGGGATGAGCTCACATTGATTAATTTTTGAGAAGTTACAATTCATTAGTATTCTCTGTGTTGGCTTTGATTCCTAGATGTCATTCAGTACACCTGGTGCATCTATTATATGATGTGAGCAGAGGGAGCTAAAAGGAACATGCAGTGACTACAAATTTCGGTAAAAGTGTTCATGAGGAACACAGGCTGTGAGGAAAATGTTTGAAACCATCTTGGCTAACACTGTCCACATATTCGGTGATGTAACTAGAACTCTCAGTGGGCCCATTGGTGTGGAGATGCAGCTAGTAATAAACCACAGACAGTAACAAAATTCCAGGGTTAGCTTTCTAACAGCCTTTATTTTGCTTTCCATCAATGTAAATTTCATATGTAAACGAGTGTAGTTCATTTTAATGAAGTGTACACTTTAAATGTATTAAAATGAATTATTCAAGGACACAGCAGGAAAGCAACAGATGTACCCATCTGAGGGGGGTCATGCTTAGTTTCACTTGATGAATGTTTGTTTTGTTGCTTTGAAAAATTAATGCAATGAAATATTTAAAATGAATAAGGAGGTTTTAAATTGACTTGGTGAAAAAGGGTTCTTTCCTTTCCGATTTTTTCTGATGTGCCAGTGGCATTAAGTAGGATTGTATTAACATAGTTTGTCTTGATGTGCTAAGAAAGTTGCATGGAATATTTATTAAGTATATGGGTATGAGTATGAGTTGTGCATTTAAAGACAAATTTTGAAACGTGGAAAATTCAGGCCTATCCTGTTACTCAGAAAAAAGTTAAGAGTCTTGACAGTTTTGAAACTGGTTATATGGTTGAGGAAGACAGAGGATTACAGAATAGTAGAATGGTTTCAACCATCTGTGTTTGAAATTCCTTCAGTGATCTTCTAATATTAGAACATAGTTTAGCATTAAGTCAACTCCCTTTACAGATCTTTGAAAGGCATTCACCATTATTTCCTTAATAGATATTGCTTGCTCTCATTGGTAAATCAAAGGCATTTCTTAAAAAAAAAATCTGAAGTATTTGCAAAGTACTTAAGTTACTCTGTTATTATCAGAATCCCCAACTTTAAGGATCATACCATCCAACATGCTTAGAAAAAGAAAACAAAACAAAACAGAGGATACACATCATTACATTTGATGTTTTTACAAAAACCTGTGTTTAACAAATTATGGTTTCAAAGACCCAGATGATGAACTACTCAACCCCACACAGTTACAAAGATTTCACTGTTGCAACAATATTTGATAGTACTCATTTGACAGCACTTGCTTATTATAGCACAGACACGAGTGATCTCTATGTCATTTGTTTTGCTTAATTTTAAGTAAGCTAAGGTGAGAGCTCTATAAAAATAAACCTTTTTAAGTTTCTCTTAGTGGCTTAGTAAAAAGTATAACATGTAGACAGCAAGCAAATGTTAGCATATCTCAAATTTAAGGGAACTATTTCATGTTCCGTGTCTGTTCATGTTATGGGATTTTTGTTGCCAAAGCACTAAGAGACATAATTGATTTCTGGACAATGTTGACACCTCTCCCTCCCTCTTTCCTTCCTTCCTATCTCCTTCCCTCTCTTCCTTTTATTTCCTTCTTGAATCTCCAAAAGAAATATAAAATCTAAAATCCTAATTAGATTCTTCATACGCTTGTCTGAACAAATAGCCAGATTTATTTAGAAAATTTTCACTGGCACCAAATGTTGCCTCTCTCCAAGCAATAAACATCCTGTCTGACAGCTCTCTTTTTAGAAACAAATATTCTGTCTAATACTTTGTGGAAGATTTAAGTAGCATGAACTATTTAGCCCTGGAAGTTTAGATTTTCTTCAGATTTTGAACAATCCATTTACACAGCTAGTCAGATTGGGTGGGGATAAAGCATGCCACAACAGAAACATTTACTTGAGGGTCAAAAGATTTTACTCATATTCTAGTTGTATGGCCTTAGCCAAGTCACTGTAACTTTTGTAGATTTTCTTCTTCTATCAAGAGCAAGGTAATAGGTAGTATTGTGCTAGATGATTATGCCCTAGAGGATAAAATCCAAACTCTTTAATGTACATACTTCATCATATCTGACCCCATCTTGCCTCTCCAATTTCATCTACAATTTTCCCACCGCAGACAGTCAATGCTCCAGCCTTGTTAAAATGCCCCCCACTCGTCAATCTCACATGCCATTTCATAACTTCATGCTCACTCCTAATGGAATCATCTCCAATCTTTTCCCATTCTTAACCTAGAAAACTTTCACTTGCCCTTTATATAAGGGTAGTTATATAACTACAAGTTTATATAACACTTACATGTGAAGATTTCCTAAGATTACCATAGCACATTGGTCATCCTTCTCTCTTTTATGGTCTATTTGTTATATAAATTTCCCACCCCTCTGGAATTGACTAGTAGAGGAACTGTGTTTTATTCATATTAGGGTGGCGTATAGTAGATGCTAAAGATAATTTAATTATTTACTATAGAACTCTATTAGTTTCTCTTGAGTCAATTACTCAGTGAAGCAATGGATCATAAGGCAGAATAGATTATAATGGATTATAATGCAGAATTATAATGAGCCTTCACAGGTCATATCTCTGTCTTCATTACCCTCCTCTCTCTCAGTTTACAAAGGAAAAAGAGAGTCCAGGAGAGTTTAAGAAATGTACGTTAAGATTAATAACTTCCTAATGATGTATCATGGACCAGAATCTAATTCCACTACCATTTATCTATTCATTAATTCAGCAAATATTTGTTAAGCTTCTACTAGCTATACAGTTTAAGGTTAGAAATATGACAGCAAATAAATCTGAAAAGTTTTCTTGATCTCATGGAGTTGATGCTGTAGTGCAGGGAGATGGGAACTAATTAGTAAGAAACCCAACAAGATATGAAATTGTATGATGACAATGATACAAGACAAAAATAAGATGCACTATTTTATCTTGCCTGTCATGTATGCAGCTAGACAGAAAAATACAAAGATGTATTTTATTTTATTTATTTTTGTTTTTTATTTTTTTAAGCAGGCTTCATGCCAAGCATGGAGCCCAGTGAGGGGCCTGAACTCATGACCCCGAGATCAAGACCTGAGCTGAGATCAAGAGTCAGATGCTTAACTGGCTGAACCACCCAGGTTCTCTCAAAGATATATTTTAAATGAGTACTCAGCCTTAAGGTTTACAGAGATACCTCTGAAGTGCTTCCAAGATAGAGTATGAATTTCATGGGGATCCAGACTCCCACACTCTGAGAGAGCTCACACGCTCATTTATCTTCTGTTATCCTCCTCCCAGGAAATCCTGGATTGTTGACAAGCATTTACAATCATGGCAAAAGACAGAAGTACCAGCAAATGCTATTTTGTTCACTATGCTTCTTCTGCCCTTTTCTTGTCCCCATCAGACAACAGCTCAAATGATGGAAGAGGCAAATGGAGAAATATTCTCTGTGATAAAACACGTGCAGCCTGAAAAATCCAATGGGGTCCAATAATAACAGAATTAAAAATGGCACAAAGAACCTACAGCCTCAAACGAATGGCATTCACACGGTGAGAACGAGAAACAGAGTGTGCTGGCATAACATGTATGATTTTTAGAGGGAGCCCTTTGGAAAAAAATGAATTTAATAGATTCTTTTTGCTTCATCCCCCTTAGCGAGGTTGTTTTGCTGTAGGGCTTGCTCATTATCCCATGTGGGTGGCTGCATACCAGGCACATGGCCATGTGCACACACACAGAATCGCCTAATGAATCTCCAAAGCTAAAGGGTTTCAGGGCAGTCAAAGAATCTCTTTAGAAAAAGGCAGTGCTCTCCAGGCTCATGATTCACCTGTGGCCTCAAATTGTTACAAAGTCCTATGCCGGAAAATCCATTTGCATCAAGGACTCAAGGCCTGGATCATATGGTTTTAAGATGGTGCTCTGTGGAAAGGGCTTAAGGGACAGCTAAAAGGAGTGAGCTCAGTAGGAGTGGTCTTTCAACAGCATTGGGAGGTTTAATAAGATTCTACATTCACTGTGAAGGACCAAAAAATGACCACACACCATTGACCCAGCTTGTAATCACATTCTTCAAACTGAGTAAGCCTCATAGAATTCAATGAGCTCATGGTTCTCAACTGATAAATCAGTTTGATTGAAGAGAGTTGACTCTCTACAACTCAAGAGAGTTGGAGTTGACTGCATGTTTCATAAACCAAAATTATTTGTATTATGTGTTTCAAAATAGAACACATGTCCAGGAGCACCTGGGTGGCTTAGTTGGTTAAGTGTCCGACTTCAGCTCAGATTGTGATCTCACAGTTGGTGAGTTCAAGCCCATTGGGATCTGTGTTGACAGCTCAAAGCTTGGACCCTGCTTCTAGTTCTGTGTCTCTGGCATTCTCTGCCCCTACCCCACATATGCTCTGTCTCTCTCTCTCAAAAATGAATAAATATTAAAAATATTAAAAAAAGAATACATGTCTAAAGTTAATAGAAGGCATCCATCTCAAATGAGAGAAGATGCAGCTTGGAGAAATGAAAGCCATATACAATTAGTTTCTTAGAAACTGAAAATGTGAAATGCTATTTTATTTTTCAGTCACTAATTTAATGATTGATTCAAGGCATATTAAGTTATTTGCAAATTTTCATTCAGATGATTAATACACAGCAGTGAAAAGAAAAACTGACAGAGTCTTGCCTTCCCCCCACCCCTCCCTGCAAAAGCTAACATTCTAGGCCAAATTCAATTCTAAACTCACTGGGTGTATGTATGTACGTATGTATGTATGTATATATGTATGCATTCACACATGCATGCATGTATATGCATTTTTGCTTTTGCTTCCAGGAAGCTCAATTATGGTTTATTGCAGATCTTGATTTAGATCTCCATGCTTTGAAGACAGTTTAATATCCCTCCTAACTGTTACTACTCTTTAATATGCTTTGCTTTGGTTCCATTTATTTATCCATATATTCTATTTTATTTGTGATTAAGTAAACTCAAATATGTTTTTGTTATACTTGAAAGTTGATGGGGGGTATAATGATAATTTAATTAGAGAGCAAATGATCAAGGAGGACATGTTTTTTGTCCCTCTTTTTCTGTTCCTTTTGGCCAGACTGATTCTGATATCAAATCTTAGCTGGTATCAAATCCTGTCCTGGCCACTCATTATGTGTTGGAGATAAATGTTTCAGATACTCTGAAATTCAGCTTAATTAGAAATGACAGAAGTTAAGGTGTAGATTTTTTCAGGGACAAGACATAATGATCCACAAGCACTTAGAAAAGTGCTTGGCATAATCAGTGTTTTATAAATGTTCGTTCTGTTTTCTTCCACCTTTCTTTATTTTATTTTAGTGATGGGAAAGCCATCCTACCAAAGGGGGATGGGAAACAATGATGCTCACATATAGCAAGCCAAAGTGGGTTTTCTTCCACAAGAGACCTATTATAGCCTCTGAGCATGCTGAAGACAATATATGAAGATAAGATAAACTCACAATACATTGAGTTTCTATACCCACCATTCAAACAGTAGCTCACCTGTGCTTTTCCATAATTACGAACACACTATTTAGTTGGACTTAAACTAAGTATATATTGCACATATGTTGTATGAGCCAGCAACAATGGATTTTACATATCAATAGCTCACTGGATTTCCAAGAGAAACTTCTGGAGTAAGCACAATTATTCCCTTGATGCAAAAAAAGCTACTTTTCCCAGGGTCATGCAGCTGCATGTATGTTGGCACCATGGTCTGAATCAATGGTTTAATGTCAGTAGTTACCTTCTTAGTCACTAACTAGTACCACATAAAACTGAGGCGACATTATTGAGTCTGTATTTATTCAGGCTCTTGACAGTATGTTGCCTGTTTGGGTTGGTTTCCAATTAAAGAAGATACTCGCAGAGATTTAGCCATGTCCAAATTCATGCAGGCCCTCCTCAAATCCAGAACCAATCCTTCATTCAGAAGTGAGCATAGGGGTGTCTGGGTGGCTCAGTCAGTTAAGCATCTGACTTTGGCTCAGGTCATGATCTCGCTGTCTGTGGGTTCGAGCCCCACGTCAGAGCCTACTTCAGATTCTTGTGTTTCCCTCTCTCTCTGCCCCACCCTGCTCATGCTCTGTCTATCTTTGTCCCCCAAAAATGAATAAACATTAAAAAAATATAATAAAAAATAAAATAAAAATTTAAAAATTAAAAAAAGAAGTGAACATAAACTTCCCACAGAGGTCTATTTGGTACAATGTACTAATGGGTACATTGTCAGAGATCCTTGCTTAAGAGTCAGTGCCAGACTTATAGACCAACAGCCCACAGATGAGGTTCACTGAGGCTGCCAGAAACATTTTGGTAAAATGAATCCTGTTTCAGATAAATGTTTAATACAGACCCATTGATAGAACACCCGTAACTTTAGCCTTACCCCCCTAAGGAGTGCTTGGGGCGTATGTGTACTATTTATTTATTTATTATCGGTTTCCAGAGAGTTCTTCCACACATGGCACTTTATCATCATCCTCAGAGATGGCCATAAATTATTGAGAGACCTGGTGTTTTCCCTTTGTATCACCCTCCATGCACACGCGCACTCTCAACCAAAATAAGTCAAAACATTGGTTTCTTTAATCCTTTTGTACAGTCCCTCATTATTTAAAAATCAAAATGTTTTCTCCAAGTAATTCTTTTTCAATTTTTTTTTAAATTTTTAATGTTTTTATTTATTTCTAGGAGAGAGAGAGAGAGAGAGAGAGAGAATGTGAGCAGGGGAGGGTCAGAGAGAGAGGGAGTCACAGACCGAAACAGGCTCCAGGCTCTGAGCTGGCTGTCAGCACAGAGCCCGACGCGGGGCTCGAACCCACGAACCGCGAGATCATGACCTAAGCGAAAGTCGGACGCTTAACCGACTAAGCCACCCAGGCGCCCCCTTTTTCAATTTTTTTAAAAGAGTATCTTTAAGGGATTTAAGAAATAATTTACCTTCCATGTGGCAGAGAAGCTTTTCTTACAGAAAATTTTGCTGGTAGCATGAAATTCCCTTGGGGAATGTCATATAAACAGAGGATTCAAGTGAGAGCCTGGCGTCACCTTTGGGGCTTAGCAAAGTGCCTGGTGCAGACAAGGGGCTACAAAAAGTATTTGCTGGCCCAATGAGAGAAGTGTGTGCACGCATGTGTCTAGACAAAGGGGAAGAAAATAGTCGGTCCTCAAACACCAACTTGCAGGCTGATGTTTCCCTCTCTTATTTCAGATCTACATGTAAATTAGCAGAGCAATGAAGCCAACATTGAAGGAGAGTCATGTTCACTAACTGCGTTCCCAACAAATGAAGCACTTTCATCTCTGCCAGGGAAGGAGAGTGCCTCCATCACACTGCAAAACAAACAAGCAAACAAACCCTAAAAGAGGGTCTCTGATAATCACAGGCCCTTCTTTTTATCATATCAAAGATGTGAGCCACAAGCCAAAATCTTACCAGGAGGTTGCAGTTTTTATTAAGCATAGCCAGATACAGGTATATTTCTGATTCTTTATATGATCCTTTCATGGAATCTTCAGCGTGTCTACAGTGGGTCCCAATCAGAAAAATACATGAGATGCTTCGGCTACTTTGAAAGCATTTTCCATTTTTTCTTTCTTAATAGATGATGATGCCATCTATTTGCATCTATAATGTTGAGTAAAACCTGTAATATTACTTACCTCATTAATCAGAGAGTCACCTGAGAATCATTCTGAACACCTTCATTTCCCCCAAAACTAATATGTAATCTCTCATGAGGTCCTGCCTCTTCTACCTCCAAAATGTAATTGTAAATGTAATTAACAATATGTAAATATAATTTGGGATATATGTGTATCTGCTGCCCCCCAGGCCACCATTAGCTATTTCCTATGCACAGCAGCAGCCTCTAAATGTCACCCTGTTTCCACTCATTGGTTTAGAATCCAGTTTCAACACATGAACCGGCACAATCTCCCTTGCTTAAACTTCCAATGCACTTAGAATCTGCTCCGGATCATTAACAAGGTCCCAAGGCCCAGTGCTCTGACCCAGCCCAAGACAGAGTCCTGTTCTCTCGCTCCCTGTGTGCCAGGGTATCAATGCGCTTCAAGTGCTCGAACACCTCCCCTCTCCTTCTTCTGGGACTCCGTACATGGGTTCCTTATGCCTGTAATGCCCTCTGCCTCCCAATTGTCACCTGTCAATGTCCACTTCAGGTCTTGAATTAGTTAACTCTAGAAAGCCTTTTTTGATACCTAAAATAGGTTCTATCATATTCTCACTCATCGTATTCTGTTCTTTTCCTTTACAGACTTATTTAAATGCATAATTATACATTTGGAGGGTATTTGATTATTGACTATCTCCCATTCAAACAGTAACCTTCATGAATTCAGGAACTGTAACTATTTTGTTGGCCACCATGTTTCTAGGGTCTTATGCTGTACCTGATATTTGTGGAGTAAAAGAATAAAGTCTAGCATGGACAGAGAGTTTCACTCAAGTGATTTCCCAAAATACTTTTTCCCTTTATGTTCTTAAATTTTTTAGAGAGTGAGAGTATGAGTTGGGGAGAGGGGTAGAGAGACAGAATTTTTTTTTTTTAAATTTCTGAGAGAGAGAGAGACAGCGTGAGCAGGGGAGGGTCAGAGAGAGAGGGAGACACAGAATCTGGAACAGGCTCCAGGCTCTGAGCTAGCCACCAGCACAAAGCCCGACGAGGGGCTTGAACCCATGAACCATGAGATCATGACCTGAGCCGAAGTTGGATGCTTAATGGACTGAGCCACTCAGGCGCTCTGAAAGAGACAGAATCTTAAGCAGGCTCCACATTCAGCATGGAGCCCAATGCAGGGCTGGATCCCGTGACCCTGAGTTCATGATCTGAGCTGAAATCAAGAGTCAGATGCTCAACTGACTGAGCCACCCAGGTGATCCCCCTTTTTAATTGTCTTACCTACTTTAGAATGTAATTAATGCTGCTAACAAGGATAGCTATCTCTCACTCCAAAAATTGTAATGGCAGAATTTAGGAGGTGTCAAAGCAAGGTGGAGGTAAATAAATAATATTGACCTCTATCTGTGATGATGATGAGGATAAATATTATTATGATACCAGATATTTATTGAGTGCTTACTTAATAAATATGACTGTATATTATATACTAAGGGATATATATATATATATATATACTCATTTAACTTAATAATACTATGAGGTAGGTACTATTATTGTTCTCATTATATGGAGGAGGAAACTGAGTCACAGAGATGTTATGTTTTCCCAAGATCACACAGTAGTAGGCTGTAGAGCTAGGATTCTGACCTAGGCAGTCTGGTTCTAGAGATTAGCTCATGTTGCCTTTTTTTCCAGAATATTCCAAAATATGTGCACATGACAGTAGATGTCAAGGCTAGGAAACTGGGTAAATGTCAGGTATGAAGCAAAAACATGAAGAATCCTACATTTCAAAAAAAGGACCTCATATGAAGTATGGGAGCAATAAGTCATATATGAACTCCTTTCCTAGAAACTGAAGTATAGTTTGGATTACTCCTTTTTGAATAATTGGAATTGAGACTGAGAAAAATAAAGAATAATCATGGACTGGAGCAAGGAACCCAGGTTTGGATATTCACTTACTTTCTCTGCTCTTTAACCCTCTGTCATTTTTAGCAAAATACCAGAGGCACGAAAGAAAAATCATAGCATTCTGTGATAAACAACTATGATGATGTAACAATGAATTCTTATCTATTCATCTATTTTATTTTGTTAAGCTGATTAAACGGTAGAGCTAATTGATGTTCTAGTCAACTGAATACATGTAATAAACTACAACATGTAGTTACATGTTATGACAAGTAAACTAGGATTTACGACACATTAGGAGATTAAGATTTTTTATCTTTATAAAAGAGCATCTGGTCATTTTTGAGAAAAAAGTAGATTAGTAATGGTTAAGTGTAGGGGTACCTATCATATGATAGTGCCCATTCAAGTTTCCTATTTATGTGCACAAGATAATGTGATATAAATGCAAAATGCATTGTCCTGTCACTGCTTTTGTTAGTGGAAATCTTTATGAGGATACCCACAAAAAAGCTTAAGTGGGCAGCGCTAGCCTGACAGGTGAGGAGATTCTGTGTTGGTTCTCCTCACTGAACAGATGGAATTTCAGACAAGAGTAGAGTTATAGTCACTTAATGATGGGTTCAGCTGTGCAATCTCCAAGGTAAGAAAATTGTCCCCTCTTAATGATAAACAGTAAAATCCATTCTTTATATGTCCGGCCTAGCTCAAAGCCATCTTCCAAAAATGGATTTTCTAGCAGAAAACAAAAACAAAAACAAAAAACAAAACAAACCAACTACTGAAAGCTTTTCAGGTAATGCTGTCACCTAAGTACACAGCCATTTGTTCTTTTCATCAGTTGTTTGTTAGGGTTTTTTTTTTTTTTAATGACATCCTGAAATTCCAAAGATGACAGATAAAAGGTTTTTAGCAGCATTGCGACATCTTTGGCCAGTCACTTTCATTTTGTAACACGGAATTTCTGTTAAAACAGCAATACATAAAAAATAGGATTGACCTCAAGGCTTTAAGATGTGAGATCAATGCAGGAAATGGAAATGAAATTCTACTAAGGCGGCATTTACATAAGAGCTTTCTTTGAAAGAAATCAATGTTATTCACCTATTCACCCCACTTGTGTATGAGAGGCTTTTTACAAAATAAATAAATAAAAGGACTTCTAAAAGCAGGATTTCACAAACAGACTGGTACAGAGGAATAGGATGTACATTCTATCAGGGGTTAAGGTATGAGGGTTTGCTCTGATTTTCTTTCCTGTCTCCAAACAGGTCTAAGACTCAGGGCAGGGATGAACCCAAGCAAAACAAACAGAAAGGGTCTGTGGAGGGCAAGGTCTCAGTGGACATTCCCAAAAAGAAGGAACAGCTTTGAAAAGGAAATGGAAATCAAATTTGTGTTTCAAAGATCATGCAATTTGGGAAATTTCACTGAATATCAAAGTAAATATGTTTTACTATTTAGGCTATATCTCTGTATTTTCAGCTTCAAAATCTCTGTAACTGATTCAAAAGGCAAGAAAATGGGGCAGGAATAAAAAAAAAAAAACAAAAAAACAAAAAACAGTCCTTCTGAAAACTAAGTAATTCTCCTGAATGCTTCATCTTCCTGTAGAACACTTGGTGAATCACAATACCAGAGAAACAGAGGAGGGACTATTAAGCCTCGGTCATTCTGGAGAATCTCCTACATCTGTGTAGGCTCATTCCCAATAGCATAATTCGGAGAGCTTTGATATTCAATGGAAAATCATCAAGGCAGAATTTTCTAATGACTATACAAGGAGCGTGGGTTACAGATTACTCATGACTGAATCATGCTCTTTGGAAAGTCAGAGAGTCCAAATCCACAAAAATACATTAATACCTCCCATCTATGCTAAGGTAACCTATTTAATGCGAGTCGTCATGACGGCCTGCCCTACTTAACAAAACACTTCGCAAAATGAAGTAGTGCAATGCAAGTATTTTTATTCTTTAAATATAAGATTTAGCCTTTATAGCACAATTATGTTTTATTTTGATACAATGCTTCAATTTTCATACTTGACTCCTCTCGTCATTTGTTTTTAGAATGAATTCTTTAAATTGTATTTGAAATACAGAGCAAAAGATATGTTCTTTGTATCAATGTAGGAGAGAGCTATTGATTTGAGTAAAAATGTGTTCACAAAGAAAACAGAAAATGATCTCAACAAGGTTCGTTTTTCTGAGCCAGATCACCTGTAAATATTCAAGGAGTTCTAGGACATTGTAACACCTTATGCCTTTACGATTTTGTGTTGGAAGAGATAGAAAATGAATTGTGTTGGCCACAGAGTAGAAGTGACTTAAATCCCATTGTCTAGGGTAACAAGCAACTCTGGAATATGTGACTGTCATTTGAAGTGGATGTCAGATGCTGCATAGTTTTGTCTTGGTAACAAGAGCTCAAAGTTGAAAGTTCCCTTGAAAACAATGGGTTTGTCTCATTTTAAATTATAAATGAAATTTATAAATCATAAAATGACCAAATATTTTTGAGGAGTAAGTAAAACATAAATTCTAAAGTTATTATGAAAAGATAGATAAGCAAAAACAAACAACCAAAACACACATGCACCCTCCCCCCCTTAAAAAAAGAAAAGAAATGTCAGAGAACTGTCAAGGTGATGGTGAGTATAGCCCTTCCATATTAAAACATCATATAAAATACTTATTATTAAATTTGTAAGTTAACATATGATTTGACAGATGAATGAAAACAATTGAAAAAACAAGGAAATTTCAAAATATCACATGGTAATTTAGTAGATGAAAAATGTAGCATTTGAATTTAATGAGAAAAAATGTATTATTCAATAAGTGGTGTTGGAACAGCTGCTTAACCATAAGGAAATAAAGAAAAATAAGCTGGCTTCTCCATCTAACAATTTAAGCTGAAATAAATTCTAGATGATTTCAAGGTTAGCTTTTGAAATATTTGTAGAGAAAAAAATTAAGGCATTTTAATATTTTTAGAGTGAGCATTAAATATATATAAACACACACACACATATCTTCAAAAAAAATTGAACATTCCAAAAAAAAGCCCACCATGAATGAAGGCAAAAGATAAGTGATTTGACAAACACCAACTTTCATTAATGCAATAAGTACCTACAAATACATTAAAAAAGGCTACCCTTCAGGTTGAAAAACGGCAAATGACATGAACAAGAGTTTAAAACAAGGAAATCTCAAAGCTCTAAAGACATGAAGACATGTTCAACTTTAGTTCCCATTTTTCTTATTGCTATTTTGATTAAAATATGATAAATCTTCACCTATTATATTGGCTAGGAAAAAGATTCATAGTCATTGTATTGGCCAAAGTCAGGAGATGACTTCTTATTCTGGCTGGTGTGACTTAGGACACTGATCGGAGGAGCAATTTGGCAAAATTTATCAAAATTCAATAAGCAAGCATGCATTATTTTACCTAGCAAGTCCACTTGACCTGATTTTCCTGCAGATATATTTGCATCTCTGTGAAAATAGGCACAAACATGAATTTTCCTTTTATGTGCTATTTGTAATAGTAATAGATTGGAAACAGCATAGATATCCATAACCTAGGAACTTTGACTATTTTTTATAAAATAGTATAAAATAGAGGACTATATAGCCATCAAAAATGGTAAGACGGTTTTCCTTGTGCTGTTAAGAATGAACTCCAAGTATATTGTTAAGTGAAAAAAGTCAAGGTTTAGATGAAAGTATATACTTGCCATCATTGGAGTGAAAACATAAGAGTGTGTTTGGGATTCAGGAACCATACTTGTAAACATAGGAAATGCAGCATACATTCTTCTAGGGAGGAAGCTAGGGTGGCTGTACCCCAGCAACAGGAGAAACTACCTTTCATTGTGAGCCTTTTGCATTTTGTAACTGTTTGCACATATTACCAACTCAAAATATAAAATAAACCAAATGTACATTAGAAAAAAAATTTGTCACTATGACATTTCAAATATCTCAGTAAAATAAATGGCTTCATATTTTAAATGTAGTTACATAAAAGCAAGCAAATCAAGGATCAGATGATGATTGCCTGAAGTAGATAAAATTCAGATCCACTCCTAATTAACTGCACCAATATAAACAAACCAAAACAAAAAAACCCAAAATAAACAAACAAAAACAAACAAAAAACCACACTGATTTGGCATTATAAACGGGTACTTTGTCATATTCAGTTCCAGTTACTCCTCACAACCCAAATGTTCTTCAATTGGAGAATTAACAAAATGAAGTACAACAATTCAATGAACCACTCAATGACAAAAAAAGAATGAGCTAATGATAGAGTCAACAACATGCATGAATTTTAAATGCCTTATGCTCAATGAAGGAAAGCTGATCTGAAGACTGTACACTACATGATTCAATTTAGAAAACATTCTAGAAAAGGTAAAAACTATAGGAACTGAAAACAAAGGTTTGGTTTCCAATGGTGGAGAGTAGAAGGGATGTTTCCATAACATGTGAGAGTTTTAGGATCTATTCTCGATCTTGATACAGTGCCCTGATAATAGAGCATTTACATTTTGTAGAAAGGGGGCAAAATAATTGTACAATAGATCTGGAAAACAGAAAAAAAGAATAGCTAAAAATTAAATAATAATAATTTGAAAATAATACCTAGCGCAGGTACTTATTTTGTGAGATAATATAATTTATGGGGGTGTCTGGGTGGCTCAGTTGGTTAAGCGCTCAATTCTTGATTTTGGTTCAGGTCATGATCTCATCATTCATGAGTTCAAGCCCCACTTTGGGCTCTGTGATGGCAATGCAGAACCTGCTTGGGATTCTCTCTCTCTCCCTTTCTGCCCCTGTCCTGCCCACACTGTCTCTTTCAAAAGTAAATAAATAAACTTAAAAAAATAAAAATAAATATTTTATAATGACAAGAGAAATGTATTCATATGAGTGTTCTATAGAGCAAGCACTCATATCACAGGTAATGAAACTAGTTAGTATAGAAAACAGGTGATATAAAATAGTATGAAAGAAATGGACTCATTTAAAAAAAATTTTTTTAAATAGTTTATTGTCAAGTTGGTTTCCATATAACACCCTGTGCTCATCCCAACACGTGCCTTCCTCCATGCCCATCACTCTCCTTCCCCTCTCCCCCCACCAGCCCTCAGTTTGTTCTCAGCATTCAAGAACCTCTCATGGTTTGCCTCCCTCCCTCTTCCAACTATTTTTCCCCTTCTCCTCCCCCATGGTCCTCCGTTAAGTTCCTTCTAATCCACCTATATGTGCAAACATACGGTATTTGTCCTTCTCTGCCTGACTTATTTTGCTCAGCATAACACCCTCAAGTTCCATCCACATTGCTACAAATGGCCAGATTTCATTCTTTCTCATTGCCATGTAGTATTCCATTGTATAGATAAACCACATCTTCTTGATCCATTAATCAGATAATGGACAATAAGACTCTTACCATGATTTGGCTATTGTTGAGAGTGCTGCTATGAACATTGGGATACATGTGCCCCTATGCATCAGCACTCCTGTATCCCTTGGGTAAATTCCTAGCAGTGCTATGACTGGGTCATAGGGGAGTTCTATTGTTGTTTTTCTGAGGAAGCTCCACACTGTTTTCCAGAGGGGCTGCACCAGTTTACATTCCCACCAACAGCGTAGGAGAGTGCCCATTCCTCCACATCCTCGCCAGCATCTATAGTCTACTGATTTGTTCATTTTAGGCACTCTGACTGGTGTGAGGTGGTATCTCAGTGTGGTTTTGATTTGTATTTCCCTAATGATGAGGGATGCTGAGCATTATTTCATGTGTTTGTTGGGAAATGGATTCATTTCTAAGGGCTGTTGGAATACCTGATTAAATAATCAATTTAGATACTTATTTGATACCAAACACACTAATGAGATAAATGTAGGGGAAAAGTAAAAGTTACATTTGCAATGAAATATCTTACATTTAAGGCTATTTACTATTATCTTTAATGTTTATTTTTGAGAGAAAGAGACAGAATGTGAGTGGGGGAGGGGTAGAGAGAAAGGAAGACACAGAATCTGAGGCAGGCTCTAGGCTCTGAGCTATCAGCAAAGAGCCCAAGGTGGGGCTTGAACCCATAAGCTGAAGTTAGATGCTGACTAAGCCACCCAGGCACCACATAAAGTGATTAAAAAAAAAAAAGCACAAAAAAAGATGATTTCTCATAAAAAATAAACTTATTTTTTTTTAATGGAAGTAAATTTAAACAGTAAACTAACAAAAAACCTACAGGAAAAATGTGATACTCAAATGCTTAATATCCTAAATACAGAAAACACTTCTTTACAATAGGATTAGATCAAATTCATTATTATTTTAAATCTAACTGGATAGAACTTACCCCCAAGTAGTTTAAAATCAAACCCAATCCAACCAAACCCATTCTGTCCAATTCAAAGGGCTCATCTAAATCTGGTCTCCTCATCTGAATCTGATTTTAACCAGCACAAATTAGCTCTGATCAATTTAAATTCAAGCATATTGGTTGGAATTTTTATAGTATCCAGAATTTCCAAAAGCAGCAGCTTGGTTCTGCTCAGTGAGGATCTTCCATGAGTATCTTTTGATTTCCTCTAGAATATTTATTGATCTCTCTCCTCTGGGTGACATTGATCATTCCCTCTTTTTACCCCCCAGTCACTGATATATTTATGACACCTCCTTCCACTGTGTGCTTATCCCTGAAAATGTATTCCTGTGACTACTCCACACTCAAATTAAAAATATTTGCTTAATGGAGTGAAGAAAAAAATCACATGTCTACTAGCATAAAGGATATTGAATTGCCACAAGGTAAAGTAGGCTCTCAAGTATTCTATTTGTGTGTGTGTGTGTGTGTGTGTGTGTGTGTGTGTGTCTTCAAATAATTGAACTATACAGATTTTTTTTACCATGTCATTAAGATTTGATTTTCTTTTAGTCTTAACCTAGGATTGCTGGAATTGTTTTCACTGCAGCAGATATTACTTTCTTTCACGACTGAGATTTGCAGCCTCTTTGTAACCACAGGAAGAACTAACTCTATTCAGTTGCCTGAATTAGGTATCTGTAATAATTGTTTCTCTAAGTGGTACTTCTCAGCCTAAAAAAAAAAAAAAAAACCAACAGTAATGATAGCAAGACATTTTCTGTCCCATATCTGAGGAATGCAAGGAATAAAAAACATGATCAGGTTTCACTTAGTTTCCATGGCTCCTTTGGCCCATCCAATGAAAAGAGAGCATATAGAAAGGAGAGAAAAAAAAAAGTCTGTAATTCTTCTTACTGAAGCTTCTTATTAATGTGCCTTTTCTTCTGGACCCAGCTATCAAAACTTATACACAACTCAAAACAGAAAAAAAAAATTCTACAGCATAGATTTTGAGGAAAGATTGTTTCCCCAAAGGAAATTTCTACAAATAGGTTGCCTTTTCTTTATAACAAAAGAACCACTTATCAAACTCGAATATAGAAACCAAGTGCATGGTTTGCTGAAGTTGATCGCCAAATATTCCCACTCTTCTAAACACTAGAATGAGTATGAAAGCAAGCAACTGAATCTCAAGGAAGAAGAATCTGAATAGACTAAAGGAATGAAACAAACTCAGTACAGGATATTAATACTCATTCTGTTTTGCAAGTACGGACACTTGGTCCTCTATTTGGGAACATACCTATGGAAGAGCTACTGGGTTTCTTGCTGATCTCTTCTCCTATAACACTTCCCCCCTCGACCCAGAAAAACTAGAAAATACATTATGATTCAGTATAACCAATAAGTAAGTAAGTGTAACCTAAATAGCCTTTAGTGTTTACTAAGCACATGACAAGAGCTTTGTATACTTTAATTTATTTCATCCACAGGCACCTCACCTTAGGACAATAGTACAGAAAGGAACTATGATTATTTCTATTTTACCAGTGAGGAAATTGAGGCACAGAGGGGGGTAAGCAATTTGCCCAAGGTCATACACCCAGTAAGTGGCAGAACTACATTCTGGGATCAATGAACCCACTTATTATATCTGTGTCTAGGCAATTTACATGAATTATGCAATTCCCAGCCTCCTCATCTGCAAAATGGAGCAATGTACTTTCCCTAAGGGCACTTTGAGGACGAAATCGAATCATTCATAGTGTACTGAGCACCACGTTTAGCATATAACCCTCTTCTTCCCCCCCCCCCCCCGCACTAAAAATGTTCATTGATAAGATGTGGAGACAGGCGAACAACATTTTCCGGCTGTAACTCCATCTTTTTTTCCCTCCAGCCTTATAGAGGCATCTTAGACATATAATGTTATAATGTTGTGTAAGTTTAAGATGTACAAGGTACTGATTTGATACACATATTGCAAATTTGATACATGAGTACTGTGAAATGTTCACCACCCTAGCATCAGCTAAAACTTCTTCTGTGTCTTTTTGACTTTGGTGTCAAAAAATGAAATTGAAGTAATCACATGTAAAGAATAACAAGAGAAATACTCTATAGGCAGACAAAAAACAGAGAAACAAACACACAGAAACTAGAAATGCTTCAGTCTTGAAGTTGAAACAGGAAACTCAAAGACAGAATTGATCTCTGCAGAAGCTCAAATAGTGTAAAATAATTCTACGGAATCCAGGATGAACACTTTTCTGTGCCAAACCTGACAGAGGCAGCAAGACATTAACACTGTGAACAAAACAGCTTGATGAAAAATTTCTGAATGAATGGATGACAAAGGTCAAAGGGAGAAGCTCTTGGTGCTATTGATAAAGGACTTCATTAAGCCCTCAGGGAAACCGGGTATAAATATTTATTCGAACGACAATTCAAATCAATGTAAAGGTTAATGAATCCATTCTGTTGATGGCGCCGGCACTATAGTCCCCAAGAGCTACAAGAACACAACCTGGGAGCTTTAGAAAAAGAGACGTTTAAAAAACTAGAGCTATTTTCTCAAATGATTTTAATCAGAAAAATAAATGTCAAATTGCTAATGGTAACAACCAACAGGATAGTGGCTGACCCACACACTTTTTTTATATTCCTTCTGTATCTTTTAATTTCCAGAGGCCATTATTTTTTTTGTTTTTGTTTGTTTTGTTTGTTTGGTGTTTTTTTTGTCTGTTTGAAATTCTAGAGACAGGAGTAATGGAAAATAAGAGGTAGAATGGAAAAAGAATTTAATATTTAAGAGAAAGAAACTGATTCCACTGCCTCTTTTGAACGCTGCCTTCTATGCCCAAAGAAAGCTTTTGAGATTTAAATGTTTTAAAATTTACAAAGAGGAATAAATGTAAAAATATTTCTATATGGAGTCATCTTAGTTGATGGGTTCTGCATTCATTCTACAAGCATTTACTAATTGAATGCCTTATTAAGAGAGAATTAAGATAGTATTAAGAGATCACACTGGAATAATGAGCTCAACTTTTATTTTTTTAAATTCAGTTCAGTGTGTCTCTGTTAACCATCTCCTATGTTCAAATGCCAGGCATCGGAAAAGACATGGGGATAAAAATAAAGCATAATTCTGCCATCCAGTGGGATAAGCTAAGTATACAGCAGTTGCCATAAGAGACAGCATATCACAAATGGACATTCACTGTAGGAGAGAGCAATTTGATGTGATGTCCTGAGGGTTAAGAGTGGGGGTGAGGAGGTGAGGGGGGTGTTAGAACTTAGGAAAATCTGCATAAAATAATATATTTATTGTTTAGCAGGATTTCTTTGGGAAATGAGGGTAGAGAAAGGAAATTCTACGAAGAAATCATGATAAGTGGTTTGTGATTATACATGTTTTTGCAGTCCTTTTACCTAACGTACAGACTCTCTGCATAAACAAGGCTATCTTGGTCCTATCATAAGTGTGACAAGTGTTTATGAATCTGGGAGTCCCCAGCGCAAATTTCAGGTAAATATATATCTGTTGCTATACTATACTCTTTCCAGTCATCCCAGAAAATTATTGAGCTCCAACCTGGATATTTTTAGTTAAATGGATTCCATTCTAGGTTGAAATATGGTAGCTGTGGGCAAATGGTATAAGACTGGAGGGTCGTCTTCACCTATTAAAAAGGGAGGTATACCTTATATGGTCCATGTACCCGGTAATGCCCATCAATGACTGAAGTTCATAGACTTCTACAGTTAAATGTTATTTCCAGCCTAGAGAATAGATGTTGATGAATTAATTTTCATGATTCTAACAGCTGCTATTATTAGCGGTAATATCTCCCACTTCCTACCAGAACTTCTGTGGGAGTGTACAAAAGGTAATTCTGGTGACGCTTTTGTAAAGGAGGCACTATAAACATCAAATGGAGACATTAGGTTCCACGAGGAACTTGACAAAAGGCTCAATAACTTGCTCAAGTTCAACAGGGAAAGAGAGCCAAACTCAACCAAATCCATCTGCCCCCAAAGGGGAAAATGGTATTCTTCATGGTACATGTTCTCTCACCACTTAAATTCAAAGGAAGGAGAATGCCCCAGCCATGAGGCTCTCATAGAAAGCACAGCCTAAGCTGGGTAGGTGCTGTTCTATGCATTGGATAGACCGAGCAAGTATACAAAACACTTTCCTTGAGATGAGAGAAATGAAGAGGCTCTTGAGGGGTATAAACAAGTATTAAATTATATATCTTTCCAAAACCAATTACAGGAGAAACTTTATCTTAAAATTTTTCATCTACTACATGGATTTGTTGAGTTAAAATCCTAATGAGTTACAATGGATGTCTAGAGGATGTTTTTCTTAGAGATCTTTTGTACTGGGTTAAGAGAAGCAATATGATTAAAAGAAATCATGATTTGGGGGCTACATAAGCAGAGACTTTACATTTCTGAAAAAAAATTAAGACATTATGTGAACACTAATAGTATACAGTGTTCAATTAGTTACATATATCATAATAACAATGACTATATTAGTATTATTATTTATTACAACCAGCAATCCTGGAAGCCTGTATCTGAGATGCAACCCACACTGTGACTAGAACTTCATGGTGCAGTCCAGTTGTAAGATGAAAGCTGCAGGAAATTAGTAGTGAGCAGAAGAAATGACACAGAATAACTCTTATGACGAGAGCTCCCATGTCATATCTGTGGTTAGCCTTGTGGCTCTTAGATATTAGTCTTAAACTCTCCCTAAATTCTGGCAGACTCACATGCCACTCACAAATTACAGTCACATTCCCACAATCTCAGCCTAACACACATGCTGTGTATACACACCGTTTCAATAAAACATTCACATAGTCTGTCAAACTATACACTATTTGCTAATAAAATGGTAATGTAAGTGTTCAGAAGAATAACCACATGCCTCTGGATTTCAAAAACACACCAAAGCAAATATTCACTATAGTTGAAGATATCTGCATGCTTCTTTTCAAAAAACAGTAGTGTAGGGGCACCTGGGTGGCTCTGTTGGTTAGGCTACTGACTTGATTTCGGCTCAGGTCGTGATCTCCTGTGTTGTGAGATCATGTCAGGGCTCAGCACTGACCCCCCATTCATGTGCACTCTCTCTTTCTCTCAAAATAAATAAAATTCAAAACCAAACCAAACCAGTAGTGTAACTCATATAATAGCATTTTACTTTTTAGTTCCTCCACTTAAAATAGTTGTCTAGAACATATCTAGGTTTGCAAAATAAGACCAGAAAGATGAGAGGACATTTAATTCACTTTTTATTTATTTATTTATTTATTTTTTAAAGGTTTTTTATTTATTTCTAGGAGAGAGAGAGAGAGAGACAGCGTGAGCAGGGGAGGGTCAGAGAGAGAGGGAGACACAGACTCTGAAATAGGCTCCAGGCTCTGAGCTGGCAGTCAGCACAGAGCCCGACGCGGGGCTCGAACCCACGAACCGCGAGATCATGACCTAAGCGAAAGTCGGACGCTTAACCGACTAAGCCACCCAGGCGTCCCTTAATTCACTTTTTAAAAAATTTTTTTTTTAATTTTAATGTTTACTTATTTTGAGGAAGGAGTGAGACAGAGTGCGAGCAGAGAAGGGGCAGAGAGAGATGGAGACACAGAATCCGAAGCAGGCTCCAGGCTCTGAGCTCTCAGCACAGAGCCCAGTGCAGGACTCAAACTCAAAAATTGTGAGGTCATAACCTGAGCCAATGTCAGATGCTTAACCGACTGAGCCATCTAGGCACCCCGAGATGAGAGGACATTTTAAACTTCACCTTTACCCTGGCTATTTTCTTTAATCTTTTCTAATTCTGAGAAGATAAAAGGGCTTGATTCTGAAGTTCTTTCTATGAGTGTCATTCAAAATTGTGTATACCATGGAATACCACATGGCAATGAGAAACAATGAAATCTGGCCATGTGTAGCAACATGGATGGACCTTGAGGGTGTTATGCTGAGCGAAATAAGTCAGGCAGAGAAGGACAAATATCATATGTTTGCACGTATAGGAGGATTAGGAGGAACTTGACGGAGGAACAAGGGGGAGAAGAAGGGCGGAAATGGTGGGGGAAAGGGAGAGAGGCAAACCATGAGAGACTCTTGAATGCTGACAAAAACTGAGGACTGATGGATGTGGGGGGGAGGGGGGATGGGCATGGAGGAGGGCACTTTGGGGATGAGCACTGAGTGTTATGTAGAAACTAATTTGACAATAAAATATTTGTAAAAAAATAAATAAATAAAAAAATAATAAAATAAATAAAAAAAATTGTGTATACTTGTTTTTTGACTCAGGATCTCTTTACAGTCTTAAAAATTATTGTGGACCCCAAAGAACTTCTGTTGACACAGGTTATATCTATTTGCCATTTTTAAACTCTAGTTAAAATAGCAATAATAAACCCACCATATGGTAACACATTTTTATTTTTAAAAAATCAAAAACAAAATAAATAAAAAAATAGTTGCCTTGTTTCATTTTTTGCAAATTCCTGTAATTTCAGGTTTAATAGAAGACAGCTGAAGTCTCTTATCTGCTTCTGCATTCAATCATATAACACATCATGTAGCTTCTAGGAGACTCCACTCTATACTCATGAGAGACTAAGAGTAAAAAAGGGAAATAATGTGGCAGGATTGTGGAAATATCTTGACCTTGCAGACCACCAATAAAGGATCTCAGGGACCCCATAGGTCTCTGGACCACTGTTTGGCTCAAACAAACCATGCCATCTTAAAATGATTGCACATAAAATAGGTTAGTTTCAATATTTGGCTTTAGTGTTTTTGTACTTTAAGAGCTTTAGTATGAAAACCCTATTATCTTATACATTGGTACAATTTTGATTCTTTTGAATGGACCTTTATCAAGGCATACGATTAGCCAAATTCATCCTACCAACCAATGGTCTACTCACCAGGACATGTGATTGCAATTCTATCTACCCTCGCAAATGTTTAATCAGTAGTCAAACTGGCCATGCTTTTCCCAGAGAAGCCTGTGACCCATCAATAACTGTTACCTTACTTGGAGTGTGTCTAGTGTATTTATCTTCCAGAAAGCCAGGGAGACTTTGGAGATAGTGTAGGTCATACTCTGGTGCTCTCATCAGGAGGAACAGAACTGGGTTACTGATACTCCAACACCAGTCAAGCATTGGTTAAGGACTGCCTAACTATGAGAATGTAACTTCCTAGACACTTCTGACTCTCTCTGCACATAGGCAAATGGGCTGCTGCAACCAGAAGCCAGGCTGCCTAAAAGGAGAGTGAGGTGCTGGCTGAAGGACATCAGGCAAGCACCCTGGAAGTGCTAACACCTGCTCTAATAACAAACAGCTAGAAATCAACTTCAACTGTTGGTTCTATTTACTTTTGGGCATTTCAGTGACTCAACTAGTATAGCTGTTCAATAAAACATCTGGTCCCAAATAAGTCCCACTCTCAGTTCATGCAGAGACTGTTTCCATACCTACAGCCTCCTGATCTTGTGCATGGTTGCAATACACCTTTAGCTGAGAGATACATTTGTTGTGAATTCACTAAAAGGTGTTCTTAACAGCTTAAAATAATAAGAAATGTCTAGATATCTTTGTTAACTCATAATACGAATCCAGCTATCTCCGTGGATTTTTACTTATGTCTCAAAACTAAGTTTTCCTATGGGACTAAACCATTAAGAGCTTCAGGATACTGTATTTGGTGGGGCAATAAGTTGAAGTAGGAACATCATCTATGCTTTAGATATAATCATCTAAAACTTACAGCTGATATCTGCTATATAACCTCTATGATCTCGTCTAAGCCATAAAGTCTTTCAAAGCAGGAACAATTGGGAGCATGTATTAAGGTTGAAACCTAAGAGATACACATGCATGAATTTAGATTTACAATTGGTATAGTTTTCTTGGCATATTTCATGGAACCAGATGGTTTGAATTAATATTTGATTTCTTTGGATCAAAAATAATATGCTCTGAGATCTAAGCACCCACCTCCAAAGGCTCTCTTCTAAGATGTCCAACAGTCTTCCATACTATATGATAAGAAAGTGCAAAGAAACTGTAAATTCAAGATAATTAACAAGATAGATCTTCCCCCTCTGATTAATGTACAAGCAACCCAAATGATACAAAGAAGATGAAAAATAGGAGAAACTAAGAAAGTTCTCCAGAACTTGAATAATGTA
The DNA here is from genome assembly GCF_003009895.1 of Hyaena hyaena. Classification (NCBI taxonomy): domain Eukaryota; kingdom Metazoa; phylum Chordata; class Mammalia; order Carnivora; family Hyaenidae; genus Hyaena; species Hyaena hyaena. The sequence continues at coordinate 333,228 of NW_024081744.1, forward strand.
ATTCAGAAATAGTGTGGATGATCTTCAGTTTAAAGAAGTTCTGTATTAGCATATTAGTTTTCTGTTGTTGCAGTAAGAAACTAACAAAAAACTTAGGGGCATAAAACAACACAAATTTACTATCTTACATTTCTGTAGGTCAGAAGCCCTGCACAGACCCCACTGGGCTACAATCAGGATGTAAATACGGCTGAGTTCCTTTATGCAATCTTTAGGGGAGAATCCTAAAATTGCCTTTTTCAGCTTCCAGAGACTGCCCACATTCCTCCATTTTCAAGGCCAGCAATGGTGGGTCAAGTCCTTCTCATACTCTGATCCCTTTTTCTGCTTCTCACTGCAACTTTTAAGGACGTTGTGATTACTTGGGGTCCACCTAGATAATACAGAAAAATTGCCCTGTTTTAAGGTCAATTTATCAGCAAGCTTAATTCCAAATGCAGCCTCAATTCTTCTTTGCCACAGAACCTAACATATTAACAGGTAGTGGGGAATAAACAAACATTTGGGGGAGAGGGAACATTACTCTATCTACCCCAAGCAGTTATTTACTTATTTAACAAATAATTATTAGTACTCTTCTGTGACAGGCATTGGTTAGATACTTGAAACATAAACAGCAAGGTGCAATCCTTGCATTGAAAGAGTTTATAAGCTAATTATTTAAGGGTAAAGGGAAAGATAAACATCAAAGTCTTTAGAAAAATGTATAATTTAATGGAAGAAATGTGCCTTTGAAATATATGAAGTTTAAAAAAATGATCATAAGTATTCCAATTTCCTATGCAGGGTTTTTCTTTAAAATTTTTAATGTTTATTTATTTTGGGGGGGCAGTGCAGAGAGAGAGGGAGACAGAATCTGAAACAGGCTCCAGGCTCCCAGCTGTCAGCACAGAGCCAATGCGGGGCTTGAACCCACGAACTATGAGATCATGACCTGAGCTGATGTCAGACGGTTAACCGACTAAGCCATCCAGGTGCTCCGAAGGGGTTGTTTATTGTACTGAAAAATAACTAAAATAATAGGAAATGAATTGATTCATCATTCACAGGCTTAAAGAGGTAAAAAAAAAAATCAGAGAAAACAGATATATGATAAAATAATGATGGCTGGTTCAGAGTTTGCCTAATAAGTGTTTTCATGTATATTCCTCTTAAAACAATTTCTTAAATTTTACAGACTTTTCATTCTAAATATTAGATCATAAATAATGGGCAGTGTCCATGGCAGGCATCTTGATGGTTACTGGGACACAGTGGCAAGTATTTAATTCAAGATACCATCCATTTATCCAAAATTTGGTTAAAATGCATTTTAAATCAATCCTATTAAATGAGATTCTAGATTTAGAAATCCACTTAATTATTCAGAGCTTCATTTCTACTGCTTGGGTCTTAATTGGCCTTAGGCCACTCAACCCTTCTGCTTGCTAATAGAACTCATTTGGACAGACACTAAATGGTTTAACACTCATTAGTGATGCTGACAAAAGGCAAAGCCCGACATCATTTTTGAAATAAAATTTAGGTTTTATGATTTATTTTGTAATTTTTTACTGTGAAATCTTCAGCGTGGAAATTTTGAAGACCTGCATGGATTATTTTAGAAATAATAGATGGAGATGGTTTGTGACCCTTGAGACGTACCTCTCTATTCCTTGAAATTACAGTTGCTTTAAAAAATAAGATTCCAGAGCCAAGTGGCAACTTCAGACACATTCTGTCAGCACTCGTTGGTGCTTATATATAATTATGGAAAGTACATGGCCAGCAAAGCATATTGACCATATCGTATTGATTAAACAAGATAGAGTTTTAAATACTGCGGTATAGTAGAAATAATAAGCCAATGTAGTACTTCCTCTGGGCAGGGAGAAGCAACAGTATGCCAGCAGAGAATAAGATTTTCTGTTTAATCTCAAGATATTCACGTTTTTTTTAATGTGAAGAAGACAAAAGAGAAAAAGGAGGCACAAAAGTGCAGTGTGGGAACAGTGTTTAACTAGACCTAGTAGCAGAAAGTTTTGAACTAGACCTAAGTTAAGTTAAGCAGGAACATTTGCCATGTTAGAACACAGAATTTATCATTGCACTGTCCGAGAATGAATGAGTTCTTCATAGAAAAAAACATTTAGACTGCCAGGATAACACCTTAAAAGGCAGTCTTAGGGGAAAAAAAAGCTTTCAAAAAGTGACTTTTTTCAAGTAAGTTTCCTTTCCTCATGAATATTTAGCATTGTCTGTATATTTAGATATACACTTGTTGCCGAAAACTTTGCTATCAAATAAGATTCAAAAATTTATCTCAATCTTTTCTTCCAAGTTTGCTGATGCACAGAAGCTGTGTATCAACCCTACACCCTCAGGAAGTTCATTCAAATGAACACAAGTATGAGGGTCATTCAATTCATGGAGTTGCACACCAACTCAGAAGAACATTTACCAACAATCTACAGAGTTGAGCAATAGCTCTTGAAGCAGCAAAAATAGAAAACAAAGATGACCAAAACAAAAACAAAAACACCCCAGTGTAGAAAACTCAGAATTAAATAAAAAAAATCACCTCAGTACTGCTCACACTTTCCCATCTGCTTCTGTGAAGATTAGAACTTCCGGGAAAATCAGGGGAAGTTAGGTACGGGAATCTGCAGTGTTGTTGAAAACTTCCAACACTCTAATCTGAAGCCTCCAATTGTCCAGCTGAAGATCATCTCCATGTCTCTTATGCCAGCTACAGCCATCTGCTCACTTGGACCTCAATATCAACACCTGCCACTGCACATTCATCAAGGACCCAAACGTTACAGGTTCCTTTCTCTGTGGCCATAATTTTCCATGCTTGTGTCCGCCTTTACTTTTCTGGCATTATGATAAATAGTCATAGTCTTCCATTCTCTCTACAATTTCAGCCACCTCTTCTCATCCTCAGTTGTTTTAAGGTCAGCCATGTCACTGTGTCACTGGTGGCATTTTGTCCTTAGCTTCTTCCATACCTATCTTGTTTAATTTAATCCCTGACTACCATGTGTCTACTCCTATTCATCTTTATCATCCCATATATGTGGTTCATAAGTGCTGCTGTTAAAAAAAAGTCACTAAAACAATGTATTTGGTGCCTAAGGAGTCTCACTGAGCTTGTTTTACCACTGTGGACAAGTCCCTGAGGAATCTTTTTGAATATGACTCAGAATAGTCCCTTCAAAGGATGAGAGGCTCGATCTTAATCACTGACTCCCAAAGTCCATTAATTGAGGGCTGTCCCCAGAAGGGATAACTCTCCCAAAGTTTGCAGAACACCTATGCTGGGTTGGGTGAGCATTTATGGATATTGCCCTGAGGTAGAAGGGTGGAGAGACCAGTACATGCTCGAGATGGAATGCTTCCAGGGTGAACAGAGGCTGCCCACTTCATCTGTGGCTGTAATCAGGTGGGAGGAGGAGATGTATGTAGCATGGGGCACACAATCCATTCCCATCATTTCTAACCTCCTGAAGATGTCCCCTGTACCTTTCCCTGTCAGGGGTGCTCTTTTTCCAGTTTAGAAATTTAATCATCTTTGTCTCCTTTCTCCCATATCTAATCAGTAACCAACTCATAGTTTCACGGTATCAAATGGGGCTCTGTAGGAAAGTTGAAAACTGATTGACCAAGTCTGCATCCATAGAATTCATACAGATTCTAAGACTCTATTGACTATGTAATTGTCAGGCTACTCTGTAAAGTTCACTAATAATATTCCAACAGTGTTTCATCATGAAGCAACTAACTATGTATTTGGTACCTAGAAATAATCAGGAAGGCATCCCTAACATTAAAAATGAGAGTCTTCACAGAAAGTAGCTCCTGAATATTGCAACAATCCTCTTATTAAAACTGACACCCAGTTGGGGATGGCAGTGTTTACACAGTTTATTATGCAAATGATGTTTTGAGTTCACAAAGATGAAAAGCTCAGAGTTAGGCAATGCTTCAAACAAGAAAAAACATAAAAATATATTTTTGCTAAAGTGGATAATGTACTTTTATAGTACACAAGTACTATATCTGTTACACTGGTGCTTAATAGACTGGTATCACTGAGGAAACACTGATTGTGAGGGTCTGAAACATTTTCCACTGATAAAAACGCGTATACTATTCCTTAACTATTCAGAATTTTGTACCATGTCTTTAAGTGAATATGAATTTCATTTAAGTACATTGCTAAGATTTTACTCTGGGAAAAGTTTTAAATTTAGACAAATGACATTTATTTTCATTTTCTTTTAAAAAATTTCCAGACCTTAAATATTTTTCCTCACATGTTCCCAGGAAGTACACATTTATATCCACACACATACACATTTTTCATTTACATAGAGACAAAGTAGTAAGATTTATGTCAAAGCATCCATAAGACACACCATTTTATTTATTAGAAAAATATGATTCCTCTATCATTCACTCAGTTGTCTAAATTTCTGTTGATCCCAAGACTTGTTAAATTTATAAACATCTCAAAAATGGGGAGCACTCTCTCTACCTTTCCCTACTTCTTGAAGTTCAATTGGGATTAGAAGTAATTCTGTAAAGACTAAGAAAATCATACTAAAAATGGATTATTCCATTTTCTTCTAGAAAGACAGGTCCATTGATAGGAACATGTGCTTACAGGCAAAAGTCTGATGTGAGAGCAAAGCGTGATTTATTTTTCTACAAACTAACCTGTGTGTTCCACTCATCAATACATGTCCTTACATGTGGAAGCCTTTCCACATGGTGGATCACTCTGCTCCGGGGGCTCTTTGGAAGTGAACCTTTCAAGTTTGTGCCCTATAGATCCCTCAAGTGTCTGGGAACTTATCCTTTGCTTTTGCCAGAGGTTTGAAAATGAAATGCTTTGGGGCTGCAGAACATTGCTTTGCAATTCATTATGGGACAAAGAAATGTCTGGGGTTAGGCAGGCAAGCAACTAATGATCCTTCATTTTGTCCAGAAAACATCAAGATCGATATGTAGTACATGCAACATTTATGGAACACTGTGTTTTCTTTTCTCTCTAGGGGAAGGAAAAAATACTAGATGATCACTTCCTGCAGATGGCTATATGATTGACGCCGGTGTCTCCTTCCTACCTGCTAGTAGCAACACAGCCGCCTGATCGTTGTTAATTTCCTGTACCATAAAAACAAGAATTTAAATGACTTGATTATTTGGCATGTATATTAGCTTCATTGATCCAAGTAACCAAAATCTGGAGACAACGTTATTATCCAAAGTGAACAGAACTAGTTCTGAAGGTCCATGATGTATTCAATAAAAATTGGTCTTTTATGAACAATAAGGAAGAGCCCAGAGAGGAAAAAGCATGAACCAAAAGAAGATATCTACAAAGTCTCCTTCCAGCTCACGTAATCTGTCAGCAGGAATCAAAGTTAAATACCATCATAAGTCATACTTAATGAATAAGCTATTGCTAGATTGACAAATCAAAATGGAAGCAGCAACATAAATGTGGTCAATGTTATATGTCCTCGCAAATATCCTTAATATTTTGGAATTTGAAATTCAGAGCAATGCCAAAGTTTTGGGTTGAACTGGATTTTATTTTAATCTTTTACAGAAATGACACAGTAGAGGACTTGGAAAACAGATGATCATCTCAGGAAAATAATTAACTTTGTATCCCCTTTAAGAGAAATCATTGTCAAGGATAACAGAAACCAAAATGGCACTGTATTTGCCCAGTGATGTGTGCACATTTCCCCAAGTCATTCCTAAATGAAGAAGTAAAGAATACAAATTTGGTACCAATTATTTTCTACTGGCTTAGAGTAAGATAAAAGTAGGGGCTTAGAATAAGAAGATGATTGACTCAACATGCAGTCCTTTCTACAGCTTTCTTAGGGCCTGAGAATCTCAGGTCATTGGATCACTGTGGGGCCTTCAATCACAGGTCCTTAAAGCATTACATTGAAATCATCAGTGTAGGTTCCATAAAACCACAAACTTCTAAATTCAAAGATGCCAAATCCTGATAATGTAAAACACTTGGATTTTTATAATTTTTTGAATTCTATTTTAATTGCAGGTGGGCTAGATCAATTATAGCTGGTTTTATTTAGTGCACCCACAAACAAAGACAGTCTCTCTAAGGCTATGTTAGGATTTAAAAAGTTAGGAAATTGGTCATTTCTCTTGAACATATCAAAGAAATCACTTCCAATTTGATACTGGGTTTCATCGTGACATCACACTTGCAGTCCTCAAGATGGAATAGAAAATTGGATGAAGATATGAATTCTTGAAAATAATAATCATTTACAACAAATAAGCAGTGAGGACCAATAAAGGCAAATAGCATATGTTCACATTTGATTATACCCAGTGTGACTTAATAAATGACCCAATGAGGGCATTTTAGTACTGGATCTACCAAAATACCCACGTTTTGCATTATGTCTTATTTTATTCCATATCAAACTTAAATATCAAGGATGAAATATCTTCTGTTAGTGTTTGAAGTTTTTATTAAACTTTGACTTCCAATGCATAAATAAGCAAATTCAAGTACTAATGATGATCAGTATCATATATTTAATTCCATTACACTGAGTATCAACCTCAGAAGCATGAACTTATATCTTTAAGAGTTTTATAACTGAGCATAATTATTTTGCTTCTTGTGTTCCCATGAGATAAAAGTGAGTGAGAAACTCATAACCAAGTTCTTGCTATTCACAATGTTTCCATTGGGTGTAGCTATGATATTAGACAGGTTGATATCACAGACTGAGTGTTCAGGAAGGATGCCCAGACACTGGGGGATTTATAGTGACTTCTTTGTCTTTAGCATTGAATTCTGTTAGTCAGCTATGTTCTCTGGAGAAAAACAAATAATACAATTTCAAATCAATCAAGTCAAGAAGGATTTCAATGTCTTTTTCTGAAAATGAAGAAACCTAAAGAAAAACCCTGAGATATGATAAAACTTGAATCAACAATAATTTCTACATAATTTGCTAATTCTTAATTTTTTAATATAACCATCAAATTCACACTTAGTTTGACTGCCTCCTTATAGATAGGCATCTTTTGGATAAAGTGGATAAATAAGGGGAGAATCCTCTAACAATGCAACTCCTTTATTGACCGATGGGTCTGAGCAGTGTCTTAAAGTGCCTTTTATGCTAAAAGAAAAAAAAAGTATTTCTCCTAAAATGCAAGGGCAGCTTACATGCTGAGATGAAAACTGCTAACTCTTTTCTTAACAACACCATATGTCTTCAATTGGATCATAATGCAGTCGGTTCTCAAGGGAACGTTATGCATGGAAGCTAACCAAATCAAAGCATGGGCTTAGCTGTGTGTTCACTCTCTGATTAACCAGGAGATGCTACTTTGGATTTTCCAGATCATCTAAGTGAGTGTTTGAAGGCGCTTTCCCAATACCCTCCCCAAATGAACCCTGACCCCCACCCCTCTAAAAAATTATTTTTCGTTCAGATTTCCTCTTCTATGGAAACTCAATACATTTTAAGGAACTGAAATGTTAACCCCTGAACTCTCTAACCATGGGTTTTAAATAGTGAACACATTACCTAGCAAACACTGTAGAAGTCCAGCTTAAAAAAAAAATCAAAAGGAAACTATTATAGGACTGAAGAGGTCACATTTCCCACCAGGGAATCACCAAAAACAAAAGAGCAACTGATAAACCAATATACATTAGCCAGACATTTCTTTACCCACTCATAATTCTTTTTCTATGTTCAATCTCTAATATTTTTATTAATGAGTAAGATATATTTTTAAATTTACTTAAAATTAAATCCTTGCCATTTACACTACTACCAGATTAATATCAAGTTGAGGCATTGCTAGCTTAAGCCCTGACACATATGATGTATTCAATTCTTTATGCTGAATGTAATTTGTAATAGCATAAAGTTATATCATCTTTGATGTACATAAAAGCTCAAGAAATTTGCCATGGGCAATGTGAAATGCCCCGAACAGTCAAGATTGGTGCTTCTCAAACTATCTCTGATGAACGGACAGTTTAAAACAACTCAAAATGTCAGGAATTGATATATTTTTTTAAATAGGCAATTATGCATTCAGATTTCATGGTAATGTCAAATTATTACAAAAGCTTCTAAATGCTGACTCTCACTTTCTCTACCCTTCTTGTAATGAACTGGTAGGAAATGTCTGGAAGCTGGCATCAGTCTGTGTACTCCACTGTGACTACTGCTGTTGAGATATATTATAAAATAGAAATCAAGATACCCACATTAAAGACAGGAGTCCCATACTGCCTTCAGTTGAAGTGCATTTTAAATCAATCTTTGCTGTTTTTCTTCTAATTCACTATATGCAATCATCAGCAGAGATTCAAAAGAAAGGCCAAAGAAGAAACACCAAGAAGGATTTGATAGTTTTGAGAAAGATAGGGTTGCTACAATACTATCAAAAAATGCAGTTACCAAAGCAAACTTTTGCTTCCCAGTGACCAACCAAAGTACATGGGCTTTACCATGTACTCATTCCAACAACGGCAATAAGCCTAGACACAACTGCATGATTACATAATGGTATTTCTTACCTGGGATGCCTGGTGGTGTTTTCAGATATTTTCCATTAAAATGTTGAATTACCACTTCACATTTTTCAGTAGACTCCATTCTAGAAAAAAAGGAAAACAGGAGATCACATACCTTCATACAGTTGTGCACATTCACGAGAAGTAAATAAAAATGAAGAGGAAAATTGGAAAGCCATGGAAAAGATTGATTTGAGAATTCTACCAGAATTGTCACCATGACCACCATGATTGGGCGATAGAATATTACACACTCACCATTGCTGAGACTATTACTTACTGCACTGAAAGTTGCCTAGGTAGGTGAGTCTGTGCAGAGTCCTCTCTTAGAGGTAATACTGAGTCAGTATCTTATTTAATCCACAGAATAATGTCTGGCAATTGAAAGTGCTCCATAAATATCTGTTGAATGTCTGAATTAGCAGACCTGAAAGGGAGGTCTTACTGCTCTTCATAGTGAAGGCTCGGAGGCTTACACAGATGAACTACCTTGCCAATAAGGGGCAAAGCTGAGATTTTAACTAAGGCTTGTCTAACACCAAAGCTGAGCTGCAGCTACTGTGCTGAGGATTTCACAAAACAAGCTGAGGAAATGTGCTGCTTGCAGTTTAAGGCGATGATTAACACAGTAGTGTTACTATCAGCATCTTGCCGCTTTTATTGAAAATCCACTGGGTGAAGGTACAAAAGAGAATTCTTAGGCATCTGGAATGTGAGAGGAGAACATAAACACATACACTTTAAGTCCTGAACTTTCTTATTTCTGAATTTTGGAAAATCCTCTATTTTTCATACTAGATAGCAATATTCCTAAAGTTGGTTTCTGGGGGCCAAATTTTGTCATCTCACTTGCAAGTTAATGAATGAGTATTTTGAACTCTACCACTCTAATATCGATATTGGCAGTGTTGCCCTATCCTAAGTAGACTAGGATTGGCAACATTTTCTAAATAATTAACTATAGTTGGGCTTTATTATTTTATAACATTGGATGGTGAAGATAAAAATTAAAGGGCTGATTCTGATTAAAAGAAAATCCCCCAAACAGTACACTAGAGGCAAATACAAATTTAAAAAGCAGCTCACACACATATGAAAGAATGTGTATGAAATGTGTGAAATTTGTCTAAAAGGCAAAGTGTAATTTTGGATTTTCTGCTGTTATTCATATGAGTTTTCTTGGAACGGAGCCCTTTAACTCAAGTTCTAAAACTTTCCTACACCTAAATTTTATGTGTGTTTTCAGGAGCATATTACATGCAGAGGAAACAAGATAAGGAAAAAATGTAAGCAAATGCCAAATAAGTCACACATTTATTAGAGCTACAGGAATTCAGATGTGAGAGGAATTCCAAAAGCCAAGGAAACACTGAGAAGTGGGCACAGAAGGCCAGAGAACTCTTTAGGGCAGAAGGCTGACCTGGCCCTGTGTCCTTTTAGAGAGGGTGGGGTAAGCAGAACACTGTGCCTAAGTGGAAGGTTCCAGGAGCATCAGGGCATGGAACTCTCAGATATGAGCTCAGAGATGCAGACAGGGCATCTGAATTATCAGGTTAAAGGATTCTAGACAGTATCAGGAGCATGTCCCAAAGGGGGGGCTGTAATTATTTTCTGAACAAAATTTCACACCCACAAAAAAAGGTCTTTTCTGACGTACATTCCTCTGAGGCATGGGTTGGAGGCACATTTCCCTGTACTGATAGACATGGAAAATCTCCACCTACCAAGCAACACTGATTTCCCAGGTATGAGATGAGTGCACAACGACACAGCCAAAGACTCAGAACAAGCCTATACTTGTTTTAAAACTCTGCTGGTGCCATCTTGAAATTCTTAATGATTTTCTAACAAGGGGTCTCACATTTTTATCTTTACCTGGTTCCTACAAATGATGTAGCTGGTCCTGCTATGACAGGAAAGTACAGGAAACTAAAATGACTCATTACAAAGTAATGGAAACAAATAGGTTATTATTCATTTATCAAATGGCCCAATGGTTCCATATAGGTGTTATTTTGAAGAACATCTGAAGAATGAATCAATTTTATGTCCCTTTAAGCCTAATCGCATACAGTTTTAATAAATAACAATAAAAAACAAAGAAAACATTTTGTTTCCTGCTTAATCACAAGTTCTCCCAAATCTGATAATATTTGGGTTAGAGAAGCAAGATGAATCTTCTCTCCATTCCAAATATTTAGGAATAGCTGAGTACAATTTTCCTAACTCCTCAAGGTTTTCTTTCTGTGGAATCTTTTACAGTAAATCTTCCAACTTGTTGTTGTTGTTGTTGTTGTTGTTGTTATGTTGAAAGTAGGAAACTTCCATTTCTTGGAACAAAAGATTTCTAATTCTGCTCTTTCTGTCTTCCCACAGGATCTACTATCTATTGTCTCTTAGGGACAGTAACCTTCCCTCCTACCAGAGACATGAATGGGAGAGGAAATGTAAGCCCTTAATTACTACAGATGTTACTTTATGGAATTTTTATTCCAGGAGAGCTACAGAATGAAAAGCTTATACCCCAGAGCCCCCTCCCTGCTCAATCTCTCTCTGGATACTCATCTAGATAAAAGGCAGTTAAGAATCTAAGCTTGCATGCAAGAGTCCTACAAATCAAATCCTTTCTCTTTGTCTTAAAATGACACGGCATTCTAAATGAAGACTAAACTAGATTGGAGTGTGTGTTTGTGTGTGTGTGCACAGATTTGTTGATTCTATATAATGTGTATAGTAATGTATAGGAAATACAGAGGAAGCGAAAACAGAAACTCAGGTGGCTCACACACTCTACCCCCTTAAAATATCTTTGCTCTGGATTGAAAGCCTCAAGTCTTCCCTTTTGGATTCTAAGTATGATCATCTTTTCTTAAGACTATTTTACAGCCATATCTAGCCGGATGGGGGCTGTTTCTAGCAACACAAAGACAGCAGCATAGATAGTTCACTTTGGCTTCATTCAGATTTAACTAAGTGAATGTCTGCAGTGAGCCTTTAGAGACGCCTGTCTCTGAAAGAATAAACGCAATAAAAGTCTGTTTTCTGTAGCTGCCGGCGCTTAGTGTCAAACCACGTTATGCTGTACCACCCAGCAGTGACAATTTCATTTTAATACACGGGGCACATTTTAACAAGCAAAGCGGTCCCAGCAAAGGCGGAGATGGGAAAGAGAGCTACCAAGGGAAAGGCTCAGTGCTCCTCTTGCATTTTATGCGGGAACAGAACAAAAGTGAGGCTGGAGCTGGGGCGGGGAGGGTAAGACACTGCGTTTGAATAGCCACCTTAGGAAGAAGGTGTCCATTCTCTTCTCAAGTTTCACAATTAACCACTTTGAAATGTCAGTTCATGCTATCTGCAATCTGGCCCACGCTTCAGTTGAAATTGACACTAGCATTATCAAGTGAGTCTGAAAAGGCGGCACGCCAGACAAAGCCGCCTTTACACGTCCCTTTCAGACGGGCCACTGAATCACTACAACTGCATCTATTCTTCCCAGGCGGTACCTGAACCCCCTCGAGTACCTCGGGACAGCTCGCGTGCCAGGCCAACCATTCACCCGAAGATACATTAATTAGGTTCTTACAAGGCTCCAATCATTGTATAAGGCTTCAGGGTTTTCTGTTAGGTCTGATGTTTAAATATAAATACACATTAAAGGTCCCGCTTGACATTCTTTCTTGTCTCAGTGCCTAGGAACCTGGCTTCAGTCACTCAAAACAAACCACAGAATTGTGATTTAAAAAATTTTTTTTACCACTGCTACTAAGGGGAGCCACTTTCACAGCCAATACAATTCCCACAGTCAAATTACATCAGAAGAGAGCTTGATCCAAAATTAGTAGAATGTTCTGGGTCAGACTTCACACACAAAGGTGGAAAAGAACTTTGCGAAATCATCTGCAGCCTACCTATCTCACCTCAGTAGAGAGTCTCTCAGTTTATGCTCTTAAAGGAATAAGCGTTATTAACAATAAGCGTTATTTAAACAAATCCACCCCGCCATTTATTTTAGTTAATTAGAGGTTTCCACTATTGTGAAATGTCTGTGGTTTTGCAATCACGGGCTCTGCGCAAATTATTGGCAACTTAGAATATCCAACACTGCAAGCCAGTCATCCATCTAAATCCGGTTGGAGTTGCGCAAAGGGTCAACATTAACAAATTGTTTAAAAGTACTAAAATGTGCACTCTTTCTGAGAGTTTAAAAATAAATTGTCATTGACTGCCTAATCTATTGTAATGGAAAGAAGAACAGTTGAGTCCCAGGAACAAAGACAGTGAATGCATTGAATTTTCTTCTTAGTTTTTGCATTATTGCTCTAGTTTTTGTAATTTGTGCTCTACCTGCCAAGTGCTTGACATGCTTAGGATAAAAGTGTCACAGGGGCACCGGGTGGCTCAGTCAGTTAAGTGTATGACTTCAGCTCAAGTCAGGATCTCACCATTTGTGAGTTTGAGTCCCACGTTGGGTGGCTCAGTTGGTTAGGTGTCCCACTCTTGATTTCAGCTCAGGTCATGATCTCATGTCATGGGTTTGAGCCCTACAATCGGGACTGACAGCACAGAGCCTGCTTGGGATTCTCTCTCTCCCTCTCTCTCTCTGCACGCCACCCCCCCAACAAATAAATACATAAACTTCTTTAACAAAAATAAACAAAAATGACTGTTCATTAAAATCATCAGCAAACTATTTTAAAAGATATCAATGTCTGGGCCCAAGTCTAGGAGGTTCTACTCAATTGCTTTGGCATGAAGTCCATGTTTTTCAAAGCTACCCAGGTGATTCCAGTGTATAGGCAGGGTTGAAAATGACTCTTCTGGAGCTGTTTGTCACATGTCCCAAACTGGAAATCATGGGCCAAATCCAGCCTCCAGGTATGTTTTGTTTGGACAACAAAAAAGTTTTAAAGATTCTGAAATGGTTGTCAACATTTAACGATTGGGAGACTTCCCATGAAAATGTGGATTCCTCATTTCTCCTGAAAGATAAGATGGTCTGTTCCATGTTTTCTGCCTGCCAACTATGGTACAATAAAACTGAATTTAGTCTTTGGCCCTGGTTTCTGACACAAAACTCCTAAAACCTGTGGTGATAGGAATGTCCTTTGTTACTTATAATGAGGTCCTTTTGGCTACACCTGAGTTTATGTTGATGAGATGACTCCAGATGGGGCCCCTAGATAGATCCAGAATGGGGCCGATCACCACAAAGACCGAATGATTGGAGGTTTGGAGTCTTCAGCCACACTCACCACCTCGGGGGATGGGAGAGGAGTTACAGATTGAGCTCATTCATCAGTGGCCAGTAAATGAGTCAACCACGGCCATGCAATAAAACCTCCATAATAACCACTGAACAAGAGAGTTCAAAGAGCTTCTGGGTTGGTGAACACACTGATTTGCTGGGTGGTTGGGGCACGCAGGGAGGACACAGAAGCTCTAAGCCACTACTGAGATCCTATATCATGTCCTTTCCACCTCTTTTGGCTTTTCCTGAGTTTTAGCCTTTGTAATACACTAGCATATATAAGTCAAGTGTTTTCCTGAGTGCTGCTGCTGTTCTAGTGTATCATCAAAACTGAGGAAGTCAAGGAACACCTGACTATATAGTTGGCTTGGTAGAAATGTGAGGAGCTCTTGTTATTTGGGGCTGGGGTGTGAAATGGGGACAGTGTTGTAGGACTGAGCCTTTAAACCTGTGAGGTCTGATGATAACTCTACAGGGTTAGTGTTAGAATTGAATTGAATTGAATTGTTGGACACCGAGGTGGTGTCCGACTGATATGGAAAGACAACATGTATTTGTTGTTAGAAAAACCCATATGTTTGGTTTTAGAAGTGATGGCAGAAAAAAAAAGACATCATGGCAGCCATGAACTAAAGTTTAACAGCTGTTTTCTTTAAAAAAATTTTTAGTGTTTATTTATTATTTTTGAGAGAGAATGAGTGAAAGCAAGGGAGGGGCAGACACACACACACACACACACACACACACACACAGAATCTGAAGCAGGCTCCAGGCTTTGAGCTGTCAGCATAGAGCCTAATGCGGGGCTTGAACTCATGAACCACGAGATTACGACCTGAGTGGAAGTTGGACGCTTAACTGACTCAGCCAGCCAGTCACCCTGACCAGCTTCTTTTTTCCAACAGAGCCAATTTGCCATCATTCCTACCAACCTGTATCAACTGCCAATGTTAAGGTAAAGTAACAGATGCTTAGTTATCATTGACATTGCACTCCTTTTTCTTTCCTTTTTTTTTTTTCATTAGTGAAGTCAAGGGAAAAGAAAAATAGTCAATTTATCCATGTGTTTTCTGTTTGCCCTTCTTGATGTCTTCTCTGCTCTATGCCTCAAAGAAGAGCTGCATCTATGAACAGTATTGTCTTAGCTCTTTTATGGGACAGGTTTTCATTGGGTTCAGCCACTGGGGGCCTGGTGGGAGTAGAGAGAAGTCTGGCTGGTTCTTCCTTATTCTCTCTTCACTTTGGCACTGTCTCTCTGGCCTGGATTGCGTCTCTCCCAGACTCCAGCTGCTCCAGGCAGCCCTTCCTCCAGGGCTCTGTGTCTTGCTGCCTCTGGGAGCACTCCTGCATCTGTCTTCAGCAGTCTCAGGGTAGTAAGAGCTTCCTTCTGGTCATTTCTGGGTTTCTCAACATCTTTTGTCAGATCCCTGCCTTCTACCCACACTTCTGCAAACACAGCTTCATTCTACTTTCTTCAGTTGAATCATTTGGGGTGAAATTTTGTGTGCAGCCAGCATGCTGATGGCTATGCCATAAAACTATCAACGCTGGAGGAACAAAATCATCCTGGAGGCTGTGTGTTTCAAGAAAAATTTAAGGGGAGGGGTGAAGGTTTCTTTTACACTCAGTCTGGGAACTGCTTGTTTCTGAAATTATCTGCCTACCTCTGGTTGACATCATAACCTAAATCTGTCTTTTAACCAGAGGTTAATGTTTTCAAAAGAAATTTTGGTAAAGAAATGGAAGAACATTAAATTATAAACACTGAAACTGAGATAAAAGAGGAATTTATAAGTATTGTGGGTTCAGATCTAGAAAAATCCTACCACTACATGCCATTGGAATTCATTATCACTTTTAATCAATCTCTTTGAGCCGCAGGCACATTTGATTCCTAGATATTATTCTCCGTTAGATCTCTTTTCTTTCCTCTATGAAACAGTAATTTTGCTTTCTTTCTGTTTCTTACCTATGCCAAAGTTGGCCCCACCTCATATCTCTGATCGCTTTTTCCCTTTAACAGGATTCCCTCTCCAACCTTACCAAGAGGCTTATCGGCTGCTGGTTCCTTACCTCAGCTTCAATGCTCACTCTCCTCAGAGAAGTTTCCTGTCTCTGGCTTCTAGCCTCTCATTCTGCCATACTCTCAGTGTACCTCTCTGTTTGATTTTGGTTTTATATCTAGAACAATTATGGGTAGTGTATAATGCCCAAGATATATTTATTGGGTGAAATGAATGAATAAATAAATACATTTTACATATTGGAAAAAGGAGGTAAATGTACCTTGTCCATGAACACAGATAGGTACAGAACTCAGATGCAAGCTAAGTTATTTCTGACCCATTACACTATGTTCATAACCACACAGAGTGAGTAATTGGGTTGATCCAACTCACAGAAAGCTGAGAATACAGGAAAGATACTAATAAAAAGATTCACACTTGTGAGTCCAAATGATATCTCCCAGTCTTTTTTCTTTATTGGCCAGAAGCAGACAACCTACCTCACATCCCCATAGCCTTCTGATGGTCTGGGAGTCCCCATTATGGTTTGTCCTTACAGCCAGAACAGGGCAGAGAAATCTTACAGGCCCCGAGTACACACAGTGGTTACTGCTTCCAACTTCAAGGTAACAACGTTCTCCAATTTTAGTTTTACATGAGTAAATGATATTCAGAACTCTCATCTTAGCCCATAGAGAATGATTTTTGGGATTCAGTGATTTCATTTTATGATGATAAAACAAATATGTTTCCCCTCCTCTAAATTCTTATAAAGCCATGAGTTGAGTCCAGGAGATTTCAAAATTAACGACAATTTGATGCAATTGTATTTATTTGCTTGTTTGTTTGTTTGGTTGACCGGTTGGTTGGTTGGTTGGTTTGGGTCTTCAAATCCAGGGCTCTGAATATACGGAAAGAAAGCAGAATGTTCTCCTATATCTCTAGCCATGATCATGATTTATGGATGAATGAAGAGAAAGAGACAATGGGCAGAAACAGATGGATATAAAGGAAAAAACACCTAAAATGAGAACCAAGATCAAGAAGCTGAGAATGGACCAGGAGTTTATTCTCCAGTGGATCACATTTGCTGGCAATTAGGTGAAGAATTAAAATTACTGAAAGAATTTGGGGCACCTGGGTGGGTCAGTAGGTTAAGCATCTGACTCTTGATTTCTGCTCAAGTCACGATCTCACTGTTCAAGAGCCTGGGCTCTGTGTGGACAGTGCGGAGTCTGCTTGGGATTCTCTCTCTCTCTCTCTCTCTCTCTGGCCCTCCCGTGCTCTCTCCCTGTCTCTCAAAATAAATAAAATAAAGATATAAAAAACAACAAACAAACAAAAAAATAAAATTACTGCAAGGAGTAACAGCTTTTATTCTCTTCGATCTCAGCAAACACTGTAACCTCTTTTTGTGTAAGCACAGCTGTGGTTTAGATTACTAGTCACTACATTTACACTTCAGAGATTTTCTTTGCTCACATTTGATGTCCTCATTCCATATAGTTTTGAGGTAGTAAAGGCAAAACTACTGCCAAAACAACAAGGGGGGAATTTTCAACGCAAAGATAGATTCAAGGTGGATACGATCAAAACATATAGTTAATGATGAAAACGCAATTAGATGAGCTAGATGGTCATTTTACAGGGTCAGATATTTGCCTACAAAAGAAGCCTTGGTATTTGCCTTGTGATTTTTTACATTCCATCTGTTCATTATGCTTGTTCTCAAAGTTTTGCTATATTTCAGCAAGTGAGAGCAGATAGGGAATGAGACGTATCTGGGAGTAGAAGGTGTGTCAAAATTGTAACGGTACTCAACACTAAGAAAAGAAAATACAGAAAGAATATTTTTAACCTGCTATTCATAACTGATTTTTAATAATTAGGCTGGCATTTATCTGCCTATAACCATAATTATTTATTTATTTTTGCTTTACAAGAAGAAAGAACTGAAATTATTTAATTGGAAAACGCGTTCATTTAGTCAAGAGGGGGTAGAACACAGGGCTGCCCATATGTTAAAAGTCATTCAAACAAAACTCCATGAGAATCAAATTAAGAGTCCTGAGGAGGGGTGAAAAATACTGCAAAATACAAAGGTCTCTGTGCTCAACGGTCTCACGCTCTTTAGCTCACCAGGGGACAGTAAATGCATTGCTTAAAGAGGTTCTATGTTCCCAGATGTTGAAGCTGGATTAATTGCGAATGTTTACCCCCCATTCCTTCTGCACTTTGGGTCATTCTTCACCAGCCTCACATAACACTCTTTCAATGTGATTTTTGTTAGACAAATGGTCTCATGTTTCTGGGAATGGGAAATGGATAACGTGAACACACAGTCATGTCCCTCTAGCCTCAGGCTGATTTATGCTCTGATCCTCACTCTGGAAGGCAAGGTAGTCTGTTGACACCCATGAGCTCTGCAGTAGTGGGTCTGACTTGTCTGTCAGCATTCCCACCATAAACTGCTGTTTTTAGAGGTTTATAACTTGGCTATAAAATGCTGCCTAGAGGGCGGTGGATCTTGCAAAATTGTTTTAAGTTACAAGAGAGTAGAAAAAAAAACAAACACACACAAAACCCATAAACATAAAGAAACATAAAAAATAAAATAAAATGTCTGTAATGTGACATATAGCTCATGCTTCTGGAACTTTGAAAAGGCTATAATTGTGCTGTCTGTGCACCCTACTGGCATTCAAATCTATGCTTTGAAGTTCAGTGTTTTAAATATAAAATGAAGATACTACCGTTACTTTGAAGAGATGGTTATCAAAGCAGATTAATGTATAGCTTGCAAGTAAAATAATAATGGGGGGAGGTTCTTTCTAGTTAAAGAATTTTAGGATCTCTTGCACATGAATCAAGGACCACATCCGGGGTTAGAAGTGACCAATGGTAATATTCAAAATGAAGCCTTCCGAAAAATGTATTCAGGTTATGTGAATTGAGAGAGTAATAAATTCAAGAGATACATATGATTTACCAGGTACAATTAAAGGCCGACCATTCTCCCAATCAAATAAGCATTCTTTTTTAATGGTGCCTGCGGCACTATGAACTTTTAGAGGAAGAAACAATTTGTAAATCAATAACAGTTGAGCTAACTTGACTGTAGTTTCCTCTAAAATTCCAGGACACCCATCTCAGAATTGGCTTATTATCATCAAATGATCCTCCCTGCAAACCATTATAGTCAAACACAAACAAAAAACAAAACCGAAACACTTGAAGTGATTTCTTCTGTTCATCATCAAAAATGTACTGAAGATCAGTTGTGTGTCAGACAACATTCTAGGTGCTGGGACAGACAGGAAGAAGACCATGACATGGTCCTACACTTGAAGAACAGGAAGGAAGATGGATTCATGACTCATGCATGAGAGAAAGTGCTGCAGTGTGATGGAGGTATCAACAGGAATCAGCTCCATCGAGAAACATTTCTAAGAATGAAGTCCAGCAATTTGAGATTTTGCAGGCCTTCCAGATGATTTAAGAACCAGTCCTAACAGGGGTGCCTGGGTGGCTTAGTAGGTTAAGCGTCCAACTTTCGCTTAGGTCATGATCTAACGGTTCGTGGGTTCGAGCCCCGCGTCAGGCTCTGTGCTGACAGCCCAGAGCCTGGAGCCTGCTTCAGATTCTGTGTATCTCTCTCGCTCTGCCCCTCCCCCACTTACACACACTCTCTCATAAATGAATAAATGTTAAAAAAAATTAAAAAAAAAAAAAAAGAACCAGTCCTAACATTCTGAGGTAATGTTTCTCAAAGTTTAGAGAGCATGAGAGTCACCTAAAGTGCTTGTTAAAACATTGGGGCACCTGGGCGTCTCAGTCAGTTGAGTGTTCCACTTTGGCTCAGGTCATGATCTCATGGTTCATGGGTTCGAGTCTTACATCGGGCTCTGTGCTGACAGCCCAGAGCCTGGAGCCTGCTTCAGATTCTGTGTATCTCTCTTTCTCTGCCCCTCCCTGCCCATGCTCTGTTTCTCTCTGTCTCTCAAAAAGAAATAAACATTAAAAAAATTAAAAAACAAAACAAAGATTGTGATACCCCATCCAGCCCTGATCATTGCTGATTCAGTAGATCTGGGATAGGGCCCCCAAATTGCATTTCTAACAATTTCCCAAGCAACGCTGAGGTTTTTGTCCTGGAGACTACACTTATCCATTACACATAATCAACTAACTGTGCACTATCCTGGGAATAAATGAGAAAACAGTCACTCAAGTCATCTCTGTGTTGTGGTTCAGAAAAAGAGCTCTAAATGAGAAATGGGTGGCCAGAAAAAGAGGGTTATTTAAAAAGGAGGCAGGGTGCCTGGGTCGCTTAGTCAGTAAAGTGTCCTACTCTTGATTTTGGCTCAGGTCATGTTCTCACAACTGGGAGATAAAGCCCCAAGTTGGGTTCCATGCTTAGCATGGATATTAAGATTAAGATTCTCTTTCTCTCCCTCTGCCCCTTTCCCCAACTCATGCTCTCCCTAAAATTAAAAGAAAATTATACTAAAAATCAATAAATAAATAAATGAAAAGAAGGAAAACTTGTGCAAGGGTTAATTTGTGAATGATCGTGCTTATTAAGGCGGTTGCCACAGTGTTTGAGAAAATGCAGAGCAAATGTCCAATTTTGAGGAAAGAGGAATTTGGGCAGACTCGCTTATATTTGATATAGCCAAAATTATATCCTCACGTCATCAAATTAGATACATTATGTGGGATCCTGCTCCTTGGAATCTCAAGTCTAAGACACATGGAGAATGAAATACTGATTCTTCATCAGTTTTCTGGCTTCTTACAAAAGAGACAGGGTCATATTTTCTTTTGATCTCTTAGGAATATGAAATAACTGCCTTGATTTGAACCTATGTTTTCCTTTTCCACCCATGTGCTAACTTTCTGAAACTGGAAAATACCATGATTTAGAGTATGGAGACCCAAGTCTCAGTTTACAATGTGACTGATAATTCATATTCAAAGCTCAAAGTTTGAAAATACCACCGCTTAGAGTTTAGTCATTCAGGAACTCCATAGAAAGGGAATTATGCTAACTACCATCCACCCATCCATCCTTCCAACAGTGAAAGGAAATATGATTTATGCAAATATAGAATCCAGTGGGTGAAGACACAAACTAAATAGTGAATTTATTATGGTTTTGATAAATTTTATCTGGAACATAACATTGACAGGAGCTGTAACATGACCACCTAACTTTGAAGGCTGGAGTTAGAGGTCAGTAAAGCGTTCTTTCAAGAAAAGACATTTAAGCCAGTATCTGAAGGATAAGTAGGCAGAAGCCAGGGTAAGAGTCATGACCAGTGCAACAGTCAAGAAGGGCTTCCTGTGCCCCGGACACAGGGCAGGAAGACAGAGGGCCAGGAAGGTGAGTGATGTCAGGGGTAATGATGTCAGGGATGATGTTGGCAAGGCTGGTCAATCCAATCACTCGGGCCATATGGAGGCCCCCGACATGTTCATATCTGTATTTTAAAGAATCATTTATAGCTTCTCTATGAAAATGCACCAAAAGAGAGAGGCTGCCTTCGAAGCAGCCATAAAAGAATAATTTAATTTCCCACTTTTCCTCAGTTCCTAAAGGAAACAAAAACTTTACAGGTTTTATTCATTCATGACTCCATATACTATGATTATAGGTTTGCCTCTTACAATGTACATTACTTGGTTCTGCACTAAGATGAATATTCTTCATTTTAAGGAAAGTGAAAGCATATAGAGAAGACAAAAGTGAGGGAAATGATCAGCCCAATCTCTGTGTTATAAGCTGAACTGTGCCTCTCCCTCAACCAATTGCTATGTCAAAGTCCTAGCCCCCAATACCTCATAATGTGACTGTATATGGAGATAGGACCTCATAAGGATGGGTCCTCATCCAATTTGACTGATGTCCTTTTAAAAAGAGGAGATTAAGATGCAGACACACAAGGAAGACTGTGTGAAGATATGGGGAAGACAAGGTCATCTACAAGACAAGGCAAGAGGCCTCAGAAGAAACAAAACCTACCGGCACTATGATCTTAGACTTCTGGCTTCCAGAACTGTGAGAAAATAATTTTTGTTGTTTAAGCCACCCAGTCTTTTGTATCCTGTTATGGCAGCCCTTGCAAATGAATATACTCTATACCAAAAACCCTGTGTTAAAAAAAAAATCACCATAGATCTTAGAAAATGTTTCTCTTGATAAAGTTGAAATATGTTATTTCTCAACAGGAGTACACATGAAGGAAAAACTAATTTGTTAGAGAGAGTTTTCTAGGGGAGGAGAAGTAGAAGAAGAACCAAAAGGATGTGTGGCATTTCAGGGAATTCCCACACTGGCCAGCCCTCCAACGGCAGCTTATACACTATCCAACAGTCATTATACTGGCAAAATTCATAGCCCTGGGTGATATGATTAGCTCAGCCTAAGGGATGCAAAGGAACAGTTACCAATGATCTGAAAAAAGTGAATGCCTCAAGCATACATTCAAGTCAAGGAGATTTTCTTCGCGCTGCTTATTTATCTTCAAATCATCATGCATCTTGTATATACCTACCCAGTCTACTAGAACATGGTGGGGGAATCAGGATTTTAAGACGTGGTCCATGACTTCTAGAAGTCAAGTTCGAGATTGGTTCATATTTATCTTACAATTTGTTATCTTTCAAAGTGGGTTAATAAAAGTCAGTTTGGAATGGTGTTCCACATAATGGCCGGGTTCATGATAAGGGGACACACCTGTCTGTAATGGGCTGACTTCCAGATGACACGAACATCCATCCACTCATCCATGTTAAGTCAGCTGGAGACCCATAAACACACCAAGCCATGGAGACACAGCTTTTACTCTCGTTCTTTGTTGTTGAGCAGTTTCTTTCTCTCTGTGGTTTCTTTAAGCTTTGTTTTTCATGAAAGCACAGCAGGTACAACCATTTTAACTCTATTCCTGGCTGAGATCTTCTTTTGTAAACATTCCCTTAAAGTTAAGATGAAAACTACTTTTTCTTTTCTGACAATGAAGAAAGTACAATTTGCTTTTTTTCTGTTCTGTGTAAAACATCAAAGCCACACAGCAAGAGCCTCTTAAATGCAGATGCCCTCTAACCACCCCCCATATTTTTCTGGGTTCCTTGGGACTTCCCAACAATTCCTGTCTCTCAAATTCTTTCTTCTCATCCATCTCTTGACTGAGAAATTCTACCGTCTATTTCTTTGGAAATCAATGCAAAAACATTTGGATGCTTTGTTCACCACATGGGCTCTTTAGCTTTGGGGTACTGGGCATTTATTACCACGAGCAGAAATTGGCAGCATCTGATTTTGCTAATCTACAGGCATAGAGAGAACTGGGAACTGGGTATGCATATCATTATGACCCGAGACACAAATAACCATTCTATGTACACATTTCAGCAAGCACAACATATTTATAATTACATGGGAATTCTTTGGATTGAAGCCAAGATACAAAGTCGGTTTGAAAAACTACTTTTTTGGGGGAGGGGTTAAATATTCTATTGCCTTGGGCCCTGGTGCTAGAGAGAAATGGACTTAAAAGTGAATCATGAGGAAAGACAAGTAGTACATGTATGTAACAAGTGTTTTACCTGGCAAAGCCAACGCCTCTGCTGACTCCATTAGCATCTCTTAGTATTCTTGTAGAAATGACATGTCCAAAGGGTTTCAGCATATTCTCAAGTTCCTGCTCATCCATAGAAATGGGGAGGTTTGAGATGTATAGGTTTGTTGGGTCTTGCTCTTGTTGCTAAGGGAAAGGAAAGAAACAAATGCATGAATTCTGAATACTGAAAAACACTTATTCCACAAATGGATAAACTTTTGCTTGAACTGCAATATAGATTCCAATCTCCAACACACTCTTGAATGTTCTTTTTCTAAGGGTACGACCTCTTTTCCATGAATTCCCATTCTGTGGAGTGTTTCTTATAGAAACAATGTCATAAATGAAAACCAAGCTTTCTGTTCAGCCTTCTTAGAAAAGAACAATAAAGTTTTATTGCAAATGAAGTAAGGAAATGTGTATTCTTTTTGATTACCACTAACTACCACTTTTACTACAACTGCCTCAGTTACCATCTCCACTAGTTACTAATGTTGCATTCAGTGAATGCTTATAATGGGGCTAAGCACTGTTATACACAGTTACTATGCATTCTTTGATTCAATATCCCCAATAAATATGATTGTTACCATTTTACAGAAGACAAAATTGATCTCTAACTTGTCCAAGTTACACAGCTCATACGTATCAAAAGCCAGGGCTGAAATCTGGGGCTATCACCAAGCTCCATAAGCCTCACTGTCCAGCTGCCTTCCACTAGACCAATGGCTGGGGGAGGAGGGTTATCACATCAGCTTCAGCATCATTGTGGAATTTGCTAAAAATGCAAGTTCTCAGGGCTTACCCCAGAGCTACTTAACTTTGAGGGTGGGGCAAGCCATCTGTGTTTTGACAAGCCCCCCAGGTGATTCTGATGATGCTCAAGTTTGGAAAAGGCTATTCTACACCATACGCAAATATTTATGCATGAACGAGATAATGATGTCTATCCTTTTCTAATCCAACAGCAGTAAGTTTCCTTAATAGAATGAGAACCCAAACAATTGCTAGCACTTTCTCTGTGTGTATGGACATTCCCTATGTCACACAATGAATTAATGTTGGAACTTAGTTGTATACACATTTCAAGATAAAACGACATACACCTGCCATATTATAATGATTAATATAAAAATATATCATATATTTAACTGCACCGTTATATTTTAACCAAAACAACAACCTTAACTTCAAGGATAAGTGAGATTTGTTTGGAAAAAAATCTGAAATCTATAGGAAATAACATTATGTAATAATAGTAAAACATCTTTTGTGAAGATAAATCTTCTGTAGAATATGTGAGGTTCTAGGGATGATGAAAAAATACAATGAGCAAGATTCCAAATATTATTTCAAGTCAAAAAAACACCTTTTGGTATAAAAACACTATTGTTGTTAGTTTAGTTTTTTGTTTTATTTGAGAAACAGAGAGAGTTCAAGTAGGGGAGAGGGGCAGAGGGAGAGAGAGAGAATCTTAAGCGTGCTCCCTGTTCAGCATGGAGCTGATGTGGTGATCATTCCCATGGCCCTGGGATCAGGACCTGAGCCGAAATCACGAGTTAGACGTTCAACTCACTGAGCCACCTGAACCACTGTTTCTAACAGCTCTAGACATCCAGATAGGTCATAATATTTTTATTATGCTTTCTTATTAATAAGCTCAATCATTACATTAATTTTCTATACATAGTTTAGTTTCCAAGCTTTTGTACCACCATGGAAAATGGAAAATACATTTTCTTTTCAGAAAAAGAAAACACAGCTTTAGTATTTCGGAATAGTGTCAATGCAGAAACTATGCAACTATAGTGAGTCTCTCTCTCCTCCTCTCTCTCTCTAACACACACACACACACACACACACACACACACACACACACACACTAAAAAATAGCATGATCTTAGAGAGAAATAGGATGATATTATCTGTTATCCTTTCCTAAATGATCATGATTATGGTTTTTTTGTTATTGTTGTTTGTTTATTTGCATGTTTGTTTTGCTGGGGTTGTGGAAAGAAAAAAAAAGACAAAAGACAAAAAAATACATTAATAAAGAATCTTATGCATATACACCATTTAAACTATTTCACTACCCATCATTTAATTTTAATCTTTATATTATCACTCCAAAGGTAGCTTGGCAAATATCATTATATTCATCGGATAATGAAGAAACAGAGCCGTGAAGATTCATCATCTTGCCCAAGGACAATCTGATAATTAGTGACAGGGTTGGAATTAGATTCAGCAACCAGTTTCCTATCCTCCAGCTAGTGTGATTCTCACTAGCCCAGTGTTTCCCGAGCCTCAATCACCTGCATTTCACCTGAGAAATTTTTGCCAGCCACGTAATTTTTTTTATTTACTGAAAAGCCTTCTTTAAAAAAAATTTTTTAATATCTATTTTTGAGAAAAAGAGAGAGCATGAGTGGGAGCGGGGCAGAGAGAGACGGAGGCAGAGAATTGGAAGCAGGCTCCAGGCTCTTAGCTCTCAGCACAGAGCCCAGTGCGGCACTTGAACTCACAAACCACAGGATCAGGACCTGAGCTGAAGTCGGACACTTTAACCGCCTGAGCCACCCAGGTACCCCTGAAAAGCTTTCTTGAAATCAACATACCTCTAGCCCTAAATAAGTTCATTTAAAAAGTAATTTGTGTTACTACCAAACTAAAAAATCTGGTATTACTAGGCAAAAATAGGTTACTGTAAGAACAGGAACCAAATAAGTGATATTAAATTATAGCTAGATGCTGCTTGTTTGCAAAAGGCATTGACTCTCAAGGTTGACTTTGTCTCAGTTACAGACAAGATGCGGAAGTGAGAGAGGTGTGACAAACATGCTGGCACCAGATGGATTCTTTTTGTTCCGGGAAGAATAATTTTCTTATGATGCAATTTCTGGATCCCACACACCTAGATCTACTCAAGTTCCATGAGAGATACGTGTCTCACAGATTGGGAATTCGGACATTAAACCTGAATTTCTCAGAGAGGGGGCTACAGCACATGGTAGTCCCATGAATGGGTTCGGATTTGGCCAGCATTCTGCACCCCTTTGTCTTTCATCAGGCTAAATAAACCACCAAAGCCAGCCAATCTACTAACGCAGGGTACTGTACAGCCTTTTTCATTTTCTCTAGGCAAAAATATATTAGTTTATCCTGATTCAAATTCATTTCCAAATTCTCCAGCTGTAGAATGCATTGAAGCTTCTCAAAATGATGTGTGATAAATACCCAGAACTTAGTTCATAAGGGAGTGGTCAGTAATCTATTATCTGAATCCATATTCAAACAGCCAGGCTAACTCCTTACTTTGTATTCACAGAGACCTGATAGCATTGGATAGTGTTATTCTTTAATTTGTATTCACAGAAAGAATATAATGTTGGGCACTGTTATTTATTAAGTAATTCTGTCCTTTGAAATGCAGTATTAGTCTTGAATGTGTTTGTTGATGTGACAACAGAATTTGACTTCTGCACAGAATGAACTTTAGAGTAATGTGTACATTTATATTTTACTTTTAATGTTATCTATGTATCAGGTTTATGTAAACTGATGGCAACTTTCAAAGCTTCTTTGGCATGATGAACCAGAGTGCTTGACTTTTAACTTTTCAGAAAAAAATTATCCTGTGAGAATTGTAATCAAAACAACTTTAAGAAAACTTTTTTTTTTTTAAAGAAAACTTTTTAACTTAAATTTGCATGATCATTTAGTTCCAGAATGGACCTTAAGGGACATATTCTTCAATCTGATCATTTCATAAATGGAGAAAAGAAAGTTAAAGGAGTAGTTATAACTTGCTCAAGTCCACCCCGCTAGCAACAAGCTAGAAAGAGAACTTTCTTTTCACATGGCATGATGTTCTCACCATTTCATGTCACTGCCTTTTCTCTTAAGAAACAATGAATAGTGGGTTGTAGTTCAAAGGAATATTAGTACAGATGATAATTAATATATCTGAAGTCTTTGTTTTATTCATTTTTGCTTATTCATCAATTAGCTTTAGCTACAGAGTTAAGGCTATCAAAAAAGAAAAAAAAGTTGATAGCATTGGTCAGTATTTTACACACTCACTGAATGAATACTCCGCAATGACTCATTTGTAGAAGTGTATGATTATAATTCATACACGTAGTACACTGAATTGACCACGTCACCAAAAGTAACTCCCCATTTTTGGTCTCTTTGTACACCTTTTCATGCAAGGATTTCTTGATTTATTATTTAATTCTGTCATGAGACTGTAAAACAGCGAAGTATCCTCTCCATTATGAATGAAAGCAGAGACCTGTCATTTCACTCAAGAATGTGTAAATAATTTATTTTTTCTTGAAATGACTTCCTTTTGCTTGGATTTTTTTGTATATGTAAATTGCCAAATAAGATTTATTGCCACTCCATTGCTCTTTAACAGTTTAAGACAACTTCGGAGTTTCAGAACATTCCAAGGTGGCTAAGGAAATGAATGCAAATGGAGGTTAATAATGGTTGCCCTTATCTAGATCAAAGGTTACATCTGTTGGGGAAAATCACTGAGAAGAAAAAATATGATCACTGGTTTGATCCATTAGTTGTACCTGGGCAGTTGGAGGCTCCTCACCCCCTCCGCTGTCCTTGGACTGTGGATTCCCCTTGCTTTCTCCACTCCAGGGGCTGCTCCAGGGACACAGCCTTGAGATAATGATGTGATGGGGAGACCATCTGGATGGCATATGTGACTGAACCCCAGTTAAGGCTTTTAGATAAACTTTTAAGATTTGGACCCTGGGTACAGAGATCTAATCATTTCACTGCTGCCAAAGTCTCGTACGTAAGTTCCTTTAACTCATGAAACCTACTGCTTACCTACCTGGCTTGACTCTTTCCTTCCATCTCTCCCCATCCACTGAGTCCTGGGACCAGTTTCAGATTACACCTGGGAAGCTCCAAAGGAGCTTGTAAACCAATAGTATCTAGAGATGTTTTTTGGATATGCATTATGGCTATTATATACACATGATTCTGAAAAAGGTAGTTAGTAGAACAAGACTTTAAAACTTACTATGATAACACTCAGACTTGCTGAAACTATTTAAATATTTAGGAAATAATTATTAGCGTCAGAGTCTTTGAGCAATGTTTATCAAGCTACCTGGGGTGAAGACTGTTTTAATTTTCAATCTGTCACAGACCAATATTTGTAAAATACAATAAAAATATGTTAACAGAGAATAAAATCAAGTTTGAAAGGTATGCAAAATAAAGCAGTATTTTTTTATTATTACATTTGTTAGGCCAAAATTACATTTGAATTAAATTTTATAAGGTTTTAAATGCTTACTTTCAATTTCTGTTACTTATTTTATTGTGAACGATACCATTTTGTGGACCAAACTTTAAGTAACAGTGTTTTAGGGGACTAGATTCCTTCCCCTCACCCATCATATTATAATACTCCATGGTTATCAGTTTTTGCTTACTTTATATACTGTCAAGTCCTATTTTTAATCACAAAATTGTGTTACCAATTTATAGTCATTTTTGAACAATTAGACAAAAATATCTCAAGATGAATTATCTGAAGCAGGGGCGACAAAACACCCAGAAATAGCCGTAGGAAGTCTGAAATAACTTTAAAGCAAACATGTGATGATATAATACTTTGAAAACATAGAGCAGAGTTTTACAGTATTCAAAGTCGTTCAGGACCATTTTATTTCATGTGATCCTTTGTAATAATCCTACAAGGTAGGAAAGGTAAGAGTTATTACCTCCATTCTACAAATGAGAAAACTGGTTCTGATATCTTCGAAGGGTTAGCAAGGTCAGATGGCTTAGTAGGCAAATAAACAACATCGTAAGTGATACTTTTTGACTCTTGATCTGGTATTCTTTCTTTCCTTTTTTCACTGTATTTATTTATTTATTTATTTATTTATTTATTTATTTATTTTAATGTTTTATTTATTTCTAGGAGAGAGAGAGACAGGGTGAGCAGAGGAGGGTCAGAGAGAGAGGGAGTCACAGACTGAAACAGGCTCCAGGCTCTGAGCTGGCAGTCAGCACAGAGCCCGACGCGGGGCCGAACCCACAACCGCGAGATCATGACCTAAGCGAAAGTCGGACGCTTAACCGACTAAGCCACCCAGGCGCCCCTATTTATTTATTTCTAAGAGAGAGAGAGAGAGAGAGGCAGCGTGAGCAGGGGAGGGTCAGAGAGAGAGGGAGACACAGAATCTGAAACAGGCTCCAGGCTCTGAGCTGTCAGCACAGAGCTCGAAGCGGGGCTGGAATCCAGTAACCGTGAGATCATGAGCTGAGCCAAAGTTGAACGCTT
This sequence comes from Hyaena hyaena, assembly GCF_003009895.1. Lineage (NCBI taxonomy): Eukaryota > Metazoa > Chordata > Mammalia > Carnivora > Hyaenidae > Hyaena > Hyaena hyaena. Next base: position 363,010 of record NW_024081744.1, read on the forward strand.
AACCGACTGAGCCACCTAGGCACCCCAATCTGGTATTCTTTCTACTAGACTACATCAACACTGAGGTTTGCCTATCTCACCTATAGAAAGGAAAATCAATGGGGAGACAAAGGAGAAATTGTTTTTTAATGGAATAGTCTATTTTAAGTGTTGTAGCAATTTAAAAGTTAATAATAATAAAACCTGTTTTCTCTCACCCTGAAACAGAAGCAAGGAGTCAGAGCCTCCCACGTAAACAATTGGCCTAAAGGAATCGGAGGTTTTGGAACTAGTTTATCACTAACGTTGTATAAAGTTATCTAGTAATATTCTCAGCATGTTTGGTGCATGGCTGTTGAAGTTATGGCACCTCTAAATAAGACCTGGAGGAAGCTGACAGTTCTCGCCATATTTGCTTCAGTACCATACATGTGCCTGCTGGTTATTTTATATGCCAACTTCACTGTGCCATGGGGGACACAGATGGTTTGGTCAAACATTATTCTGAATGTATCTGTGAGGATGTTTTCTTGATGAGTTTAACATTTGAATCTGTTGACTGAGTAAAGTGGACTGTTCTTCTAATGTGGGAGGGTCTCATCTGCTAAGTTGAAGACCTGAACAGAACAAAAGGACTGAGCTCCCGAGTCAAGAGAGTATTCTTCTCACCTGAGGGCCTTCAAGCCAGGACCACTTATTTTTCCTGCTTTCAGGCTCAAAATGACACACTGGTTCTTCTTGGGTCTTAAGCCTGGTGGCCTTCACACTGGAACTATATACCCATCAGCTCCCCTGGTGCCTCCTACTTGATGACTGTAGATCTTGGGGCTTGTCAGCCTCCATAATCATGTGAGTAGGTTCCATATGATAAATACATATATGTAATATATGTGTATTTCATAAATATATTTATCTCCTATTGATTCCATTTCTCTGAAGAACTCTAAGACAATGGGTTAATTTTGTCAACTCTGTTGACAGGACTTCTGTATTCCTTAGCCACAGAGCTATAGCCTTTGAGAGAAGCACTGCCTTTCCCTAAGATAGATGTTCTGGAATCCCATATCTAAGGTTATGCATTAGAGAACAAAGGAAAAAATAAAGAAGGACTTCCAAGAAGTCGGCTTTCACCCCTACATGGTGCCTAATAAACATGTCCCCTGTCCTGTTTGCTAAGTATTGAAGGGGGTCACCATGTGTTTTCGATAGCCTTCTCCCTCTGACTAAAAGAGAAAAGGTGATTTCTCCTCCCCTAGTTTCCCATGGTGATGGAGTTGGAGGAGGATAATGCATATGAGTTTTGCCTCCCACGGCATCAATAACAACAATTTCCCTAAAATAAGAACCAATAAGAACAATCTCTATAAGGAACACATGTTTTAAAAGAAACATTGAATTATTTCAGATTTAATGCAAGCATAGCATTGGCAACTGGAGTTCACGTCCTCAAGTTCAACTGGAGGGTTTCATTCTGGAAAATGAACATGGCAGAGGCCTGACTGGAACCACGCCAGGTGCTCAAGACAGCCTGCACTGCTGGTCTTTTGCGCTGTTCTTTAAGGTTTTTATTTCTAGATCAATTGAGCAGCTTTGAGTTGAGATGAGCAGTGAATGATTAAATGAGCCTCTCGAGTCTTTATGACTGAATTTGAATTACCTGTGGTCCTGGAACAGGTGGCCAGATTGGATTCCTGGCTTTCCTTGACTTCTCCCTCCACATGCACCTCATGAACTCGAGCTCAGTACCGCCCGTTATCAGCCCTGATGTGATGGTTTCTCCTGTGAGAAAATGCTACATTAACATATTACAATATTGAGATCTCTCTATAGTTTTATTGTAATATATTACTGTATCACAAATATGTATGGTTTTGTACTCTGGGTCCTGACAGTCAGAAATGAGAACAGGAAACCAAACTATAGAGAACTACTCAATATTGTAAACAGATTGTACCACATTTTCTCAGAGTCCAATCCACCTCTCTGAGGGGGCTCTCCAGAAATGTCTGTTTTATCAGTCTGTTGTGAACTCTGGGACAGAAAGTTGTCACTTGATTTGTTGATAATGACTATGATCCTCTTTCAAGTGACTGGAAGTACAGAAATGACATGAATACACCTATCCGGTTACCACATTACCCTATTATATCACATCTAAATAGGGAGAAGTGCCAACCATTTTGTATCCTCTGTCTAGGACGTGGCAGCTTAGATTTGCTGAGGGTCCCTGAACATGTGAAATATACATGAATGTATCTCTGAGATGTAAAAGATGCTAGAGATGTAGAGTTCCACTCAAGGGCAACCCTTCTCATTGTATTCTAGGTAGATGACAGCCCCAAACCACAATGCAAGGAGTTACTCTTAGAATTGTGCAATGGAGCTCATGTGGCTAACACTGTGTCTAGGAAATTAGGGAAGCCTGATAAAATAAGGGCACCTCATTAAATGTGAATTTCTGATAAATGACAAATAACTTTTTTAGTGTAAGTATTCTCACATATTGCAGGGGGCACACTTATCCTAAAATATTCATTGCTACAAGATATTAATTGTGTATAATAATAATAGTAATATATTACTTGTATATAATAGTATATAATACTATCATATATAAATTATTTGCTGTTAGATAGGATCCATATAATCATTCTGTTATGGTAAAATAGTATCAAATATTTCTTTATGTATTGGTTTATTAAGGTTTATTTATTTATTTGTTTTTAGAGAGAGAATGAGAGAGAAAGAGCGAGTGAACATGAGCAATGAAGGGGCAGAGAGAGAGAGGGAGGGAGAGAGAGAGAGAGAATCCCAAGCTGGCTCCACAGTGTCAGCACAGAGCCCAACACAGGGCTTGATCTCATGAATCATGAGAACATGAGCTAAACAGAAATCAGGAGTAAAACACTTAACCAACTGAGCCACATAGGCACCCCAGGAATTTAATGATACATTGCACTAAAATTTAGTACAGTGCCAGCTACATAGGAGAAACTCAGTAACTCATTATTCTTTCCATAATTACTATTAAATTAAAAAATAAAGAAATTTAGGACATGTCAAGAGGACAGTCACTAACTAAATGTAAATCATGTTTATAACAGAACAATTTTTACTATTTAGAACTGGTCCCTCTGTATTCTTCACAGATGCACACTTACTAGACGTTAAATTCTTTGGAGGTGGGCATGTCCAATGAAGATGAGATCCTTAAAATGTGGCTACTGTATTAGCAAGAGAATCTAGAAATATATCATGGTGGGGGAGGATGAACAGAACAACGTTCCTATCATTTATGAGCTAAAAAGATTAATGATTTATTACTAGGCTCATTAATCAAAATCGTACGGGTTTTTTTTTTTTTTTTTTTAAGGAGCAATTCCACTGTTCAAGTCAATTAGCCCACCAAAGCTATTATACGAAAGAAGCTGGAATGTTATTCAGACTTCCCTGGGAGTATTTAGAGTATAAAATAAATGCTATTATTCAGAAGATACCAAATTGCTAAGCTTCTTAAATTCATACAATTGGGAACCTGCAGTACATTAAAATACTGAAACTCATTAAGAGTCTTTTTTCCCCAGCTTTAGAGTCATTGGCATTCTTCGCACAGTTAAGAACAATAAAATGCTCCAGGCTTCCTAGAAAAGAGTGGCTTGCGCTCCTTCTGCTCCACTTCAATGAATCACTGAGGCAGAACGGGTGCCCAGCCTTCAAGACAGCAGCAGCGCCCGTCGGATTACCCTAATACCTGAATAGGACAGCAAAATGAGCTAACATGCTACATTAAGAGGAGAGAAAAGAGCATCTAGCTTATTGCCAGCATTTACCTTCATCAGAGCTCTATTCAAAGCATTTGAGCATAAATATACAAACTGTTAGTAATAATTTAACTCATAAAATAAACTAAGGATCGATGAGTCTCTGCTTATATAAGTGAATGACTCAATAAATGAGGGATCCTTTAAGCAGAATGGAAACTAATAAATGTAGAAGGAATGTGGGAATTGCAAAATCATCACTTGGCAACCATAGTAATACTAATTGATGATCACTGCATGGCAAAAAATGTGAGTGAAAGTTTGATGAGAAATAAGAAATGTACATAATCTCAAAGAATTTCCCCCTAACCTCAGAGTCCCCCCAACAAATATTTATTAATTGCAAGAGGAAAATAGTAACTTTTCCATGGCGATACCTAGTAGCCATTACTTTAAGTGATCAAAGTAGCATCACCAAAATGGAAGAAGTGAACACCACGTGCCTCCCCTTATGATGCACTAAAGGGACATCACAGCACTGTGGCATTGCTTCCCCAATGCATACCCTGAGTCTACCCATTGGAAAACATCAGACAGACCCAAGCTGAGGGACATTCTATACAATAATTGGCCTGCAATCTTCAAAATATCAAGGTGAAGAAAGACTGAGCAACTATTCTACATTAAAGGCACTATAGAGACACAGTAAGTAAATGAAACAATTGATCCCATGTCCCACCCGTGTAAAATGTGTGTTTATTATAAAAGACATTAGTGAGGATTGACTAACATCTAGTGATTAGACCTTTTTAATGTATCAATGTTAATTTCCTGATTTTGATCATTTTACTGTGTAAGAATGTCCTTGCTACTAGGAAAGACAGCTAAAGTATTTATGCATAATGGGGCATCCTGCCTGTAATTACTCTCAAATATTTTAGGATAATGAGAATAATACATATATATTTATGGAGAAAATGATAAAATAAATGTGAGAGATGTTCAATATGTGGAAAATCTGGATAAGAGACATTATACTATTTCTGCAACTTTTTGTAAGCTTGAAGTTTGTAAACAGAGGTTAAGACAACTGCAAAAATAAAATAAACAAGCTATTACTCTTGATAGCTAAAATCCCCCCAAAATAAATATTCATCTTAAGTCCTTCACCTTATAAAAGAAACATAAGGCAGTATACATTCTTTGTCTCGCATTCAGCCTTACTCCCTCAAGACAGAAAGAACAAAAAACATGGAATTCAGCATCTGTGTCCCTTAATATGATGTGATTACCATACTCAACACCACCTTGGACAGTGTCCATTTGTTTGGCTCATTAGTATACTTTCAGCTCATGGTGTCTGCTAAGAGTTTTAGTAATATTTCTGCTTGGGTGTTTGAACAGAGATAATAAAGATGGAGATTCAGACTGGATCTCAGGAATCTAGGAACAGCAGTGCATCAAAGGAGAGTGAGATAAATTCACTTTAAATACAGACATAATTCTTCTCTACCCCCACCACGCTTCCTAAGACCCTAACAGATTTTCTCCTCATTCTGTAGCCTATATATGCACTATCAGGATTATTTCCTCCTTCCTATACACAAAGCCAATGATTTTGAGAGTAACTTGTAATTTTACTCACAACATGGGGTAAGTTAGTGGTCTCTCAATTTGAATAATACATAGATTAGTGAAGCATTGGAGGGCAGTTTTGCCCCTAGGATACATTTGGCGATATCTGGAAGCATTTTTATTCATCACAACTGGAGTGAGGGGGCTGCTCTTGGTATCCCACAACACACAGGAAAGCTCCTGACAAAAAAGAGTTATCTGTGAATGATAGTATCTGTCTGGCCAAGGTTGGAAACCCTGGTATCAACTCTTTTAAAGAGAAAAAAAAAAGCATACATATATACATGTGTGTGTATATACATACAATGTGTATGTATATGTACATATATATATACATAATATGTATGAATATGCATAAAATATGTATATATACAAAAATATGTATATATAAACACACACACATGTCTGTATATACATGCACATATATCTATATATATATACTGTCATTAGATATCTATCAGTCTGTTAGTATATATCATATGCTTTATATAAATAAACATAATAGACTTCCTGCATTGACATGGTTGTTTTTATTAAAGAGAACTCAAATATATGCAAATGTTTAATTAATGAGGTAAAAATGCCTCTGTTTACAGCTCGTATGCAACTATTAAACCAAATACACTCTAAAATTGCATAAAAGCAAAGTTGCATAACCAATACAATGTAATTAAAACATTAATTTAATATCACGGGTGATGTTGATTGCAACATGAATATGTTTTTGACTGCTGCAGCGTCAAATATTTTTGAAATTCATGGGCTATGTTCTTTTCACGATGTGGCATTCCGATTCTTCCACCACTTCTTTGTATTTGAATTACTATAAAATCTTCATCTGGGCTTAGCTTGCCAGGCTAACAGCTTTCATGTGGCTTGAAAGCATAATTTACTGATTCCATCTGCCTGGTTCTTTCTTCCTTAGCCCTAGACGATGACAGTAGGCTTCTCTGGCACCATGTGATTTTAGACATAAATACAGACACAGGCAGTGACATCGACTGGTCAGCCAGATGATCTCAAATGTGTTTTCATAACCTTTTAAACTTATAGTCATAGAATGGAAATCCTCAAGTTTGCAAATTCTCATAGGGAGCTCATGAAGCCTTAAGAATCTCTTCCATGGACACTGCTGAGAAAGATGCCAATACAAAGAAAACCACCAGGGATTTCTGTGGCCGATTTGGTTTCAGATCCAGAAGTAATTACTTGCATATTAGCTACAGGGAAGCTTATATATACATGTATACACACACCCTGTAATTCTGGACTAGTGAGTTCACTTCCTTAAGCCTTTGTCTCCTCACCATTTGAAAGAAGGATCTTACTACTATAGAGTTACTGTGAGGGTTACGTGGACATTGTATAGGTGTTACTATTATAGATGTTAATATTTGTATCTTCTCCCCATCTTGAGCTACTGTACCCATTCACCGGTTGCCTGGTTTTATTTTCTTTTCAAGAAAATGAGAAACAAAATAAAGCACTTGAGGGGGCACATAACTACATCAATTTTAGAAGCTTCTATTAAAGAAAGCACTAAATCAAAATGTATCTATTTACAGGTAAGGATATTTAATTTATTAGCTATTCCATGGCAACTACATTATTTAGCATACAGCAAATCAGAAATCAAAGAAGACAGGTAGAAAATGGGCAAGAGAACAGAAGTCACAGCTTCCTTTTATGTTTTTTTCCATTTCCATTTTCTTGTAAACCTTTTAAAAAGCGCCAGATTATGGGGTTCCTGAGTGGCTCAATCGGTTAAGCTTCCGACTTAAGGTCAGGTCATCATGATCTTGCATTTTGAGTTCGAGCCCTGCATCGGGCTCTGTGCTGACAGCTCAGAGCCTGGAGACTGCTTCAGATTCTGTGCCTCCCTCTTTCTCTCTGTGCCTCCCTCACTCGTACTCTGGGTCTTTCTCTCTCAAAAATAAACATTAAAAAAAAGTGCCCGATTAAGACTTACAGTGGTTAAGTATGATAAAACTGAAACGGAGAAAGGGTTGGTGAATTTCAAATTAACTGAAAGAGAAACATTACAAAATCCATAGAATTCAAAACATTTTCCAGGCAGGTGGAGAGGCCAAGTTCCTCAGGCAGGAAAGAGCTTCCTCTGCATGAGGTCAAGAAAACAGGCCAGTGGATGGGACACAGTGAGGAGGTAGAGGCATGAAATGATATTGGGAAGGTATGCTGGGGCCATCACTTGTGACTTGTAGGCCCTGCTGGGCCTGTGTGCTGGGATCTGGGATCATGTTTTCATGTGTAATGGGAGAGCACTGAAGAGGTTAAGGGGGCGGAAAGATATGACCTGATTTGTTGAAAAAATAAATCTGGAAGAGAATGGAGAACTAAGAAATGGGGTAGGGTTCCCATTAGCTGGGAAGCTGTTGCAATAGATCAGGAGAGTGATTATAGATACAGCAGAGGAAATGATGGTAAAGAAGAGTGGTTTAAACAAAATCTGTTCTTCAGGTCAATTCTATATACTTTCACATGGCTGGGATATGAGGAATTTGAGAAAGGAAGATTCAAGGATTATCTCAGGATTTTGACATTTGCATCCTCACCCACCGCATAATTACTATTAATTGTGGTAGAAGACATGGAGAACCAAATTTGAGAATGAAATCTAGAACTCTCTTGGATTACTTTAAGTTTAGATATCTACTTAGTTTCAAGAGTAGTGATGGTGTGTAAATAGTAACTCAAGAAACCTGGAACTTCTTAAATCCAATTTTATAGTCTAGCATGGCCAAACACATTTATAGAACTCAGAAGACAGGAAACATATTTTCCTTGCAAGCAAAGAAATGCGCACAGTGGATCATAAAATATTACTTTAGAATCCAAGGCATCTGAATGATAACCATGCCCAAGATTTTCTCAGAGGACAGAAAAGACTCGCCCAAGGTCCCAAATCAAGTCTGTAGCTAGAAATTAGATTCTCCCAGCTGCTGGTTCAATATGTCTGTCTTTATGAACATTTTCCAGACTCTTATAAGGAGTATTTTCACCATGTACAAGTTTCCTTCATATTATTTGGTTGTGGAACCTTGCAGTCAAAGCATGGCTTATGCATCAGCAACAGTTGGTGGTTAGAAATGGAGCAACTGAGGTGCTACCCCAGACCTGCTGATTCACATATATATTTTAACAAGATCTGCAGGTGATTCATGTGTACATAAGGGTTTGAGAAGCACTGTTACAGAAGTTAAATCAGTCTTGGATTTAGGGAGAATTATTTAGCAAACCTCTAGATTCACACGATAAAATGAGGACAAATACTGGCATTATTCTCACTCAGAGGATCTTCTAGCCTACTCTAATATTCAGTGAGGAAAGCCACCATTGAAAATAACAAAGTACTATGTACATGAACTGACTTGGAAATATATCCAAGGTACATAGCTGATTTTTTTTTTTTTTTTTTTTTTTTTACAAAGCTAGTTGAAGAATGGTAAGCAGGGCAGGAATGTAAGTGATGCTCTGCGCTCATAGTGTTCCACAGCACAGTTCCTTGGCCCATGTGATGACAGCACATCCAGCTGGACCAGCACCACCTTCACCCCACCTTTTCCAAAGCTGCAGAAGGTTGCTCAATTGCACACCGGCACGGCCCCAAGTTCAGGGTAGTGCACTCCCCAGGGACAAATTCCAACCAATGCGGTATGGAAGTTGAACAGTAAAAGCTTCAGCCTCCTCATCTGATAGGCATTCTACATGGTTCCTCAGAGTTCTCCAGCAAAAACGAGCTCTAATCACCAAAATCTGTTTATTAGAACATCCCTTTTGGAATTTTCTCCCATCTCCGTCTTACCTTCTCCATTCCTTTACTTCTATCTTACTGGGTCACTTCTCAAATCAAATCCTTATCTCAGAGTCTGCTTAGGAGAAGAAAACTAATGCTATGTTTAAAGTGTTTATAATACAGGGGGACCTGGGTGGCTCAGCCACTTGAGCATCAAACTCTTCCTTTGGTTCAGGTCATGATCTCATGGTTTTATAAGTTAGAGCCCTGTGTTGGGCACTGCACTGGCAGCCTGGAGCCTGCTTGGGATTCTCTCTCTCTCCCTCTCCCACTCACACTGCCTCTGTCTCTCTCAAAATAAAATAAAATAAAATAAAATAAAATAAAATAAAAACTTAAAAAATATTTTTAAAAAACTTAAAAAAGAAATATTTATAAAATATTTTAAAAAATATACACAATGCCTATCTATGCATGGGGAAAGATGAGGAGACTTATCTAGAAAAATGATATTTGTCTCCATGGGTAAATTTACAAGGGGCTCACATTGACATTTCTGTAGCATTATGATTACTATTATTTTACACTGGATGTTCTTTTGATAAACTCAAGAAAAAGGGAAAAATGGAAAACATCAGTACATAAAATTATATACTAAGAGCTGTCATTATGATTGTCCCTCTGTGGCTTTCCTCTTCCAAGAGACTCTGACTGGTAATGACCATGGGTTCCCCCAAAAAGAATGGTTCTTCATAATTTTTATGAATTTTTTACCCTGAAAAATACAAAGTTTCTATGCCAAATTTCAAAATCAAGGATCCTGAAAATACAGGGTATAATGAAGAGATCTAATCGGGTTATTATCAACTTGCCAGAAAGCAAAATCATTTTTCTGCCTTTCCTCCTTCATTTTTGAAGTCTGCACTAGAATTACCAATTCTCAAGGTTACTGTTCATGAGGTGAGTGAGAGAATTTTAAGAGTTCAAGCCTCATATTTTTGTGTAGTCTTAGTGGGTCAATGACCTCATTACCATACACACTCAAGAATGGTGCTAACTTCTCCAGAAACATGAAAAAATTTTAAAGATCAGCAAAGTAGTAGTTCTACTTTAAAAGATACCAACCCAGATAGATCCCCAAAGCTGGATCTCCTGATTCTGTTATCATTTTCATTTTATTGCTAGTAGTTTAAAAGTCACATTTGAGGGATACGCAGGGCAGGGAGGAGGACAGAAGACAAAGGAAGAGGGAGAATGTGATTATTACCGAAATGAATGCATAAGCCTCATGCAATGTACAACAGTGGAAAAGACTATTGACTGGAAGGGAAAACAGTGTATGGCAAAAACAAAACTAAACCATAACTATAATAATATCAAAAAAACAGTGAATAATGTGCAATAAGTAGGATGACTACACTTTACAAAGCTCTTCCTGTTGTGTTGAGCACCACACCTTGCATTATCTTTAATACTTAGTTAGCATTAACAGTGGGTATTACTGTCATCACTACTTTACAAATGGCAAAATGAAAAAAAGGCCTGATCTAAAACCACAGAGATACCAGAGTTAGGATTCAAACAAGACCTGGGTCTCCAGAGCCAACTCTCTAAAAAGATGCCAGATTACCACCACCAACATAACTCATGCCAGCTCAAAATATCCAAAAACATGTGCATTAAAATCAAATGCTATGGCTGAAATGAAAAGCAAAAAATTATATGTGTGAGATATATATATATATTTTTAGACTCACTTCTTGACTTACTACACCAGCCATAAACATGACTTGCTGTGAGAGAAACAGATTAGAATACACCGATCCACATTTTATTAACGAAACTCCAGCAAACCAGAAGCTAGTAGAAAACATGGAGCAAAGAAATTAACGAACAGGAAACACATATGTACTTTTTTGGCCTGCTACTATCAGACATAGTAGTGCTCCAAAGCGAAAACTAGAAAAAAATGAATACCCTACAAAATGGGGAAGCTTCATTTACTATATTTCCATAAAATGGACGATCTTGTGGTTATTAAAAATGATTCTTGTAGAAAGCTTTGATAAAAGAAAATATCAATATCATAAAGTTATACAGGGAAAGCAAACAAAAAATATGTTGGCACATAACACATTTGCACAGAAAAGAACCAGAAGAAAACATCAACTTTTTAATAATGGTTATCTCGGAGACATGGCACCAAGAAGACACGTCTTTTCCCTTCTTTCTTACTTATCTATTGCTTCAAATTTTTTAATATAGAAAGGATAAGATTTGTCACGTTACCAAAATAACAAGCTTAATATAAATTCAGAGCTGAATGTCTCTCTTGTTTGATTTTTGAAAGCCATGGATGAGTCTTTTGCTGTTCAAGAACAATGCAATAAGCAAATATGTTGGCCCAGTTATCTCTGTCCAGATATCTTCATTCTGGTAGCTGTGTGAGTATGTCTAGTGGATACATTTGCAGTAGAACAATTATATTAAAGGGAACACAGATCCAAAAAAAATTTTTTTTTAATGTTTTATTTATTTCTAGGAGAGAGAGAGAGACAGCGTGAGCAGGGGAGGGTCAGAGAGAGAGGGAGTCACAGACTGAAACAGGCTGCAGGCTCTGAGCTGGCAGTCAGCACAGAGCCCGACGTGGGGCCGAACCCATGGACCGCGAGATCATGACCTAAGCGAAAGTCAGACGCTTAACCGACTAAGCCACCCAGGCGTCCCTAAAGGGAACACAGATTTAATATGTCTTAGGTAATCCCCCAAGTTTGTACCAATTTGTACCCCTGCCAACTGTCTTCAAAAGCTTCATTCCCTCACACATCTACTGTATCAGCGTGACCCATCTAATTTTTGGCAACCTATTTGCTGAATTTAGGGGGCACTTAAAGACTTCTGTTCTTAGAGTCATTGAAATTCAAACATTGTATTTCAAGACCCTTATTTTTATGTATGTAATATATGTAAGTATTTATTTTACTTCATAGGAATTACAAGCCTGAACAAAAGATGAAAAAGCATCAAAAGGTGTTCAGACTGGTGTGGGATTTGTGCAGGGCAACTGAGCCCACATCGAAGAAACATGCACAAATATGATAAGGGATCTGATGCAGTAAATCGAACAATTCCTTCATCGAACACTTCCAATGCCCCAGCAGGTAGTACACCTGAAAAGAAATGATTTGTTACTAGAGAGCTGAGCTCATGCTTTTACCTCTGACCTTGAGACTGGTTTTTCACTTCTCAGTTAGCAAGTCTGTAAAACAAAGGCCAATGACAGAAACAGCCACTCAATGGGCAATGGGGAGTAAGGAAGTTACACACTGAACATACAAAAGACTTCTCCAAGGGAGAATGGTGGCAACACAGCGTGTCAGTGAAATATCTTAGCCACATAACTGGGAGAGAATGTACACTGATTTCAGGAAAGTAACAGCAGGTAGACATATAATTTTAGGAAGATCTACATGGTTCATGCGGTAGGTAGAAATTTTGGAAAAGTGTAGAAAGGTAGAGCTGTGAAGAAACACAGTACGGCATACAGAGAATACACGGGGCTTGAGTTAGAAACACTCATTTTACTACTCAACCAGTTGCTCAGTCTCTCTGAATTTCATTTGTCTCAGCCATAAATGAAGCTCATTCTACCAAGATCACGGAGCTGCTGGGTGAAAGAGGTGAGGACATTTATGAAATGCTCAGCACAGTGTTTGACATATACCGGCAGCTCACCCAGCCCCTGGATTTCATACAGTTTCATTTAAGAAATAAAAGCTTGACTGGAGGACATTATTTTACAATTCACAAAGGAGAGGGAAATTGTCTTCCAGAAAATGTTCTTGAAAACCAGAATTTCAAACAAAACCACTAATTGAGCAGATGGAGTGTGGGTGGGGGTTAGGGACATGGAAGAATTGAATTATCTTCAAGAAGTTACTACTTTTAATAATACTCCAAAAAAAAAAAAGAGATTAAAACAATTTGCTATTATCTATGGGATGAAATGACACAAGTTCTCCTTGTACTTTTTAGAAGTACAATAAATTTAGAAAATATATAGAGCATTACCTAAATAAACAAACCTAGCCTAAGGAAGAAAGATTTGCCTCAAGGCTGTAACTTCTGCTATATTTATCATGGGTTAAGCTTTAAAAAGAGCCCATTCAAGATTGCCCCCATTTCTTCAGAGCTATTACCCAGTCCTTGTGTGCATGTATGCATGCATGGGCATGCCGAAATGTCTAAATTTACTTTCTACAGCCTAATCCTACCTGACATGTTAAATGGAAAAAAAAAAAACAGATAAAGTAACTTACTAAATATACTTCATCTTTGTGCTCCTGGGAAGAAGAGAGCTGACTATCCATTCCCATCTACATCTTGTATCCCCTCCAGTACGTGTGGTCCCTACGAGGTTATGTTACCAAATGTAATGAGTTTAAAATCCAACTAAAAGTCACACCCCCGTTCCTGTCCTTTCCTTTCATCTCTAGACTCATATACCCAACCACCGACTCACCGTTTCTACTTGTACGTCTCACAGGCTTGAGATTTACATACAACTCACTCTTACCCCAACTCCTTCCCAGCCCTGCTCATCTTGTAATTGTAACTCTTCAGAGGCTCAGGTCACAAAACTTAAGTCATCCTTGACTCTTCCTTCTTTTATCTTTTGCATTCCATCACTGACACCTATTAATTCTACCTTCAAAGTCATTCAGAATTCAATGGCATCTTCCTACCTTTACTGCATCCCACTGGTCCAGCCTACTGTGGTCTCTGGGCCTGGTTATTACAATCACCTCCTAACTGGTGTCCCTACCTCCACCCTTGTCCATCTATATAATTCCATCTCAACTCAGCATATCCACAGATTGACTAACCCTTGCTAAGCCGTATATTTGGTCATATAACTTCCTGCTCAATCTCAATGGTTTCCTTCTCAGAATGAATGCAAATGTCCATAAAATGACCTATAAGCCCTACCCTACCATTCTTCTGCCTCTTGTTCACTCTTCTTTAGCCATTAAGGCTTCCCTGGTATTCCTCAAATACTGCAGGAATTTTTCTGCCTTAGGACTTCTATACTTGAAGTTTCCTCAGCTTAGAATCATCCTTCTCCTAGAATATTGCTCTCTCCTTCAACTCCTTCAGATCTTTGTAAAAATGTCACCTCAGAGAGGCCACCCCTTATTACTTTTATTTAGAACTGCACACAGATACCTTTACCTCGGTCCCTTTACATGCCTTATTTTCCTTTAGAACAATGTGACTTACTGTATTTTTCTCATTTTGTTATCTTCCTTTCCCAGGATAGCACAAACTTCATGGAGTAGGAAAAAAAAAATATATATATATATGTATATATATATATTTTTGCTTTATTCATTCATGTGACCCCAGATCAAATTAAAGACCCTGGCACATAGTTGGTGATCAATAAATAGTTGTTGGAAGAAATAATTGATTTTTGGCAAAGTTTTGGAGCTGCTTTCACTGCTCTAAAGACAGTGTGCATGCTTAGAAGAAGCCAGGATATGGTATATGAGTCTGCATTAAGAGAGGGGCCTTTTCTTATATTTATTTATTTCATATGTATGTATGTATATATGTATTTAGAGAACGCAAGCAGGAAGGGGAAGGAGAGAGAGAGAGAGAGAGAGAGAGAGAGAGAAATCCCAAACAGGCTCTCTGCCTCTCCACAGTCAGCACAGAGCCTAATGTGGGGCTCGATCTTGTGAACTGTGGGAGCATGACCAGAGCAGAAATCAAGAGATGGACACTTAACTGACTAAGCTCCCCAGGCACCCCTCTAGTATATTTAAAGAGAAAGTGAAGTGGAAAAGCAGGAACTAGGGAATTTTACTATGTCAGAAATCTAAACAAGATACAAGTATGATGATATTCTCACTTTCCTGATGGCATATGTCTCTTTTGCAGAATTAGTCTCCTCTAGAGAGGAGGCAGCATAGAATGTGGTCATCTAAGTATGTGGCATACTCAGAATCAGAAAAAAAAATGTCCTCCAGGCACAAGGTTGCTTGTAGGTTTCCATTTTTGCCTCTAGAACTGATATACCCGGGAGCCTAGGAGAATAGCACATTATACCTTATATTTCTCTTCAGTGTGAAGCACCTTATTATAATATCTCTTAAAGGTTTTATGATATGGGGTCAGAAGGCAGAACTCAGAACCAGGAGAGGGTGAGAAGATTCTAACAAGGCCTGGATGTGAATACTAATGAAGGAAAAAAGGAGAAGAAATGCCATGCAATTGATAACTTTTCTAAAGATTTTTTTCCAAAGATTTTACCGAAAAAATGTAATCTGCGACACAAAGAGATTTGCTTGAATCCCAATATTTAATGAAAGATCAATACTCAGTATTATCTAATAGGTATTTGTAATAGCAATCTGTCAGGAGGGAGGTTATAAGTTTCACTGTTGCCAAAATCACATCCTCATAAAAAACAAGGTAGGGATGACTTTAAATCTCCCTTTGTAAAAACAGAAAATAGCCCTCTCCTAGATAATGAGCCACAAAAAACAAATTAAGGGGGAAGTTTCTGATCCTCTAAGCTGTAGGCTTTACTGGGAGGCAAAAAATATTCTATCACAGTTAAGCACATAGAGAGGAGAAAAGGAACAGCAAGAATATAGTGTCTTTATTCACAAGCCACCCAAAGATATAGGCATTTCTGACCCCTTTAATAGTTAATGCTAGTATTTACTTTTACACTGATATGTAATACAGTTGGTTTGCCTTATTACTTTCCTTACTAGAGTTGAGCCACACAATCACAAAAGACAATAGCTAATCCTCATTTTAAACCTTTCTGAAGTTTACAATCATCCATCCTGTTTATTAGACTAAGAGCAAGGCCCGCCAAAAGTTACAGCCTTGTATGGATCCATGGGAAGAGGGTGACCCTTGGAGGAGAGAACTGGATTCTGGCCTGGCTTTTGCCAGCGGCTCATTCTGAGACCCTGGGTTAGTCATTTGACCCCTTTTGGCTCTGGAATGTCTGCACCTGCTTGAAATGGCTGGGTTAGGTGGTCTCTAAGGTCTTGTTCAGTTCCAATTTCCATGACTGTATTCACCAGGCAACTTCTTGGGCCCTGCTTTAGGCTCCTTGAAAGCCAGGAATGCAACCCAATTATTCACATTGAGGCCAAATCCACAGACCCAAAATATCGAAATTTTCTTCCCAAATATATTCAGGACTGCTCAGAGTGCCAACAATGTGGAGAAAATCATTTCCAGGAAAATAATCGGCTAAAATTACAGGTCAAATTGGTAGAGGTGGGGGTCATGAACCTAATCCAGCTCCAATAAATAGGGAGATGACACTAAGCTTTGGACAAGGTTATAATGAGGATTAGTTTTTTGTGGAACTGGCTGTTATCCAAGTAATGTGTTGAGAATAACCCAATATTTGGGAACAATCATGGAAAAGCTTAGGGCTTAACATCTTTGTGTTTTTAGCTGTATCAATTGGGTTAAACATACTGAATACAACATTTTGGGGGAAAAGGAAATTAAAAAAAAGAAAAGAATCATTTGCATATTTTAGAACACTTTAAAAACCATATAAAGTAATATAATAATCACTGCTATTTATCACAATGGAAAGTTCTTTTAGGTCGTGTTAATAGGCAAATATATGCCCCAAATCCTGCTTTTTTTAGATACCACTTTATGTTGACCCATGCGTTTTTTTAAAATAACATTTTATTATTTTCAAGGCAGAGATAAGGAAAAATGTTTTCTTTAGAAGAAGTAAATCCCTTTTATTTCAGAATGTCCTCAGGTTAAGAATGTTAGCAGCTCATGGATAAATCCATTAGAGCAAATTATAATAAATCATTCCCTAGAACTCATATTGCTTGCCTCTCTTCCCACAAGAAAATAAACACCATGAAAATAGATACAATGTCTGTTTTCCTTACTATTTTATATTCAGTGACGGGCACAGTGTCTAACACCTAGTAGGTTCTCAACTATTTTTGATGAATGAAGTAATTTACCTTAGCATATATTATAATGGCTACTACATAAACAATTCTTCATATTGAAAAACAGAGAAATGGAAGTATTCCATAAGGCATATCACTACCTTCAGTGCCAAGTAACAAAAGATATGCAAGGAGGAGCCTGATACTTCTTAGAAATCTCTAAGGAGAACAGCAACTCCTTAAACTCAGTTTCAGAGGTTCAAAAAAAAAAAAAAGTGACGTGCACAGTGTGGATGTTAAACTGAAAAGAATTCATGGAAATGAGACAGATTATGATTTTCCATCTCTGAGCTAACACACTATGTTTTCACTTGAAGCTGATTTTATTCCTTTCGATGTCACAGAGTGGCCATCCACTATTGCTCAGCATTTTGCAAAGAGTACGGATATCAGAGTCAGAGTGAATTGTATGTATACTACTTTCTACTGTGTGACCTTTAGTGACTTACTTAGACTTTCTAAGCCTTAGCTTCTCATAGGTTTAATGTGAACTTCTTCAAAAGACTTCTGGAGAAACAAGGAGAAAATATATCTGAGGCATTAATATAGTGCCTGGCCAAAAAATGTATGCAGGGGCGCCTGGGTGGCACAGTAGGTTAAGCGTCGGCTCTTGATTCCAGCTCAGATCATGGTCTCATGGCCCTGATCGGGCTCTGCATTGACCATGTGGAAACTTCTTGGGATTCTTTCTCTCCCAGTCTCTATCCCTCCCCTGCTGGCACACATATGTGCTTTCTCTCTCGAAAGAAAGAGAGAGAGAGAGAGAGAGAGAGAGAGAAAGAAGGAAGGAAGGAAGGAAGGAAGGAAGGAAGGAAGGAAGGAAGGAAGGAAGGAAGGAAAGAAAAAGATACATGCTAAGAAATGTAGCTCCTTTGTCATTAAGATACCATTAGTTACTACTGAATAAGGCAGGAAAAGAATGTTTAAATTTAGCTTTCCTAATGAATATCTCCCTTCAGTGAGAAAAAAGAAAAGTCCAAGTAAATTTATAACATCTGAGTCCTTTTTATTCACAAGCCTGAAAAGGTGATGTAATAAAACTTCCTTTTTTTAAAAATTTCTGAGAGAGAGAGATATAGCGTGAGCAGGGGAGGGTCAGAGAGAGAGGGAGACACAGAATCTGAAGCAGGCTCCAGGCTCTGAGCTAGTTGTCAGCACAGAGTCCAACGTGGGGCTGGAACCCACGAACCTTAAGATCATGACCTGAGCCGAAGTTGGATGCTTAACTGACTGAGCCACCCAGGTGCCCCAGAAATAAAACTTCCAATAGCAGATGGGTAAACTTTTAAAATCCAAGTTGCTTCATTGAAAATTTTCATGCATGTAACTGGTGCAGCCCCTCTGGAAAACAGTGTGGAGGTTCCTCAGGAAAATAACATTAGAACTCCCCTATGACCCAGCAATAGCACTGCTAGGAGTTTACCCAAGGGATACAGGAGTGCTGATGCATAGGGGCACATGTACCCCCAATGTTCATAGCAGCACTCTCAACAATAGCTAAAACATGGAAAGAGCCTAAGTGTCCATCAACGGACGAATGGATCAAGAAGATGTGGTTTATCTATACCATGGAACACTATATGGCAATGAGAAACAGTGAAATCTGGCCATGTGTAGCAACATGGATGGACCTTGAGGGTGTTATGCTGAGCGAAATAAGTCAGGCAGAGAAGGACAAATATCATATGTTTGCACATATAGGAGGATTAGGAGGAACTTAACTGAGGACCATGGGGGAGAAGAAGGGGGGAAATGGTGGGGGAAAGGGAGAGAGGCAAACCATGAGAGACTCTTGAATGCTGAGAAACAAACTGAGGACTGATGGATGTGGGGGAAAGGGGGGAGATGGGCATGGAGGAGGGCACTTGTGGGGATGAGCACTGGGTGTTATATGGAAACCAACTTGACAATAAACTATTTGTAAGGAAAAAAAAGAAAATTTTCATGCATGTAACAAACAAGTTGGAATAGGCAATGTCAGTTTCTCACGTGGACCATCTTCTTCCATTTTATTTGCAATTGCTAAGGAAATCATAAATACAATCTGAGAAATGACAACACATTTCCCCCCAAGTGTCTTTTGATTCTTCCTGCACTCAGTTGACTCCACGTTCAGTCGACTGCTTTTCAGTCTTCTTTGTGATTGATAAAATACCAAAAATATGATTTTCAAGCAAGGTACTATTTTATCTTGATGATTATATATGATTATAGTTCTCTTAGAGAAAGAATCAAATGTAAATATAGTCTTCTTTTCAATTATCCACAGGCAGTTTATTTAAAAGTTATA
The DNA here is from genome assembly GCF_003009895.1 of Hyaena hyaena. NCBI lineage: Eukaryota > Metazoa > Chordata > Mammalia > Carnivora > Hyaenidae > Hyaena > Hyaena hyaena. The sequence goes on from NW_024081744.1 coordinate 382,447, forward strand.
TTTTTAAATGTATATTACACAAGGCATTTGTATTCAAATGTGAGGAAAAAAAGTACTTAGGAAAAAAACCATAAATGATTCTGGATAATTCATTGTTTTAGTTTTTCTTGACCACCACTGTCCTCCATTGCAGATAATTGAATTGGTAGCATCAGTGAGTACTGATAATGAAGGCAATAATTCTTTAAAATCTTAAATCAAAAGGGTAGAAGTTTTCTTTTAATGCAAAAATTCATAGGACTATGTACATAACTCAAAAACTGTATAAAGTATGGGGCACTCGGGTGGCTCAGTCGGTGAAACATCTGAGTCTACATTTCAGTTCAGGTCATGATCCCACTGTTCATGAGTTTGAGGCCCCATGTCAGGTTCCACACTGACAGTGCAGAGCTTGCTTTGGATTCTCTCTCTCTGCTCTCTCTCTCTCCAAATGAATATATAAACAAAAAGAAGTGTATAAAATAAAAACAAAAACTAAACAACAAAACTTGTGCATACACTAAAGCCACTATACCTCTCCCTAAACAGAATATAGTCTTTTGATTTCCCCTAAACTTGTAAGTGCTGACACCTGATTGGAGATCTAAAGATGGAGCTTCCTTCAACTCATTCATTTAAACTTTCTATCATTTTAATATTAGATGTGAAGTCGCTTGCATTGCTAAGAAGACTTATCAAATACAAACAGGACTACAGCCCTATAAGATCGCTGGCCATTGTAATTGCAAATAATCCAGTAAGGAATTCTAGCTCCATGTTGGCTGCATTGCACGAGATGGATCCATCCTGAGATGGAATGCAGGTAGCACCTTGTGTCTTAAGGAAAGGCTCTGGGATTGTTACCTGGAGAAGGGAATGCAAGGAAGCCGGAGTGGACAGAGGGAGACATTGAGCCATGATGCGGGCCTTTCCTTGGCTGGCCACATGGGAGCTCAAGCTAAAATAGCCCTTAGTTGTTCTGATTAGGGCCACGATAAACAGGCATTAATACCACAATACTGATCAGCCTTTCAAGGCATGACCTTGGGCCAAGTGGCCCTCCGCACCTAAGGAGATCCCAGTCAGGAGCTGACGCTTGAAGGTTATCTATCAACAGCCCTCCTAGTGGTTGGGGCAACAAGTGCTTCACTAAAGGGGCATTTGGGTGGCATGTCCACGGTCACCACATCCTTAAATACTTCCAAGATTAGTTAGTTCTCTTATGACGATTACGATCGACTTAGAAGAAACAAGTGTATGGATCCCACCCATAAGTCTCGGCTTCCCATCAGAGATGAGTGGCTTGTATCCATCCCATCCCATCACTGACGGAACAGCAGCTACTGCTAAAATCACCCCAATCCCATGAGACTTCTCTTGACATCTCAGTGGGAATATCCAATCTAGATAATGACAATGCAGAAGAAATTAAATTTGCACAGCTTTTACTACATTAGCAAGGAAAATTATTCATTTCCTGTAAAATCCAATTGCAACTCTGTAGGGATTACGCTATTTGTTATTTTATTTTTCTCTACCAGAACACCTGTTGCGGTCAACAATTTGAGGAAATCCTTAATATTCTTGCCTAGATTTAGAACCCAAACTAGTAATGCCTCTGAGTGAAAGCTACTTTTATTTCTCAAGACTTAGGCCAGTGACTCTTTAATAACATAATCAGCAGGCTTCCAAACTTGCCATTTGATATTTAAGTGAAAAGTAGAGATAATCAGTACTGAAGGTCATCTTCAGTTTATCCTCTCACCTCTTGAATTCTAAAGAAAGGTCACTTTGGAAATAGACCTCCTTGTATAAAGTACGGCCTAAGAGTGTCTAAAGTTAAAGAATTAAAAACAAAAACAGAGTACATTGCTGTCAATCAGGAGGGGCTGTGTTCTTCCCTTTACTGTAAAAGGCACAATGCTCTCTGAATGGAAGGAGCAATCAACCCATGTCAAGCCTGCCACTAGGAACGTTTGACACGGTCACACTAGAGGGCCATCCCACAGGCTGGGGCAATCACTTGATGTTCAGTGGCTTAACAATAACATACCACAATAAAAGTGTCTACTGGAAACATCAGAGCATATGGCTATAAGCTGTTCTGTATTTTGTAGGCTTTCTAAAATGAAAAACCTTGACCTGTCTTTTCTCAAATGGGCTTCCTGGCACTTGACAGTCTTTCCATTGCTATCCTTGTTTGGCAAGAAACACAGTGAGAAATTGTCCCAATGCAGAGAGAAATGGCAGGGGACCAAAAAATAAAAGTATCTTTGATTTCTGTAAACATGAATTGTGTATAGTTTGGCCTTATGTGAGTTTGAAGAATAGACAGAGAAAAAGCAAGGGATGCTTTTTCATATGGGAAAAACAGGAAAAAGAGTCAGCTTTCTTTCCCCCAAAATACTGATTTAGTGTTTTTTCTTGTTAGATGTTTCTTTTTTTTTATGTGGAAGCTCACTGTTATACTTCTGAAAAGTCATTTTAACACTGGATTGTATCTCTAAAATAAACAGGCCCAGGAAAGCCTTGATTTAAAATTAAAATTAGAAAAAGACCTTTGATTCAAAAAATAGGGAAATGCCATTATTAATCCCTGATATTCCATCTAAATGTTTTAGCTATGAGGATGAATGTGTTTCTTAACCCAATCAGCAAAATCTACCTGGGTATAATAAAGAACTCTGGCTTATTTCACACAACTTACCTCATTTCTCATAGTAATAATCTTTAAAAGAGAAACTGCAGGCGTTGCCCTAATTTGTGTAAAATATCCGTGGCAAAACTTTATATTTTATGGTGATTTGGGGACAGAAACATTAATATAGAACAACATTTTCCAGATATGAAAAAGCTACCTTTCATAGAAGATATTAATTCTAAGCAATCCCTTCATGTCTTCTGGATATTTTAACCATATAAAGGCAGAGACAATTCCTACACTATGCCTTGCTTGAGTTTTAAAAGTACGCAACATAACCTCTCATTATTTCTTTGCCATCTTACAGGAAATGCAATGGTGCCCTCTCTGAGGTCTCAGGGTTATTTTAAAAACAGCTAAGTGGCAAACCATCTGATCCAAGAAAATGGATCCTAGGTAACTCTGGGATTTCAGTTTTCTGAACCCATCTTCTATTCTTAGGATAATTTGGAAAAGCAATAACGAAAATGTCTTATACACAAAGCTTTTAGGGAAAAACACATGAACTGCATTGATGTTACTAAAGCATCTCTCTGTTAGATACAGAACATTTAAATGATGGTGATGGACTTTGTGAACATTCCTTCCATTCATGGCTACATCCCTGAAGATCTGGAAGTGTTTCAAGATGTCACTGGTTGTTCTGCACGGAGAGTTTCTTGTGGGAGAGTAGTGTAGAGAGGTACGTGTTTTCATACTGTGTGAACCTCACCAAATCCTGAGTCTAAGCTTCACTCAGGCATCCGCAGAGATGTCTTTTGGAGACAGCTCCCCTGTACCCCAGTGCTGCCTGTGGGATAAACAACGAGGCACCGCAATTGAGCCTGCTCAGACCTGGAAGTCTTCATTATGTGTCAATCTTCATTAATGTCATGACAATATCACAGCACTTCTTCCAGGATGGAGCAAATCAGGGTTATGGTAGGGGAACCACACGTTATCAATGCCGAAAAACAGAACATTGGGGTTAGGGCATAGAAAACAAGTAATTATAAATGTCACGACTAGAAAGTTTCTGTGCGAGGGATTTTCATGACAATTTTAGGCATACTGTGGATTAGTAAGTGTTTATGATTTCTCTTCCTGACATCAAGTGGCAAAACTCTCGCAATCAACAGCATATGCTTCCATTGTACCAGGGACCAATTATTCTGTCACAACAGACTGGAAGGCTTCAGCTGGTGACATCATGTCCTTGGAGCTTCAATGGCTGACAATTACTAGAACTGGCTTGATGTGAATGACAGTCACGGAAGGGAATGTAGAGCCCTTGCTGGTCCACCTGCTGCTTTGTTGAAGAATGAGGGAAAACTCAGCCAGTACCCCTTATTCTCTTGTTTTCAGGCAGTAAACAAACCTGAAATTAGCATAATTCCTTCAGTGAAAAGTAACATAAACTGTGTGTAGTTGGAATCATCCTAATTCTCAAATCTGAATAGTAACACTAATACCTGAATCTCCATCCTCACCATAAACTTGTGATGTGATTATATTTCTCTGTGAATTAAGGTTGGCTTAGGTTAGAGTCCATGTAGGTAATGGCTGAAGAAGATGTAAAGGGTAAAACAAATGAACCATAATTATTCACAAGACAAAATAAGCTCTGGTTAATTTTTACATTAAATAAATCCCATTTTTAAATAATTATCATAGCAATTTCATACAGTTTCACTCTTTGTGCTTAAGTGCCATACTTAAAGGCTCTCTTATGTTTTGAAGGGACTTCTCTGACTCTGGCCCCAAAGAAAAAGAAGAGTTCCTACAAAATGTGACTCGTCATGTTACAAGAGCAAAATGGGAGACTAATGTGAACGTCATTTGCATAATGGATTGCATAAGGACTGTGTCCTGATCCAAAGGTAAAGTGGGGGGGGGCCGGGGGCGGCTTACCTCATATACTTGTTTTTGCATGAAAATTACTTTTTAAGCTTCATGCAAAATACTAGATTTAAATGACATACGCATGAATTCAGCTGCTAGGAAATCTTTCAACTCCTTACCCTCTGGTGTAATGGGATTGCCATTTATGGACATGACTAAAGAAGCTATTTCTTCATTTGGTGAGTAAATAGCCCCTTTCTAGCTGAAACCCATTGTCTAGTAACAAACACAAGGGGATTGACACCAAGAAGCACGTCCCCTTGGAAAACCGTGGGGTCACCTTTTAATGCAGCCAGTGGTCATGACAGGAGTCTTGCTAACTTTACACATTCGGAATTAAGATCTCACATTGCCAAGCAATGGCCATAGCTATTAAATGTCTTGTTGGCCTCTTCCATAAAAACAAAAATTCATCTTTATGGGTAAGCTCTGCTAACTCTTGGGTAGAGACAGAGGAGACTGGAATGTTAGCTTTTTTCTTCTTTATCCTGTCAAAAATCTAAATTCACCACTCAGATCTCACATTTTTTATTGTTTCATTCAGAGCGCTGGTAACCAACACAGCAATTTGGAAAGTAATCTCAGAACCTATAAATAATGACAATGCAACGTTGGTGTGAAGGAAGAAAAATAATTACTGATCTAAAATTGGTTGAATGCTGAGCAGGTGCCAACCACTTTACATGTATTTTCTCAAAAGCATCCTGCAAAATAGGCATTCTTATTGCCATTTTATAAATATATGTATCTATTCTTTTAATTCGGTGGATGGGGGGGCAGGGACTCTACACAAAGGTGGGTGAAAGTGTCAAAAACATTGTCTATAGCAAACATTTTGAAGAGATCAAATGCTAGGCCCTTCTTAAGGCATGCAACTTAAGAGGTGCATCTGAATATAACTCGGAAAGTGTTTATGGGTAGGAAGTACGCTGATATTTCCATAGAGCTCAGAATAGTTACACAAGTGGCTGGCTTACAGTTCTACTCTGGTAGCACCATATTATAGCAAAGTGTTCTTCATCATTCCATTTCCAGCAAGTCAATCAGTACAAAATCAGTAAAGATTCATCTAATAAGGTGAAGATATAGAAGACTAAGAGTCAAGATTCCAGATGCCCAATCTTATCCTGAAAGATCTGTGTAACCTTTAAAAAGTCACTTAATTTTTGCCTCTGTTTCAATGTATAAAATAAAATAAAAATAAAATAAAATAATAAAATAAAATACATCTGTATGGTCCAGGAAAGTATTAGCTTATATAGAACTTTTCATTGTATCAGTGTCCCCAGGATAGAAATATTGATGCACTGGGTCTTTCTGTGAGAAAGGCTGTACAGCCTGAAGTGGACCCTGGAAGCAGACTACCTGAGTTCACATTGTGTTTCTACAACTGCCAAGTTCTATGCTGAAGAAGTGTAGTTCAACCATGCATGTGGCTTAATGTTGTTAAGGGTAAATGAGGATGATTATAATAAACACGTACACCTAAAGGAGTCATTTTAAGAGTTAATTCTAGCACCGGCATACCCATTAAACATGAACCTCCCTAGGGCTCTTCATTAGTCTTGTCAAACCTTCAGGTGGGCCACACAGCAATTCGTTCTCTGAGGTACAGAGTAGGGTTTTATGTTTTTTGTTTGTTTTTTGTTAGGGGATGGCATTCCCTACTTAAACGGTGAAAAACTTTAAACTTAAAAATGTAAAAAATTTTGTTTAATGTTTATTTTTGAAGGGGAGGAAGAGAGAGAAGGAGACACAGAACCTGAGACAAGATGCAGGCACTGAGCTGTCAGCACAGAGCCTGATGTGGGGTTTGAACTCAAGAACCACAAGATCATGACCTGACCGAAAGTTGAACACTTAACTGACTGTGCCACCCAGTCACCACTGACTTAAAACTTGCTGTTCTTGGGGCACCTGAATGGCTCAGTCGGTTGAGCATCCAACTTTGGCTCAGGTCATGATCTCAGTTCCTGGGTTCGAGCCCCGTGTCGGGCTCTGTGCTGACAGCTAGCTCAGAGCCTGGAGCCTGTTTCAAATTCTGTATCTCCCTCTCTCTCTGACCCTCCCCTGCTCATGCTTTCTCTCTCTCTCTCTCTCAGAGATAAATAAAAAAACATTAAAATTTTTTAAAAAAAACTTGCTGTTCTTCATCACCTTAAGAATTAATTTCAAAAGGTATGTGAATGAGGCCCTTCAAGCTCTCACTTTTATTTATCTGTAAAACTTCTTCACCCTTCTCTACAGCACAATGGTCCCTCCCTATTCCCAGCATACACACAATCACACACACACACACACACACACACACACACACACAACTCATGATCTCCCCTGTAGCCTCAGCTCAGATTACTTAGAGTTCCTCAGTTTGCCTTTTTCTTTTCTTCTTTCTCTTTTGAATCTCTAAACCTTGCTGCAGAATATTCCCTCCTTCCAGAACTCCCTCTCATTTTTTCCTTGGCTAACTATGCCTTTGTCTTCATTTTTCCTGGAATACAGTCCTAAAATATTACACTATGATTCCTTCCTCTGTGCCTATTTGTAACTTACTGTAATATTTATCATACATAATGTTCTATAATTACAATTATCTTCCCTGTCTAACTTCCTAAACTCTCAGACCCTTGAGAACAGGTATAATTTGCTATTCATCACTATACTCTTTGAGCCAGCCAACCAAGTGTCTGTATAATGAAAAAAATTGGGAACATGGGCCCTGCAAGGGATATAGGCAACATGTATTCCAGGGAAATTCAGGAGCCTCGTCAGGTCTTTCACATGACCTGCCTCATTGGAAAAGCTTCAAGCATATCACAGTTTGGTGTTGATTCAACAGCACATGGGGCAGAATGAGAAAGAAGCCCTTAACGTTGCTGTCTTCACTAAGAAATGGCTTGCTAGCTTATCACAGCAAAGATCCTCTATAGTTTGATCTTTAACTGTAACCCACCTAAAATAGACCTAAAGGCAGATAATGACACATTAGAAAAAAGCTGTCCCTTGGATCAAAGGGCTCAGAGGGGAGAGAGGATAATCAGAGGCCACACAGTCCAGTAGTGAGACTTTATTCAGGATTTGGCTAAAATAGCCTAGACTCAGTTTCTATCTTAGAAGGCCTCTTAGAAAGCTGAATAAATATAAGTACTATGGTGTCCATTCATTTTGTCTAAGTACTCATGCTAAGTCCAGCCCCCTTGTTCAATCTCACAGGAAGTAAAATAAAATACTGGGCCATGATCATCCTTTATACAAGTGCTTTGTGAAGTATTGTACTATGCAGGCACTGGCAGCAGTGGCTCACCTGGGCATTTGTCAGCAATGTAGAGTCTCAAGTCTAGCCCCAGATCTACCAAATCATAATCAGAAGGAGGTCTCATGCACAGATAGTATGGGCATAGATGGAATATTGTTACATTACAAATCACAACAGCTTTCCTTATTGGCAGTATATCAATATGTGTCAGAAAGCGTAACATGTCTATATAGTATAGAGAACTTGTTAATTATAATCTGACAATACTATGCAGGCATCAAGATGATGTTTATTGAGAATGTTCTAGACACAGGTAATACGTAGACCACAATGTTAGCTGAAAGAAGGGTATAGGAGTCTACATACAACTTTAAAAACATCTCTGCTTTTCGGGTTGTGGGTTTGTGCAAACAGAACAAAAACTGGAAGGACAAGGTTAATAGTGATTACCTTTGGGTTATTTACAGGTTATTTCCATTTTCATCTTTGCGCATTCTGAACCTTAGCAGTTAGGAACTGACAGTGCATTGGAATCAAAAGTCACTTACAGAAAAATTCTTTGTATATGCAAAAGGCTCTTCCTTAGAATTGTATTTTCATAACAAACAGTGGAAACAAGTCAATTGTCCACCTATTTTGAACTTATTTATTAAGCTGTGATATATTCACAAAATGGAAATTTATGCATCTGACAAACAGGAATGGGGGATGTTTACATATGCTATTGTACAGGAAGAGCCAGAAACATTGTTACGTGAAGAAAGCGAGGTGGAGAAAACTATGAATAGTATGCTATCATTTGTCTTCTACAAAAATGGGGACAGAGTGTAAATAAACACACATTTTTGCCTCTATTAAAAATATAGGGGCGCCTGGGTGGCTCAGTCGGTTAAGCGTCTGACTTCGGCTCAGGTCATGATCTCACAGTTTGTGAGTTTGAGCCCCACGTTGGGCTCTGTGCAGACAGCTCAGAGCCTGGCGCCTGTTTCAGATGCTGTGTCCCCTCTCTTTCTACTCCTTCCCTACTCACGCTCTGTCTCCCTCTCTCTCTCAAAAATAAATAAACATCAAAAAGATTTAAAATATATATATAAAGGATAATGTGTAATTAAAAAAATTTGTGTAAGGAAGGAATTGGGTAGAGAGGAAAGGGATAACAAAAAAACTTATTTGAATACACTGTTTTGTAAATTTTACTTTGGAACCATATTATTTTTTTACATAATTATAGTAAAACTTAAATAAAGTTGTCACACAAGAAAGAAAGTAAATTAAACAAATCCAAGGAGGATACAGTTAGTGTCATGAGCACACAGAGAAGAATCATATAAAGTGATCTGAACAGAAAGTAATCTGGGTGTAAATCTCAACTGGGATATACAGACATTAAGGGAAATAAAAAAAGAACTACAAAAATATTTTAAACTTTCAGTATCATATTGTGGGTAGTAAGGTTTTGTTGTTATTCTAAGATTCATTTTATAAATGAGTAAGAAGCTGATAGTGTCCATAAAAACTAAAATTCTTCGGGACACCTGGTGGCTCTGCCAGTTAAGCAGCCCACTTCAGCTCAGGTCATGATCTTCCAGCTTGTGGGTTCAAGCCCCTGGAACCTACTTCACATTCTGTCTCCCTCTCTCTCTGCTACTCTCCCACTCTCACTCTGTCTCTCTCATAAATAATAAATAAACATAAAAAAATAAAAACAAATAAAAGCCAAAATTTTTAGAAAAGGGATACAGACATAAGCTCAGTGAGGTTAAACACACACACACACACACACACACACACACACACACTCACACACACAAAACAATGGTCCTGGGTTTGAATTGGAATTGTACTTATGAAACCGTGATGTATTTTATCATGGGGGGAAAAAATCCTATTTCTGACCATTAAAACAATGACCAACCCAAAAACAATGAGCACATTCAGTGCCCAGATTTTGGATTTTAATTACCATTTCCCACTTAAGAACAAAACAAAACAGAAGTAACAAAACACAGTTCTTTGAAAAATTAGCTGGCTCTCGTGATGAATTAGGAAATGTGTAAAATCAGTTCGGTATGTCTTGCCTGACCAGGAAGCAAAGAAACCCAACACAGCAGGATTGTGTCAAAAAGACTTCTATGACCTGAACCAGGTCCTCCTCAAATTCCTAAGTTGGAGCCCTCACCCCCAGTGGGATGGGAGCTGGAGATGGAAAATTGGGAGATCATTAGTTTCAGCTGAGATTCTGAGGGTGGGGCCTTCATGATGAGATTAGTGCCCTCAGAAAAAGAAACACCAGACAGCTGATATTTTTCTTGTTCTCCATGTGAAAATGTAGCAAGAAAGATGATCTTCTGCAAGCCAGAAAGGGCTTTTACCAGAAGCCAACCATGCCAGCCTCCAGATCTCAGAGCTTCCAGCCTCTAGAAGTGTGAGAAATAAATTTGCTGTGTAAGCCACCCAATCTCTGGTATTTATTATGGTAGCTGGAGTAGACTAAGAGAATGACTTGGAAGCCAGTATGAAGAGGTTTCCAGTGGCCTCTCAAGTGAGACAAGTTAAGTGCCAATAAAAAAATATAACTTCAGTGGCTTAAAACACAGCATATATATTTATTTCCATGAATTCATAATGATCTTCAAAACAAGATAAAACAAAACATAACACAAAGAACTTTACTGGTCACCTTTCCAAAATGTTACGGAAGCAAATTACTATATTTGACTACAAAAAAAGAGAATTAAATGTATATCCTGCTTTTCACACAAACTATGTTACAGGGTCCCTGAACACTTGAAAAGTGGCAGTTTCTTTTTATACAATTATCCTATCTAAAAATGGGAAGGGAATAACAGAATTAGAATATCACCATTTTGTCATTCCTAATGGATTAGTAGATCTTGACAATAATCATCTACGATTGGTGCATCACAGACAAAGAAAACTGAGACAAACCCACATTATATCCCTCTTGATGGAAGTGCAGTCCACTGCTTATAAAGGAACCTTTACAAACCTCAGACTTTACTTATCAATTCACAAGTTTAGCATATAAAATGATACCATGGGGATGCTATACCAAAATTCATACTGGAGCAATATCTCCAGGTAACTTGGTTTCTTATGTACATATTTAAAAGAAAATCCAGAGTTGGGTGGGAAGAAATGAAGAGATGACCTTTAAATGAAACAAGATTTAAGAGATATTTCATCTAATCACATGTGCAGACAGTATTTGCATCCTAATTCAAAACACTGTTTGAATCTTTTAAGAGAAAATATGAAAATTGAACATTTAATGATAGTAATGGACTATTGAGTTTTAATGTTGTCATTGGGGCTATTTTTCCTAAGGGCTTTTATAAAAAAATATGTTTATTTATTTTGACAGAGACAGCGAGAGAGAAAGAATATCCCAAGCAGGGTCCACACTGCCAGTAGGTCGAGCCTGATGCAGGGCTCAGTCTCATGAACCATGAGACCATGACCTAAGCTGAAATCAAGAGTTATCCACTTAACCAACTGAGACACCCAGGTGCCCCGAGGGCTTTTATATTCTAAAAATGTTGGCAGAAATATTTACAGATGTTATAATATATTTACACTTTGCTTCAAAATGATCTGGAAGGAAAAGGAAGGGAATTATAAGTGAAACAAGATTGGTTGTGAGTAAATATTAATCGGGGGAAGGGAGCAGAGGTCTATCTACCTTTGCAATGTCTAACATTTTTATAACAAAAATGGAAAATACCTAAAAACCAATAGAAAAATGAGCAAAGCACGTGGATATATAATTCCCAGATTTGAAATGGCTAAGAGATATATTTTCAAAAGATTAATATCATTATACAAATTAAATCAATTAAAATCAGAACTCATTTTTTGCGTATAAGATAAATAGAAAAAAATAGAAAAAATTAGATTCTGTGTTCTTGATCTGCTAGTCTAAGGTATGAAAACAAAACGAAGTCCCCATTTCTTCTATGATACACTTCCCTTAGCAAACTGCCTCTGAATGAAGATGTAAAGGCCTCATTAGGATTGGGATAATGTGTATGTGGAATACAGTTTAGAGCAAATGTCCATGCTGTCACAAACCTTAGTCCTTAAATTATTACATAGGTCCTTCTCTGGGGTCTACTTTTTAAGCATCACCTTATATAATCGCCAGTTTTAAATCAAACTTGTTGAAAGTGAGATATTTTCCTCTTTGTTGCTGCATGAAGAATGACATGATTCTGAAGCCTTAGAAGATACTATAATGAAGAGAAATGTGAATTATCCATACTATGGTAATGGATGGAAAGAAACAGAGAGAGGGAGAAAGAGAGGCAGGTTTAAACAATTTTGAATCCTTAATCTTTCCTCAAAGCTACCAGAGTACAGACAGCATAGTTTTAGAACCAGGGACTAATGGAGATTCAAAGAGTTGCATTCATTCTTGTGAACAATGGAGTTGTTCTATTGGCTTGTTCATTTACAGGTATGTCAAGGTCATTTCGTTACATTATATCGGGCCCATCCCATTAAATAGTGTATCTTGAAAGTCCAACACCACCATTCGTATTATCCCTGTGCCAAATATAATAGCATTTGAAGACAGACAGATGTTTTATAATATTCTTTGATGTGGTGATGTTAATTCTATAAATGTTTTTGCAACAAAAATGTGTAATTACATTCAAACTGTCAAAACAATAATTAGGAGGAGGCTCTATATATTGAATAAAATGGCCCCTCCTTAATAAATATCAGATATAGCAGAGACCCCATGAAGTTCTACAATTTTTAATCTTTTGAAAAAATTGAACAGGAAGACTTGAGAGATGGCAATAGAAAATGATTGTCCTTATTTTTCTTTAATGTGCTGTTAGACACAGACAAATTCTCTTCATGCTCACATGGAACTGTTTCATTTAAGCCCAAGTCATAACCAATCATCCATAGAAACAGGCATATTTGAATAAGTAAACAATGAAAAACAGAGTATCGAGGAGAAGTCAAGTTTTCTCCAAATATTATAATTTTCTACTTACCAAATTCATGACAGTGTCCATTATATCCTGGCTATACAATTTACATGAAAAAAAATCTGGTTTACAGCACTTTCAGACACAAACGGTTCCAGTTTTATTATTCCAATGAAAGCAACGGATTGTTGTTCTCTATTTTCCTCTCTCACCAGGGATTACATTTTGCCAAGGTTGCATTTGCCGTGTATGTAGAATTCTATGCATTACTCAGAACTTTCTGGACACTTATAAAACCGAAGCCCTGTGGCTATTAATAGAAAAACAGGAGTCTGAAGAAGGAACATTAATTTCCTAGGAATTGTAGGCACAGCCACAAGCCTGTCCCTTCGGGGAGCCCACATAAAATGAAGCATCAGGTATGAGGATTTCTGTGTTGCTTTTCTCCCTTTGTTATTAAGACTGAGGTGCACATGGAACATGTCAGAGGAATAACAAGTATCAGCAATATAAGAAAAAGACAAAAGCGGGTAGAATCTGCAAGTGAATGCGCTACTAAGCGGATCAGGTAGCAGGGTAGTTATCTAAGTTTTTGTATAATAAGTTTCATTCTTTGTGAAGCAGAATAATAGGTTAAAATAAACCCTGCCCTGGCAGTTCATGGATAACATATTGATATGCAAAGTAGTTCTGATGGGGAGATAAAAGAAAGCAAAGAAAGGGAATCAGGGTGAAGTTCTGGTCGTGTTCCCCCAAGTTTCCGGGAGCTCAACAAGCACGTGGGGTAAAACTCATAGAGAGAAGTATGTGGTGTGCTCATTAAGCAGCAAACATGCAAGGCTTGATGGTTTAGAAGATGTCTAAAATGCCATCAGCGCGTTATAGCTTTTCTTTACCCAAACCATGTATGTTTCTACATCAAATTGCAACATAAACCCATTATATCTTCAGGATTATACGTATAAGAAGACTCTCATTAAAACCTCCCCAAGTCATACCAATATTACTCTAAAGTAATTAAAACATGTGCTTGGGTGCCCATTTATATTCCCTGTCCTTTCCACCACAGGACTTTCCTTATGTCCTTTTCCACCGGCTCTGGCTGGGCCAGAGCTACCTTGTCCTGCTCTAGCAACCTAGAAGTTCTGGAAAGCTAACAATCTACTATGGGTGGCCATTAAGTAGTGACTGGCAGGGGTTAGTGTATAAATACCCTAGTTTCCTTGCCATCGGATGTGCTAACTCTGAGATGCGTGTGCTGCTTTTGGTTCACAGAGTTGCCCTACTGGGACTGTGCTCCAATCACCTACAGGGGTAGCGGGCTTAATGAGGTACTCTTCCATGACACTACTCCCCTCAACCCTACTACTGGTGTTTCCTTCACACACCAACTAAACTACTTATTCTTGAATCTTTATCTCAGTGTCTGCTTCTTAGGATGCCCAGGTCAATGCAGTAAATGTCATCAATCCTCAAGTATTCTAAATAATGTGATTTAAAAAAAATTTTAATGATTATTAGAGAGAGAGAGAGAGAGAAAGCATGGGAGGAGCAGAGAGAGAGAAGGAGATGCAGAATCCAAACCAGGTTCAAGGCTCTGAGCCTGACACAGGGCTTGAACCCATGAACCGTGAGATCATGACCTGAGCTGAAGTTGGATGCTTAACCGACTGAGCCACCCAGGCGCCCCTAAATGATGTGATCTTATATACCCACCTAACTTTCTACATTCTTGTGGCCTTTGTTCAGGAAGGAGAGGCCAGCAGCCACCTGCGATGCAGTGCGGCTGATGTAACAAAAGATCTCTCCTTCCCAGTCCTCACATAGCATGTGGCATTGCTTCTCAAGGGCCTTTCGGCAATGAAACTTAATTGCTGAGTAATTTAAATGATCTCAATTAATTAGCTTACAATGATAAAGGCAGCTATCATTCATGTAGCACTTACCATGTTCTCCTACGGTGACTCTGTGCGTTTATTTTACCTATGAGACAGGTACTCATATAGTCCTCATTTTAAAGATGAGAAAGCTGAGAGCCTGACTCACACAAAGCTGCACAGCTAGTAAGGGCCAGAACTAGGCTGAGAAGCCAAGACTGCTCAAGCCAGACACCTGCAAACTTCCATAACCAAGTGTCTTCATCCATCATTGTTGTACATCAAGACTCCAAGGGCGTTGTTTAACAGAGGACAGAGAGAGTATTTGAACTGTCAGTGTCTAGAGGATCTTCATCCAAAGCAGGTAGGAAGAAAGCACATTAAAACCCTAGAGATAGGTCTTGGTTTGGGAAACACACAGGAGCCAGAGACCCTGGGGTGTTTTCCTTTGTCCCACCACCATCTTGCTGCCCAGTCTGACCAGCTTGGTCAAAAGAAGGATGGAAACAAAATAAAAATCAAATTGAAAATTAGTAAAACTTTCACTGTGGGAACTGGTTTATATTTTGGGGGAAAACTATGTTTGGGTCTGTTTGTGAAACTAAATTAAGCAAGAGTTGGCAATATATACAAAGCAGAGTTTGTTCTCCAGTGCCACCTATGTACAACTGCCAAACAATAAAGAGAAAATTCATTATCTGTCAGTGAAAGTTAGTGGTTTCATGACTTCCTGGAAAGACTGTGATACTTCATTATTGTTAACTTTTCACGTGAAATTGTCACATGAGGACTGTCAGAGAGTCCACTTAAAATTCTGCACTGAGGAAGAAAGAAGAAGGCAAGAAAGGGAAGCCAGCAGAATAAACACTCTTGGAGAGAGGAGCTGACATCTCGAGTAAGAATAATAATAGTAATGCATAAGCTCTGTACAGGGAGTGACACGTCCCCTCCTTAGTAAACATTAGGGTTAGCATAATTGACACCATGTTCTAAGACCTTAGAGGAGAACTTACATTTATGAAATGCCTACTCTGTGTCCAGCCAATTGCTCACATTTTTTTTAAGTTTGTTTATTTATTTTGAGAGAGAGAGAGATAGGGAAGAGGGAAAGAGCACAAGCAGGGGGTGGTCAGAGAGAGAAGGAGAGAGTGAATCCCAAGCAGGCTCCACACTGTCAGTGCAGAGCCCAATTCGGGGATCCTACAAACCTTGAAATCATGACCTGAAACAACATCAAGAGTTGGAAGCTTAACCCACTGAGCCACCCAGCCTCTCCATGCCCATATTAAGTAGGTACGACTAACTTTTTTTAAAAAATTAGGTAAAGGTAGTGTAGCTCAGACCTGAACCCATGTTATCTTGTCTTCTACACGTCTGTCTTATTTACTCTTTCTGATATTAAACTTTTCTACAGGGGCGCCTGGGTGGCTCAGTCGGTTGAGCATCCGACTTCAGCTCCAGTCATGGTCTCACGGTTTGTGGGTTCGAGCCTTGCATCGGGCTCTGTGCTGACAGCTCAGAGCCTGGAGCCTGTTTCAGATTCTGTGGCTCCCTCTCTCTCTGATCCTCCCCTGCTCATGCTGTCTCTATCTCTCTCTCAAAAATAAATGAAATATTAAAAAAAAAAAAACTTTTCTACAATTAGAGGAAAGATTCATTCAAGCCATGAGATCAAGCCATCTCACTCAAGCCATGAGATCCTAGTATCCATCTCACCCAAGCCATGAGATCCTGTATGCACAAACCCCACTTTGGTAAAAGGAATAGGAACTCTCAAACAGGAAGCTGGAATCGTTGGCATTCTCTGAGCACAGATGTTGTCTCAGACATAAACCACTGCCAAACTTGCTCTCAAAATGAAAAGACGTGTGACGAGGCAGTGGGAGTCACAGTGGGCACTGAAAGGTCCCCAAAGGCCTGAAACAGCAGTGAGAAATAGCAGGCATGCTTGGGTTATGAATAATCACAGCAGGAAAATTTCCCCATATACTCTGTGCCCAACAATGGTTACCTGATATAAAGTCATCTGCCTTATATTCTTTGCCTTGTTTGGCTTGCATCTTTTTCACTTTGCTAGATTTTTAAATTCAGGGGGGTGGGCTGGGCAGGGACAGTTGTTTCTGTTTGTTTTTTTTTTTTGGGGGGGGGGTTTGCTTTAGTGCTTCTTCCTCTGTAGCCACAACATCTAGGATGGAGACTTCCATAGAGAATGAGTTTGGAACCTAACCTTAAGCAAATCTTGTATAACACAGAAATTCAGAAACCACTTGAATTCATTAGAATTTAAAAACACAAGTGGGAAAGTACTGTGGCCACTTGAATTTATGTAAAGATTTCCAGACTAAATTTTGGCCTTTGATAATCTAATTACCCCAAGACAGATGGGGTTTTTTTTTTTTAAGTTTATTTATTTATTGAGAGAGAAAGAGGGAGAGAGAGAAAATGAACGAGTGGGGGAGGGGCAGACAGAGAGAAAAGGAGACAATCCAAAGTAGGCTCCACACTGTCAGTGCAGAGCCCGATGTGGGACACAGGCCTTAGACCCAAGGACCGTGAGATTAGGACCTGACTGGAAAGCAAGAGTCAGACACTGAACCAACTAAAACACCCAGGTGCCCTAGAAGAGTGTTTCTAACTAGTTCTACATTAATAACTTTTTAATAAGATTAACTAAGTCAGCCCCATACAATGTTTTTAAAGCATTGTATTCTCACGGATTAACAGTGGTGACCAGTCCCTTTCCATTATTGGCACTTGTCTCCTCAAAACTGAATGTACCCTATACCTGTATTTATATACAATCTGATCATAGATGAAGGAACAAGGACACAAGCATTTAGAGGAATTGACTGAGAATCCTTTTGACCTGAATACTCTAGGATTTGCTTTTGAAACACAATATGATTCGACTTTTCTCTGTAGACCACTTCTAATAATTCCAATATCTCATGTCAAATAGCTAACATCGGTCCTCATTTCTAGAGAGCTTCACACAAATGGACATCCCCATGAAGACATTCACAGGTGTATGTACACATGCAATTAGTAAATGTCATTATTCCTCAGGCAGGGCATTACATTAAAAACACCTTTCTAAATATCCAGATAAAATTATAATGATGAACCTAAGATTATATATTAGTCTAAATTTGCCCTATTTAGCATTTAACATCACAAACATGCATTCCTTTTTTATGTTTTATCTATTTCTGAGAGAGAGAGAGAGAGAGAGAGCGAGCAGGGAAGGGTCAGAGAGAGAGGGAGACACAGAATCCAAAGCAGGCTCCAGGCTCTGAGCTAGCTGTCAGCACAGAGCCCAATGCAGGGCTAAAACCCATGAACTGCGAGAACATTCATGTCCTGAGCCGAAGTCGGACACTTAACTGACTGAGCCACCCAGGCACCCCTCACAAACATGCATTCTTAATGAATGTTTCCTGGTGAGCAGATGTCTTTCATTCTAAATTTGGCTGGGGAAGAAAAGAATGGCCTTGTATCTTTATCAGATACTATAATGTTGATGTGTCATGTAGGAAAGTATCTCAGCATAACATCACTGTGGTCTCAAGGTGATTTTGCAGAAGTGTTTTTAGTCATTAGACAGAATGAGTTACAGTAAATGCTTATGGAAATATACATGTAAATCATGATATCTAGTTAGTGACTTAAACTATATTGAATGAAGTGATCTTGTAAAGCATCCTTCCATGTCAAAATGAAAAGCACAATACCCTTTTTACAAAGCAAATATAAGCACTGAGCCTGAAAACTAATCACTTATCCTAAAAAGGGGAGAGCAGAATTATTGTCAATGCTATACCACATTGACTTTTTGTAAAAGACCCATCTTAACATTCAAGCCCTATGGAGTTACCAGCATATTAATTACTGTTATGCAGAAGCAATATAGTTTATTTGCATTTGCATGTGCTTTGCAATAATATTATTAGGTGGTCTATCTAGAGGATCTGAGAAATGGCACGATCACCTACTACCTTCCTCTCCTGTTTTGCCATTGAGGTGACGTTTGTAAAAAAGCTATGGGTCACTTTGAATAATATCTAAGAAATGACACGAGGGGAATATAGTCAGTTACTGACTGAGCTACCAAATGAGTTGTCTTAGTGTAGAGGTTAAAAGAGTTTATTGAGGTGATTCTGGTGCATTTCTCCTGTTCTGCTTTCCATTTTTACTGTCAACCAGTCAGGACACTCAAGCATACTCACATTCGGTCATTAGCGCTTTAAATGCTTACTGTTACACTTCATTGCAAACAAGGCCCCAGACAACGAATAAAGCTCAGCAAGTGGAGCTGAATGGTGAGATATGCAAGATAAATTTAAAATGGGATATACAGCATTTTAAAGAATATAATGAAGGGCCACATAAATACAATGTTTTTTACTTTGTTTTCTTTTTAATTTCTTTGATTGCTACCAGCTTCTGACAACTATCCACAGAAACTGCTAGGAGAAAATCCACATTGTTTTCTGTCGGAGAGAAAGACCCTTTCTATAGATAAAAATATGCCATTTGTTTTCAACAAGTGTCATTTCCATTAGATTTAACTCTAGCGCAGGAGTATGAGTATCTGCAGAGAAACCAGACCAAAAATAAAAATTTAACCTGGTGTGTATACTTCTTACATGACAGATGAAAAGAGACTCAATAAATCACAAGTGTCAAGAATTAAGCCATCTTGTTTGTTTTTGTTTTTTCCTCTGGGACTTCTTGACTTTTCTTCCTTAGATGAGTGGAAATGAAGAATCCACTAAACAAATGATTGGCTGTTTTAAAGACCACTTGATTGGTATTGCCAGAAACCCACAAACAAGTCATGAGAAGAGAAGTAACAAGAGCACACACTATTATTTCTTAATAGGAGAGCAGACAGGTCATTTTCGAGCCATATTTTGGGTCAGTCTTATCAGATGAGAAAGTTATACCTCAGATCAAGGGCAGGTATTTTGGGAGGAGGTATGGAGCCCTAACCATTTGGTCCATTTTCTCCTTGGTGCTTTTGTGGCCTAGAATACTCTGTATAAATACAGGAGAAGACTTTTGCTTTGCAAAATATGTACAAAAACTTATCCCTCAAGATTAATGCTTGATTCTCCTATGTTTTGGTGGAAGTGTCAACACAAGACTGTGATATCAAAATATGATTGGCATGTTTGTGTAATATCTCTTCCTGCCTGTGATTCTGTACAGTTGAACTTGCCTTTCAAACCACAAGATAATAGGACTCCCTCTGGTAGATTATCTTTTCTGGAACCTAAACCTGTACGCATACATAAACCTTGCTAAATGTTGCAGGTGGGGAATATAAAAACCTCTAAAATAGATGCTAATTATGAAATTACAAAAAAAATCCTATTCTTTTGGATTGAGACACAAAAGAAATTTTTCGTTTAATGAGTGACATAGAAAATACTTAGAAGAACACTTATCTACTCAGTGTTTGCATGTTAAACTAGCCCAACTATAAAATCTGTAGCAAAAGGGAAGAAAAGTAAATGTAGGAGTTTAACAACAGGGGACCAAAGTTCAACTGTTTAGAAAAACAAAAATATCAAGCTGGTATTGAATGTGTGCCATGGCATGAAAATACTGGTATGGAAAGTACAGAACTAGAAAGAGAGAGAACTCTGGGCTTCCAAAGTTTCTCTTCAAGGCAGTGCTAACTAGTGGCAATTACTATCAAAACTCTTGGTGATAATGAATACAGAGATCATTTAGCACTTTAATATTGTCAAAACGGACAATATATAACCAATTTCAGGGGCACCTGGGTGGCTCAGTCTGTTAAGCATCTGACTTCGGCTCAGTTCATGATCTCGCAGTTCACGGGTTCAAGCCCCATTTCTATGCTGACAGCTCAGAGCCTGGAGCCCGCTTCAGATTCTGTGTCTCCCTCTCTCTGCCCCTCCCCCAATCAGGCTCTGTCTCTTTCTCTTTCTCAAAAATAAACATTAAAAAAAAATAAATCTAAAACCCTTGAATATATAATCAATTTAAAAGACAGCACACACACAAAAATCAATTGATTCAAGATTCCTGGAAGGTGAAGGACTATTTGAATCAGATATGAAAGTAAAACTGAAACAAAACAAAACATATTTTTGGCATTTTACTTTCTCTCAATCATCTCTACCAATATCTTACAAATATTGCTTATGTCATCTATGTGTCATGAGAAACATAAAGAATAGAATTCACACTCCCAAAGTGCACTGGCATATCAGTATGTTAAACAGTGCGCCTCACTTCCAGGTGAGGGCCCATGGCTAGGTTATCAAGGAAGCAGTCATTTTACAGCACCTCCCTTTCAAGAGATTCTCATCATGATGTAAAATGAGGCTGCAAAGACAAAGATTGCTCTGTAATAAAAGTTATTTTCTGCCTCTTTCTTGGTCTAATAACCCAGAAAATAAAATCATTTGCCTACTGCTTCCCCACAAGGTGAAAATTCAAGTTAACCAGTACATATAAACAAACTCTATTGAGGGCTCCACTTTGCCAGCTTAGGATAGAATATGTATATATTCCACTTGGCTTCCCTGGTAAAATTCCCATAATGAAATGTTGTAAAGCCTACAAACCATCAACTCTTGTTATATGAGTAAAATTAACCCCTTGAGAATATTTACTCTTTTCTTATTAGCCTGATTTTAAATATTCAAAATGTAAAGGTCAAGAATTGAGCTTCAGACTACATTTTCTCAAAACTTAATTTGGGTATTTTAAAAATATTTTAAAGAAAAAAGAATCCTAAATTATTTCCATCTAAATCCTTCTCTATAGGCCTGGAGAACACAGAAGCAATGACAGGGACAAGATGTAGAGCCTCTTAAAATGTAGGGATTTTGATTTATTTGAAAGCAAGAAGAATGGACATTCTAAAAGTAAGTTTAAATTCATAAAGTTTAAAATTCATCCTTTAAAAAAAACACACACAAACATTACTTTGACCAAATTCACAAACTCTAAGAGAGGCAGGAAACCAGCATAGTGAAAACAAAAAGATTAGCTCTATGAACTTTGGTACAGAGTTCATAGATAACAGAGCTATGAGACTGTCCCACACAATGGGTGAATCATGATCTCTCCACTTCACAAATTCCTGGTTCTCTGATTTCCCTCTTCACGGCAAATATCTCTGTAAATCTCCATCAGGAAACATCCTGTGACTTTCTGTTCCTGACTTGACCATCTCCATTAATCAACATAGAACGTCTTTAATGCATCAAACTAAAAGTTAAATTTAAAATGTGGGGAACCATACATTTCTGGAAAGATATAGATGGGAATGTATGCAGCCTTTAAAAGCATTCTAATTTGTGGACAGGAAAGTATCCCCTTGTTTGTCCCCTTCTAAACTGACAAAAGAGCTCTTATCAATAAGAATGCATTATGCTCTTCACCTTGCAATAAGAATTTTAGGGAACCACTGAAGAAGCAAATGACCCCTTTATCCTAAAGAAAATGGAGAAATGAAACTAATGCACCTGAAATCATTGGAAGACTATCCCTTAATTGAGAATGTGGTACTGCTTATGTATAATAGGAGGTGAGAGAAAGTTGAAAAATCCATCTTGTCAAAAAGAAAGATGACCTTTGCTCTGAGAAAAGCATCAGGTAGTAAGTATGGATCTAAGTGAGAACCAAATCCTTTTGAAAGTTCCATAAAACTGGTAGTAATTAATCTATCTACCCCATGAAGTTTCCTCAAGTACCATATAATAATAAAGTGACTGCTATCCCTTCTGGCAAGAAAATACTAACACACCTTAATCTGCAGATATTCTTCTTTTTTTTTTAATTGAAGTGAGAGAGAGAGAGAGGTGTAAACAGGAGAGGGACAGAACAAGAGAGAGAAAGAATCTTAAACAGGCTCCACATTCAGTGTGGAGACTGACTAGTGGCTCCATCTCATGAACCATGAAACCACGACCTGAGCCAAAATCACGAGTTGGACGCTCAACTCACTGAGTCATCCAGGGGCCCTTGGACACATTCTAATATGTGGCAGACATTATTCCACATTTCATATACTTGACTTCAGTTCATGGGGCTAATAATCCTTTCAAAGCTAGCTGTCACCACAACTAAACAGGCAGCATATACTTTGATTATCTTTCACAACTTACTTTTAGCAAATTACAACTGTTAAAATTTTGGCTATTTTACCAGCAAGCTATAGACTGAGAATGTGAAGTTGGTTGGCCTCAAATATTTTTCCTGAAATCAATACTTTTTACAATAAATGCTTTACATCTAAAAAGAAGAAACATTTCCTCGTATGTACCAACATAGCATGACTCCAAAGCCTTTGTGTCTAATTATCAGTTGTTATTTATCATTTATATAACAAAAATAATTAGCTCAGTGGCTGTATAATGAAGTAAAAAGGGGATGACATTGAGACACCTCATGTCAAAAATAAAACAGACATTCTTTGCTTCAGAGTTCCAGCTAAATGTCTTTATATTGGAGGAAAAAGAAATCCAGCAGCTAACAATGTTCAAATGCTTCGATGATTTTGTCAAAACTAACTAAATAACATAATACACGCTGCCTAGGACTGAACTCTTTGAAGCTTCTAGCCTTTTGATTATTTGCAGATGATCATATGGCTTTAAATATCCGGGTCACAAGATAGATTCTGAAGGGACCGGATTAAACAGAAAGCTAGCCGTTTCGGGGACTTAGAAAAATCCCTTTATGTTTGGTGCCTTTTAAAATCACTTCTACTATCTGTAACTGTGTTCACAATTGATACAATTTACAAGATTCTGCATAAGGGTGTAAGTGAGACCTGAAAAGGAAAAGAAAAAAAAAAGTCTGACTCAAAAAGAAGCTATGCGTAACGAAAATTCACAAAATATGCTGAACTTTCAAAATGCATGACCTCATTATTTCCTGGAACTACTCTGAATGGAAAACAAAACCAATGATATATTTGTATACATCATGTAGATACCTAACCAAGGCCTGCCATTTTATGTCAGAGGAAGACCCCATATGTCAGGCCCCTCCTATGGATAGCGGGCCTCTAGTCCTTCAATGCAAGAATAAATTTGTTCTCCCCAAACCTCAAAATATTGTTGCACATAGAACTTGAAGGGAAAATAAAACAATAAACATTTAAAATTAAGTTGTTTAAAGTTATTCCCTATTATTTTGGAGTTTAGAGCTGTATAAAATAAGAGGAATGCATATGTTCACATGTAACAATTATTGGTTCTTATATTTATTTTTATCCTTCCTTGTAAATTCAATTTTACCTAAAATATTAGAATCACTCTTGATAGTCTATCCAACAATGGATATACCAGCCCATTCGCAGACTCCCTGAACTTGTAAAGATGGAATGCAACTGTTCTTGATATAGAGGGACTCCAGGAGATGATCTTTTCATTGGGAGGCACACAAACAATTAGAGTAAAATGTGCTCTTTAAAGTACCAGAGATATAGTCAAAAAGGAGCAAGTAAGAGCTCAAAGAAAAAAAAATTCTCCCCTGTCTGCCTAAGTAGCCAAAGAAAGGCTTGGGATAGAACCTTCCTGAATAGGTACTACGTGCCAGTTTGCATTCACTTTTCAGTGCTGCCCGTCTGAGGTCAAATGTGCTTGACCTGGCAGAGTGTTTCCTTCCACCTCCAAACGAAGCCCTGGGCAGGGATGGCAATGCCATACAATTCCAACTTGGGCCCCTAAGTCCCTTCGGAAGGAATGCTGGTAAAGCACCTTAGAGAGAAACCCACATTAGAAGTCTCCTGGATTGATCCAGCACAGAAGTGGGGTGATGATGGCAGTGGTAGTGATGCAAATGGTGAGGGTGAGGTGGGGTAGCCATGACAGGGAGCGCCCACGGAAGGCTCCAGGAAAGGACACTAGAGTTCCTGTCACCGTGAAGATGTAGCTAAGACCTACGCAAGTCCTGAAATGATGCATATAAGCCTTTAAAGAAGGTTCTTTAAACAAACAAATATTTCCTGGCCATCATGCCTCCTTGTTCAAGATCAAGTTCTGTGGTTCATGCATATTATTTGTGCAAATGATTTCTCTCTCAATATACATATATACCTCTTGATATATCTACTTGTCTGTCCATCTGCACAGCTAAGGGAGGATGACAACGAGCAGTTTCCTATCTGTTTCAAGTAGTGGCTAAAGAATAGTTGCAATGAATGCTTTATTTTTCTTTTAAAAAATCAAATGGAAAAACAAACAAACAAACAAAGCCTAGTTTTTGCTTGAATAGCTTCCCATGGGGCAAAAAAAAAAAAAAGAAAGAAAGGAAAAAAAAGAAAAAAAAAAGACTGACTTGGAATAAAGGTGAAGCAGTGACCTGAGTATCTTGTTGAATGTATAAATGGAAAAACAAAAAACAGAAAAACTCTTGGTTTTACCCCATCATAAAAAATGTTTACCAGAATTTGTAGTGACCACTGAAATATAAAAAAAAAGTTTTATAGACACACACAAACACAGTAAAAGGAAAATCGAAATCTAAGAAAATAAAATATGCAAAATAAACCTAACAGAATTCTGTTTGGGTTTACCAAGAAACACAGACAGTAAGAAAATAAGGACCCTTATTTTCTTGTGTACCCCTTGTGTTTTCTTGTGTACCCCTTAAAGTACACAAGACCAACTTACTCACCTTACAGTGCGTGCGTGCGTGCGTGTGTGTGTGTGTGTGTGTGTGTGTGTGTATGTGTGTAAAAATGAACTTTAAATTTTAACTGTTTGAATTTTGGTCTATTGCTGTACATATTTAAATTTAAAAAAAATTTAAAAATATTCTCTGATGTCAGAAACAATGCAGAATAATTGCATTTGAATTGGGGATAATATGTAATGTTAAAAAAATTGGTATTCTATGATAAAAGAAATAGAAGGATGCAATCATATGTGAAAGTTAACATCCCAACACTTATGAGGAAAACTTTTGCTCAAAATTGCCTTTAGCACACACAAAACGAACAAAACAACTCATTCCATGAAAAGCAGTCCTTCTCTAACTCTCCAGATGTAATTCTATACATAGTAAAATAAATCCACTAGAAGTGATCTTTTACCAACCACAGTTAGTTTTATTGAGTCTATAAATACTCTAACCACACAGTAAAACTTCTTATCATATAGCTACCTAGAGAAATGCATGTATATACTTCAGTTTACAGATCTGTAAACCTCACCTATTTTAAATCATTAAAGTTCATTATAATATGGCATTTGAAATTCTTCGGTGTCAAGAATAACAGAGAAATGTATCATAAGGTGAAATTTAAATATCAGGACTCATCTTCTGGGAATGAGTATGACATTTATTTTATTTTTGAGTTTTAATTAATGGACTGACCACCCAACACAGCCTCATACCATTAAAATTTGCTGTCCAGGATGTCAATAGCTGTATATTTGAATTCACTGATCGCTTCTCGGTCTTTTGGCTAAGATCAAGTGAATTCACTGAGAAAACTCTGTGTAATGCAATATTCAAAGTAGAGAAGGCACCATACTTTTAACACATCATGTGACTAATTAATTGGCTTCTTATAAGAATATAGTTTGTGTCTCTTTTTGTTTATGACACTATTCACACCTTCCCTGGAACAGGAAGCTCTCCTCTCTGAGAGCTGCATAAACCTAGACAGGAACAAACAGCCTCGATATAAAATTGACAGCATCACTGACAAGCCAGCAGCTCTGGTGACAGTCATTCTATAAAACTGCTTAGTCATTCCTGTCCAGCCCTGGGATGCCCAAGTATCAGCTGCTGAGAAGCCATATCATGAAATGTTAATTTGGCTCTTAAAGATAACATGCTTTTAAAAAGCGATAAGAAAGAAAAGTTGAGCTGGGTTCAGACAGACTGTCTCTGTTCCCAAGTTCTGAAAATGCACTCCCAGAAATACTTTCTGTAGTCTTATCAGCAGCAACATTCCTCAGTAATCCTGATGAAATAAAAATTTTCTCCCGTCAAGGAAGTGGGGTATGTGTGTGACTCCCCCTGTGTATTTCTGGTCAGGAGCTAATGTGAGACTTGGTAAGAAAACATACCCTACAGGCATGTGCCCTTCAACTTCACACTTCCCTGAAGTTGTTCCTTTAGCTTTGCTCTCATCCGAGTCCTCCCCCACCATTTCTTCCCCGCCGCGGCTGTTCAATTTGGCAGCACATTTATGGATGCAATCTTTACGAGACCTGCCATGTGAAATAAACTCACACTCTATTCTCAGCATCCTCCTTTCTCTCGTATATCCCCCTTGGAAAAATGTGATAACCTTTGTTTTCGAAAATACTACTGACTTGTGTGTGTATTTGCTTTGAAAATTGAGTCTTTGAAAATGATCCTGAGCCAAGCAACTCACACTTGGGGAACACTGCAGTGAAGAGACAGATCACACAGAGGCTACGAGGAACAAAACAAATCGTCTTGACATCTGCTGAAGTGTTATAAATAAAGCTGGCTAGTAAAAAGATGAAAGCAAAGCTTGATTCTTCACCCCACCATCCTGCCCCCGCATGCTAAGAATAATCTTGACTGACCCAGTATCTCTTTGCTTCTTAGAGGAAAGCAGTAAAGCTGAACTGGGTGTTATTATCCCACAGCAGCAGTGATTCAAATATTTAACTACTTAGACTTTTACACTGCATAGGAAGAGTAATTCCTGGAGTGTATCAGCCTTAAGGCAAATGGTGACACATTTTCACTGTTAGAATGATAGAATACATCAATTTCTATCTCTTTCTCTTCCTCTCTTTTCCTCTGTCTCTTCGATTCTCTTTTTCTTCTACCCGGAATTTTTAAGCCCCATTTAGACATCCCTTTTGTGAGTAGGACTGTTGGCAAAGGAACACGAATTATTTTAATAAGATACAACTATGAAGTAGGACAGAAACATTTTGGAGTGGCACTCAGTGTCCTTCTGTCCTTTTCAGTTGCCTGGTTCAGTCTAGAAGTGCGTTTGGGTGACCACATGGAATAGTTCAGGGCCTCATTCAAATCTAGCATATAAAAGGGATGATGTGCCTGAGGTTTCTTTCCAGCTCCAGCTTCTACCTGTCGCAGACATCACTACACAATTATGGTAGCTTCCCACTCAGTGTGGGCATAGCCTCAGGATCCTTCTTGACACAGCGCTCCCAGCAACCATCAGCCATTATCAATGAAAAAAACAGCGTCTAATTGCCTTCTTGCATCTGGCCATTCTTCCTTAAGATCAGTAAGCAGGGCAGAAGTTGTGGATCAATCAGCATGAGTCTATTTACTTTTATTGGAGGTGGTCTTGAGGAAAGCTGATTAACTTCCACTCCCACATATCCTTGAATTCTTCTACTAACTGCGATGAAGCATTAGAAAATTTAAGAAATCATGAGCTAAGAGCAGGTTAGGTGAGATAGCAATTAGACTGAGTAGCATGTCATTTTCATTAAGTAAGAGGGTAGAGAGAAGATAAACATGTCAGCCCCCACAGTTACCATGTAGAACCCACGGGACTCTGACTTTTAAACTAAAAAAAGTATCAGGTCTAACAGTATGTACACATTCATTCAGACTTATGTACATTAATTAATTTCAGTGTGATGGCAATGCTCTCTGTTTGGATAGGGCTCTGGGTTACAGAGGTGAATACACTTGGCCAACCTCATGGAATGGTATACTTAAGATTTGTGTATTTCATCGTATGGAAGTTTCAACCCAAAAGGAAAAAAAAATTGAACTTCAGTTAATGATATGCATGTTTAGAAGTGAGACGTACTGATATCTGCAATTGATGACTTATTGGAAAAAAAAGATGAATTAATGAGTGGATAGAGCAATGGGTATTAATAAAGCAAGTATAGTAAAAGATTAATTGTAGACTCTAGATAGTGAATTCACTAAAAACCCCATTCTATTTTCTGCACGTGTGAAAAATTCCCTAATAAAGTGTTGGGGAAAACTACAATATATTCCTGGTCATGTTGTGAAACGCTTGACAGCTAGTTGTCCTTTCTCCTGTTTCTTTTTGACTCACAGTAAAAAATAGTTCAATTAAGTGAAATGACTTGTTACTGAAATGTCTTGATTTTCTTCTTCACAAAGAAACATTGGGAGACACCCATGCAACTCTTGCCAGGAGAAAAAAAGACCTACTATTTTCCTTAGATTCCCCCTATCCTCACCATACCCAGAACAGGAGAAGCCGTCCACACCGTCTATCTTAATATAGCACTTTTGTTAGTCAAAGTGTAATTCAAATGTACATATAAACACTTTGGAGGCATCTGGGTGGCTCATTTGGTTAAGTGTCCAACTTCAGCTCAGGTCATGATCTCACAGTTTGAGAGTTCGAGCCCCACGTCGGGCTCTGTGCTGACAGCTCAGAGCCTGGAGCCTGCTTCGGATTTTGTGTCTCCCTCTCTCTCTGCCCCTCCTCTGCTCATGCTCTATCTCTCTCTCAAAATTAAATAATAAAAACACTAAAATCAAATTAAAAATAAGACACACACTTGCCCACTTTGATTGGAACTTCACCAACCTTATTTGTTCATTTTCTTTTCCTCAGAGCACACAGACATTCATGCTGACTTGGCAAACCATGGTTGAGAAACCACTGCTCTGTCAAATCTGCACTGGGGATTTCAGAGTTGAAATGATGGATATTGTGGGGCACAAAGTATTCAAACCTTGGGCTTTTGTAAAACAAGTGCATAGAGCTCAGTGGAAACCTATTATCATTGGTAGAATGGAGGAGGCAATGAAATTCTCAATCACACTTCTTCCTAGTTTAGTGGGTTGAGAATCACTGGACACAGCATATTGAAACAAGGGCGTTTTTAAACAAACAGAATTAAGAACAGAATATTTAACCTACTCTCTTAATTCTCATAGCAATGTGATAGCTAATACACCCCGGCAATAATTTATAACACAACCAAAAATATATATACTGCGATCTTTATTCTCCCTCCCCACCCCCCACTTGCTCTGATCTGGCCTTGGGAACTGGAAGTCCCAAGGATCAGGAGGATGATATAATATGGCAAATGAGTATCAGTGAGCACACTGTAGTACACATCGAGGGTTCACTGCTCAGCTTATGATTCCATATTTTTTAATTTCCTTGTACAAACAGTGAACTGAAAAATGGGAAAATCCATTTGGCTAGTCTGAGCTATAAATTAAATCCATGATTAAATTTTGGCAATTACATCTCCAGATTGTTTCCATTTCAACATTTTAAATACATTTGAATAAGCTTCTTAATCATGATCTTGGCAGATCTATTGTATGGCAAAATGGACTCTAACAAATACTTGAAGAGGTTAGCTGGCAAATAGAAAAACTGAAGAAACAAATATTTTCTCCTGCTTTGAAGTTGTTTGCATATGAGCATAAGTTGCTAAGAGGCAGAAAGTAAGTATAAGAATCTCCTGCATATTCTTAACCAGTAAAGAGTAATCAAAACCAGTGGTTCTCAAACTTCATTATGCACAAAAACCACCCAGAGGGCTTGTTAAAATGCAGAATCCTGGGACTCCACTCCCCAGAGACTGATTGAGCTGGTTTGGGTGGTACCCATTAATTTGCATTTCTTTTCTTTTCTTCTTTAATTAAGGTGTAGTTAATATACAGTATTATATTAGTTTCAGGTATATAATGTAGTGATTCAATAATTCCAAATATTACTCAGTGCTCATCAAGATAAGTATACTCTTCATCTCTTTCGCCTATTTTGCCCATCCCCCAACCACCTTCCCTCTGATAACCATCTGTTTGTTATCTATAGTTAAGAATCTGTTTCTTGGTTTGTCTCTCTCTCTCTGCTTTGTTTCTTAAATTCTACAAATGAATAAATCTTAAGGCATTTGTCTTTCTCTGACTGACTTACTTTGCTTAGCATAATACCCTCTAGCTCCAACCATGTTATTACAAATGGCGAGATTTCATTCTTTTCAAGATGGCTGAGGAATATTCCATTGGGTATACATACCTCATCTTCTTTATCCATTCATTTATGGATGAACATTTGGGATACTTCCATAACTTGGCCATTGAAAGTAGTGCTGCAATAAAGGCAGGGGTACAAATATCCCTTTGTTTTCATTTTCTTTTGTAATATACAGTAGAGTGATTACTGGTTCATAGTGTAGTTCTATTTTGAGGAACCTCCATAGTATTTTCCACAGTGGCAGCACCAGTTGGCACTTCTACCAACAGCGGAAACAGTGAGGGTTCCTTTTTCTCCACATCCACACCAACACTTATTGTCTCCTGAGTTTTTAATTTTAGCCATTCTGCCACATGTGAGGTGATATCGCATTGTAGTTGTAGTTTGTATTTCTCTGATGATAAGTGATGTTGAGCATCTTCTCATGGGTCTACTGGCCATCTGGCTGTCTTCTCTGGAGAAATGTCTGTTCATATCTTCTGCCCATTTTGTATTTGATCATTTGTTTTTTTTCAGTGGTAGATTGCATCAGTTCTTTATGTATTTTGGAAATTAGTCCTTTATTGGATATGTCATTTGCAAATATCTCCTCTCATTCAGGTAGGTTGTCTTTTAGTTTTTTGTGTTGGTTTGTTTTTTTCCTTTACTATGGAGAAGATTTTTATTTTGATATAGTCCCAATAGTTCACTTTCACTTTTTTTTCCCCCATTGCCTCAGGAAACAGATTTAGAAAGGTATTGTCAGGGCTGATGTCAGAGAAATTACTGTCTTTGCTCTCTTCTAGGATTTTTATGGTACAGTTAGATTCTTCATTCGTTTTGAGTTTATTTTTGTGTATGCTATAAGAATGTGGTACAGTTTCATTCTTTTGTATGTAGCTGTCCAGTCTTCCCAACATCATTTGTTAAAGGGACTGTCTTTTTTCCATTGCATATTCTTGCTTCATTTGTCAAAGATTAATTGACCATAACATTGCTGGTTTATTTCTTGACTTTTTATTCTGTTCTGTTGATCTTTGTGTCTATTTTTGTGCCAGTACTATACTGTTTTGATTACTACAGTATAATTGATAATTTGAAGATTGGAATTGTGATACCTCTGATTCTGTTTTTCTTTTTCAAGATTGCTTTGGTAATTCAGAGTCTTTTGTGGAGCCATACAAATTTTAGGATTATTTATTCTAGCTCTGTGAAAAATTGTTGTTTTCATGGGGATTGCATTAAATATGTAGATCACTTTGGGTAGTAGAGATATTTTAACAATATTCCTTCTTCCAAGAAATGAGCATGCAATATCTTTCCATTGCTTTGTGTCATCGTCAGTTACTTTCATCAATGTTTTATAGTTTTTAGAGCACCGGTCTTAGACCTCTTTGGTTAAGATTATTCTTATGTATTTTATTATTTTGATGTAATTGTAAATGGGATTGTTTTCTTAATTTTTCTTTCTGCATTTTCATTGCCAATAGATTTCTATACATTAATTTTGAATCCTATGACCTTACTGAATTCATTTATCAGTTCTAATAGTTTTTTGGTGGAGTCTTTAGGGTTTTCTATATATAGTATCGTGTCATCTGAAAATAGTAAAAGTTTTATTTCTTCCTTACCAATTTGGATGCTTTTTACACGTTTCTGTTGACAGAGTGCTGTGGTTAGGACTTCCACTACTATTTTGAATAAAAATGGCGAGAGTGAAAATGCTTGTCCTATTGCTGACTCTAGGAGAAAAGCTCTCAATTTTTCTTCATTGAGTATGATGTCAGTTGTGGGTTTGTTTTTCTTTTTGAATAAATTCTTTAGTATGTTGAAGTATGTTCCTTTTAAACCTACTTTGTTGAAGGCTTATATCATGAATGAATGCTGTATTTTGTCAAATGTTTTTCTGCACCTATTGAAATGATCATATGGTTTTTATCCTTTCTCTAATTGATGGGATGTATCACACTGATGGATCTGACTATAGAAACACCTTTGCATCTCAGAAATTAATTCCACTTGATCATAGTGAGATTTTTAAAAATGGATTGTTGAATTTTGCTTGCTAATGTTTTGTCAAGGATTTTTGCAACTATGTTCATCAGATGTATTGGCCTATAGTTCTCTTCTTTTATGGTATCTTTATCTGGTTTTGATTCCTGTGTAATGATGGCTTCATACTTGGAAGGTTTCCTTCCTCTTGTAATATTTTGGAAAAGTTTGATAAGACTTTTTTTTTTTTAATTCTTCTTTAAATGTTTGGTAGAATTCACATGTGAAGCCATCTGGTCCTGCACTTTTGTTTGTTGGGAGTTTTGTGATCACTGATTCAAGTTCATTCCTGAAAATCAGTCTGTCCATCAAGGTAAGTGGGGTGTTAAAGTCCCCTATTATTACTGTATTACTTGATCAATTACTTCCTTTATGTCTCTTATTAATGGTTTTATGTATTTGAGTGCTTCTATGTTTGGTACAAAACATTTGTTGGTAAGTATGTGTTTATTGCCATTTTGTTACTTGCTTTGTGGTTGTTTTTGTAGTTCTTTTCTGTTCCTTCTTCTCTTGCTTTCTTCTCTCAGTTTGCTGGGTTTCTTTAGTGATATATTTGGCTTCCTTTCTCCTTATTTTTTGCAAACCTATTACTGATTTTTGATTTGTGGTTACCATTGGATTTGTATATAATATCTTCTGTTTATCACAGGCTATAGTAAGTTAATGGTCTCTTAATTTTGAACTCATTCTTTCCTCCCATGCCCCTCATGTTTTGAGTATATGGTATTATGTTTTCATCCGTGTGTGTGTGTGTGTGTGTGTGTGAGTGAGTTTTTTGACTGAGTTTTTACAGATATACTTATTTCCAGGGCTTTTGTGCATCCTACTTTTCTTATTCTTACTTATGGTCTTTCCTTTCCACTCAAAGTCCTCTTTAACATTCCTTATAGGGGTGGTTTCATGGTTATGAACTCCTTTGACTTTTGTTTGTCTGGGAAATTCTTTATCTCTCCTTCTGTTCTGAATGATAGCCTTGCTGGATAGTGTATTCTTGGTTGCAGAGTTTTTTCTTCCTTTCAGCCTCTGGCCTGCAAAGTTTCTGCTGAAATATCCACTGATGGCCTTATGGGGTTTCCCTTGTATGTAATTGTCTTCTTTTCTCTTGCTGCTTTTAAAATTCTTTGTCTATCACTATTTTTGTCATTTTAATTGCTATGAGTATTGGTGTGGACCTCCTTGGATTGAATTTATTGGGGGATCTCTATGTCTCATGGATCTGCATATCTGTTTCCTTCCCCAGATTAGAAAAGTTTTCAGCTATTATTTCTTCAGATACATTTTCTGCCCCCTTTTCTTTCTCTTCTTCTGAGAACTCTATAATGTGAATGTTATGTATGATGGAGTTACTGA
Source organism: Hyaena hyaena (assembly GCF_003009895.1). Lineage (NCBI taxonomy): Eukaryota > Metazoa > Chordata > Mammalia > Carnivora > Hyaenidae > Hyaena > Hyaena hyaena. Next base: position 416,435 of record NW_024081744.1, read on the forward strand.
GTTCTCTAGGACTATTCTCATTTTGCAAATGCTTTTTTTTTCTCCTCTCAGCAGCTCAGCTTGATTAGTTTCCATTTTTACTCTGTTCTCTAGGTCACTAATTCATTCTTTTTCCTATTGCCTATTTATTCCATCTAGTGTTTTTCATTTCATTTATTGTGTTCTTCATCTTTGACTGATTCTTTTTTTTTTTTATCTCTTTGTTAATCATCTCACTGATGCCCTCCACTCTTTTCTCAAGTTTAGTGACTATTTTTATGATCATTACTTTAAATACTTCATCAGGTATATTACTTATCTCTGTTTTGCTTAGGTCTCTTCCTGTGGTTTTGTCTTGTTCTTTCATTTGGGATATGTTCCTCTGTCACTTCATTTTGCCTAACTCTTTGTCTGTTTCTATGTATTAGGCAAGTCATCTATGTCTCCTGCTCTTGAAAGTAATGGCCTTATGAAGAAGTCCTCCCTGTAGTGCAGTACAGTGTCCCCTGTTCACCAGAACCTGATGTTTCAGGAGTGTCTCCTATGTGCATTATATACACCCTGCTGTTATGTGTTGGCCACTTTTTCCTTCAGTCATTTATGTCTGCAAAATCTCTCTTTCTTTGCTTGTTGTGGGCAGTTTTTATTCCCTGTCATGTTAGTGGACCACCCTGAGGCTGCCTTGAGCTTCAGTTGAGTCAGACCTGGTGTTTGCCAGAGATGCAGAAGCACTAAACGCAAGGTGCTTTCCCTGCATTGTCCCCTGAGAATCTTTCACTGGTGGTGGTGGTGGGAGGGGCAGGTAAACACAATCGGACTAACCGTCTGACTCCACCCCACTGCTGGGGCCATAGTCTGACTGGTGTATGTGGTTATCTTCCACTCACCCTGGGACAGGAGTCACTTTGGAGTAGTGCTGGCCCCTCTCAGAGCTGCTTACACACAGACAAGCTTGTGACCTTGGTTTGAATCAGCTCTAGCCAAGAGCATATTGGAGGGAATGTGGTGCACAGTGCCTGTAAGGCCTGCACAGAAATGAAAGGGGACATGTTGCTGCCACTTGTCCCATGCAGATGAGGTAAACAGGTTTAACAAGGTGTGCACTGGTGGGTCTGGAAGTGAAAACCACAAACGCCTCTGGGACTGGGGCAGCTCGGAAGGATCTGCAAAGCTTACATGGGCAGGATATATAATTTTAACAAGATGTGTCCTTTTCTGTGGGAGGAGGCCCACCTCCACTGCTGCCACTGGGACCAAATACCCACAAAACACATGGGCTGTTGGCAAGATTAATAGGTCTTCTAGGGGGCCAGCCCACAGTGCAGAGACTGAGGCAAACATGATTGGAGTGGGCAGGATCACCAAAACATGGTAGGGGAGTGTGGGGCTTGGTGTGAGCAAGTTAGACAGGAAGTTCTGGTGCTGTGCTGGTCCTGGCAGGTGTCAGGTGTTTATGCTGGGGTGTGTGTGGGGGTGGGGAATGGAGCCTGCCATCTCTTTGGTTCCTACAGGAGTCTCCCAGTGAAATCTCTCCCTCAGGGACAAGCTCTGAGATGAGTGAACTACTCTCCCTTTCATTTGTTTCAGGCGTTTTTCAAACTGCAGCTTCTTGCACTTTACTTCCATGGGCTGTTTGTTGTGCTATCTCTTGAAGGGCAGGGGCTCAGATTCCTCTGGCCCTCCAGGATCTCTCAGAACCAAGCCCTGATAATGTTTAAAATTCCAGGCTTTGGGGAGCCTGGGTGGCTTAGTCAGTTAAGAGTCCAATTCTCAAGGTCAACTCATGTCATGGGATCGAGTTCCACTTCAGGCTCTGTGCTGACAGTGGGGAGCCTGCTTGGGATTCTCTCTCCCTCTCTCTCTGCCCTACCCCACTTGTTCATTCTCTCTCTCTCTCTCAAAATAAATAACCTTAAAAATAAATAAATAAAATAAAATAAAATAAAATAAAATAAAATAAAATTCCAGGCTTTAAGTCCCACGGATAAAAGGACTCATGACCAAGCCAAATGTTATGAGGATCTATCTTCCCTGTTTCTGTCCTCTTGTGTGATTGTCTGTTTCTTGCCCTTCTCAGCTCTGTGGGTCCCTCCCTCCCATGGACTGTCCAAGGTCTGTTTAGCAGCCCACTGCATCTCTATCCTTCCTAAACTCTTTGATGTGCCCTCAACCTTTAGTTGTGGAGGTTGTTCTGCCAGTCTTCAGGTCCTTTTCTGGGTTATTTACATCGATGTGGGTGTTATCTTGTCTCCAGGGGACCTGGGATGAGGTGAGCTCAGGGACCCTACTCAGCCATATTCTCAGCCTCCCTCCAAATTTGCATTTCTAACCAGCTGGCAGGTGGTGCTGGGACCATTTGGAGCAACACTTGTCTAACATTTTTGATATGTGCAAGCACAACTAAATGGTTGTTGTAAAGTTCAGGAAATAACTTAAGATCTCCGTAAATCATTTGTCCAGATTTCAAAGATATCCAGAACTGTGACTTCATCAGATGAAGTAATAATCAGTCAGTGGTTTACAGCTCCTACTGAGGGCTGGATTTCAGTAAAATGGAGAGATAGACCATCCCCCAGCCTGCACATACTGTACTCTTTCCCTGCTGAGGTAATGTTAACTTCTTGCTCCTTGAAGAACCCCATATCCTGTAGCCCTTTACCCAATGTCAATTAATTTTTTTTTTTTTCAGGAAACTATCAGCTAACTCATTCTCTTTTCATTGTTGTATTACCTCATGGATGACAGAATACTCTGTTTCCTAATCAAAGCAATAACATTTTAATCATGGAAATTAAGGCATCAATCCCTGAGATAATGGAAAGCATTGACAGAGTAGGAGAACAAGTAGACTTTCCCAGTCCCCTGATATCACAAGTGGATGGCCCCTCCCTACAAGGAAGTCCAGCCTTCCTTTCACTGTCTGGAGATTATTACTGATACAACTAAAGCCAATTTTCTTTGCCCTATAATCACTGGAGACAAAGAATCTCAGCTGGTTATTAATCTCATCTGTATCACAAGTAGTAGAGTACTAAATCTCCCCTCTGACTTTTCTTCTCCAAGCAAAATCCTATCAGCTTCCTTAGTATCTGGTATAAGGCCTGCTTCCTAACCCCTAATGACATAAATCTCCTTTAAATTCTCCCAAAATTGAGTGCATATAAGTACTTGAAAGTTCTATGTGAAGTATTTTTTAAATCTTTGTCTTTTCCACCCCCCCCATCCCCAATCCAATAGAACATCTTCTATCAAACAAAGTTGCAATGAATCATGTGTTGACAAGGGTTGAAGAATGGGGGAGGGGCAGGAGACCTTTAACACTGGCCTGACGAGAGCTGAGCATAGGGGAAGGATTGCTGCCGGGGTCCTGTATAGATTAATCTTACTTACTTAAGCTCTATGGATGCTTCTAAATAAATAAGATGATAGTTGCTAGCACTTCTATTTATGGTTCACATGTAACTTACTCATAGCTTTGGGTACATTATTTATTTAATTCTTGGAACAAAAAGAAATTGAGATTCAGACTTTTGGCATTCTAACTGGGGTCACAGAGCTGGTTTGTGACTGGGCTCCAGGTGGTTTTGCCATAACCGTCCTTGTCATGGACACCTTTACTACAAATATTTTTGTCACGTAACTAATTGGCCAGAAAATAATTCTGCCATAAAAGATAAACTAACCGGTTGGTAGTTTGGTTTCATTTCTCCATTGATGAATCGACCATCTTTGACAGAGTGAAGGTTCTGAAGCTACTAGTTGTCAGTTTGGTTTCATTTCTCCATTGACCAAATTCCCAATTTCATATTATATAAATCTTAGCTAGTCCTCAGGATGGCTGGTGCAGTGACAGGCAGGTGTGACAGTTTTAAAATAGAAGATAACAACTATGTATATCAACACAATAGAAAATATTGTAATAAAACTTACTGGAAGCATGAAAAGAGAGTGCAAAGCCAGACTGCACACTATGCTATATTTGATAATAGCATAACAGTGACACAATCATATTACCAGGAGACCAAATGTCACAATGAGACCAAAGCTCGGTTACAAAGACGTTACAGAATTAGCATTTCTTCCACAGTCTCTATAGACCTTTGGGATGTCTATCAATGCACATGAGACAATATGCCAAGAATAACAGGGTGGGAGGCTTTCACAATGCAACACAAAGCTCAGTTACCAGTACGCATCCCAGTATTTGGAAAACTGATACCCCTCTTAAAGGAAAGAAGGGATTAATAATTAATTTTATTATTTTTTTATGTTTCATTATGTCCTTTATAATGCCCCTCTTTTATTTTTCATTATTTTATCTTTGACATAAAATTGCCTTGTGGCAATTTCATTAATTTTTTTAATGTTTCATTATGTCCTTTTTAATGTCCCTCTTTTATTTTTCATTATTTTGTCTTTATGACAAAATTGCCTTACAGCCAATTAGTTACACGGTCAAAATGCTTGCGGCAAAGAAATTAAGGCAGAAAACAAACAAACAAACCAAAAAACAGACATGATGTGACAGAGCAGTAGTTCAAATTTGGCCCAAGCCCCGCTGTGGGTTATACCACACTAACCTCAAAAGTGCAACAACTCTTATCAGATTACCCTTTGTTGTATCTAGTTTTCAAAAAACTCTCCTAAATTGCCTGTGGAAAAAGGGCATGTTTTCTAGAAAACCAATAAAATAAAGATAAAAAAAATCTGGGAAGCTGAGTGTATCTCTAATAAAACTGAGAAAACACTACAACTCCAGACAACAGATGTTGACGTATATCTGCCAAACGCAGAGAAATTTGGAATGAGAAGTAGAATACATACTCCTGAAAACAAGCCACAGATACAGTGGACGCATTTCAGGAAATTAACCTCAAACAAAAACACTCAAAGGTTTAACTCAACATTTCTAAAATAGTAATAATAATAATAGTAATAATAACTTTCATAAACATAAATCAAAATGGAAAAATGCAAAAGAAGTGATAGCAATTGGATGACAAGGATGGGAAAAGAACTTCTGAATCATCCATCCTAAAAAAGAAATTTAGCATCAGGTAGAAAATAGATCAATTTAGCAACACTAACAAAAAAGAAAAAAGAAAGCAAAAAAAAACAAAACAAAACACTTCAATGCAATGGCAACTGACAGGGAAAAATGACTTACAAATTTATACCTGTATAATTATCACTCATGCATAAATGTAAAAATAAAAGACACTCTGAAATGTGTACAGACATTAGACCATAATGCTTATGATGGTTTCTCTATAAACTACAAGTCTATGGAGTTCAGAAGACTGTGATATAAATAAAACTGTGAATTCAAAACTACATAGCCATTATATAAAACTACTGAAAATGAATACTGATTTCATTTGAATGCAGAACTAAAGCTGAATGATTTGGGTTATGATGATTTTATAATAAAATGTAAATATTATGAAGTTGGATGTAAAAACAATAATATAAATGACTGAATTTGGATACTGGAGATGTGAGGTAATGGGGGGAGTATATTTGCTAAGTTTCTTTATTTTTAATAACTGTCTAAATGATATCTATATTATTTAATATTCAAAAACAACCTGTAGAAGAGCTAAAGAAGACTCAACACTTTCCAAGTAATCAGAACACTCAAGAACAACAACAAAAACAACAACAAAATGCATCATAATACAAAACAAATAAAACAAAGTAGGCCTTTGAAAGCCGGATAAATACAATGGAGATGTTCTATTGGAAAACAGCATCCTTTACTAAATAGTACTCAATAAAATGAGTTCCATTTACAACATTGAACAGACTAGACATGGATCCAGGCCTGATTTCTAGGGCTATCATAATGAGTGCCACACACTGTCTGACTTAAAAAACAGAAATTTATTGTCTCTCTGTTATGGAGACTATAAGTACAAGACCAAGGTGTCAGAAGGGCTAGCTCTTTCTGGGAGCAGTGAGTGGGAGTCTGTTTCCTCACTCTTCCCTACCTCTGGTGGTTTGCTGGCAATCTTTGGCATGCCTTTGGGTACAGAAGTATCACCCCAGTGTCTGCTTGTGTTTTCTTTTATCTTCTTTTTTAGTCTTTTGATTTTTATTTTATTTTTATTACTCAAAAAACCTTCAATTAAAAACAAGTTTTTAATGTTTTGTTTATTTCTGAGGGGGAGAGAGAGAGAGAGAGAGAGAGAGAGACAGCGTGAGCAGGGTAGGGTCAGAGAGAGAGGGAGATACAGAACTGAAACAGGCTCCAGTCTCTGAGTTGGCTGTCACACAGAGCCCAACGCGGGGCTTGAACCCATGAACCAGGAGATCATGACCAGAGCCAAAGTCGGATGCTTAACCGACTGAGCCACCCAGGTGCCCCCAAAAAGCTTCAATTTTTAAATTTAGGTTTCTGGCTCTGTGCTTGTGTCATCAACATGTTCACAACAATTTTATGTTCCTCAATGCAGTACACCAAAGGCCCTGTTGACAGGTGTTTATTTTTTTTTTAATTTAATTTAATTTTATATAACGTCAGAAAAACTGTAGGTCTCATGGCACAAGCTCCTTGAAGTTGGCCTGGGCACATGCTACATGTGGATTTTGGCAATTTCCAAACTTTTTTGGTATAAAGGTAAACAACTCTATTAGTAGGAATAACCTAGTTTTGTTAGGGGACATTGTAGGAGAGCTGCATATCAAGTGCTGGACCATTCTAAAACAGTTTTTTTTTTTTTTAATGTTTATTTTATTTTTGAGAAACAGGCAGAGCACAAGCAAGGGAGAGGCAGAGATGGAGACACAGAATCTGAAGCAGGTTTCAGGCTCTGAGCGGTCAGCACAGAGCTCCACACAGGGCTTGAACTCATGAACTATGAAATCATGACTTGAGCCAGTCAGACGCTTAACCCACTGAGCCATCCAGGTACGCCAAGTGTTGAACCATTCTGAATGCCACTAGACAATGACCCCAAAGTGGAAAAAGAAAATCCCACCTTTATTTTCACATGGTGTTTTCCTTGTGTGTATGGTTGTCTCCAAAGTCCCCCTTTTTATAAAGATACCATTCATACTGGATTAGGGGTCTGTCCTATTCTGGTATGATCTTATCTTAACCTAATCACATCTCTCTTCTCCAAGAGAATCCTTTTCTCAAAGAAGATCACAATCTGGGGAACTGGGTTTCAACATATGAATTTCAAGGGGACACAATAATATAGTTGTAACAAAGTCCTTTTCTGCCTCTTATGCAATTGGAAAAATATTAATATTAATTCCTGTGTATGGAAATTTTCAATCAGCACCAGAGACCAATAAATAATTACAAAGTATGACTTTGCGGTCATTCTGCATTAAAGAGATCAGAACCCAGCAAAAACAACAACATCATCAGCAACAACAACAACAAACAAAACCAAAAATACTCTGCCAAAAGGCAGGCTAAACAGCCTTATAATTTTTTTTAAATTTTTTTATTTCTGAGACAGGGAGAGAGAGAGAGAGAGAGAGAGAGAGACAGTGCGAGCAGGGAAGGGGACACAAAGAGACAGAGAGGGAGACACAGAATTCGAAGCAGTTTCCAGGCTCCGAGCTGGCTGTCAGCACAGAGCCCGGTATGGGGCTCGAACCCATGAACCGTAAGATCATGACCTGAACCGAAGTCGGACGCTTAATGAACTGAGCCACCCAGGCGCCCCTAAACAGCCTTATAGAAAACACCATAATTTGAAGCTTGGCAAAGAATATCAATGTCTTCAGATAGCTAAGCATGATTCTATGAAAGGGCACTCACCAGGGGAGTGAAAGTTAAGCAACACTGGGTGGATACTGATGTGTCGCATCAGCTCCAGTAAGAAGCCAGTCATTTTTCCTTGGGCATGGATTATTTCAAAAATAAAAACAAAAACACTAGTACTGAGTATGGGAGGGAAATAAAAAAGGAGGAAGAAAGCTGAATGAGGGAAGAATCTAGGATCATGTCAAGGCTTAACAAATCATCCACAGAGCCTTCATACTGGTCTGGGAGTCATTAATCTAATACTCCAGTGAGATCTCTGTTCTCAAACTGTTAATTTTTATCTGCTGGCTGCTCTGGACTCCCATTTTAGTAGGTCCTAAGGGAAATTATAAAGACAATAAAAGTGGTCCTGAATTTCCTTTATTTTGCTGAGCTTACTAACAGTGACTACTAGGGTCAGAACACTAGGGTTATTCCCAACAAGCTATATGATCTTGGATGAGGCACTTGCTAAATGGCTTTCTGTGACCCAATTTTGTCAACAGTATAAGGAGGCAACTATTGTGAGGTTCGATGATAAGCCATGAAAAAGGAGTATGGGTGGTGTCCCCAAAAGCAGGGCTCAAGAAGATCTCCAGGTACGTATGGCTTACCAAGTGGTGATGCAAGGGAAGGGAAGCATGAGAGGAAATCAAGAAGCACTGAGCAAAGATGTGGTATCTGGTGAAGTCCAGCCTTGGTCTCTTATATGGAGGGTTCTGCAGCATATTCTTCACCATGGGCTTGAGACAATGGAGATGGCCTTTTGTACTTCCATGTCAACCCATCACTGCAGCAGCCTCCCCCACAGTGTGTGAAATTGTCAGATCAGGGCAGTCATGAGTCAGTAGCAACCAATGTTCCCAACAACTAAGGATAAGTGACTAACCTAGCAGAGGGGAAGTAGATGGTGCACAACAGTATCCCAACAGTACCTGATGGTGGTAAGGGATTTAATCTTCCAACATCATCTCCTGCCACTGCTTTACCTTTACTTTATAATGAACTTATTCAAAACTTCAGTTCCATAGGTGAAGAATATTTGAAAAAAGAAAAAAAAATCACAGGTAGAATGCCAAGGATCACTTAAGCTCTGACATTCTGACTTCTCACTGATTGTTTTAAGATGCATCCTCATACCTGTGCAGGTCATTTGCCCCCTTCCTTTCAGCTTTACTGTGTATTCATCTGCATCCCGGGTGCTGGGACCCTGAAATGACATTTCCTGGATTTTTCCAGCTGACTTCTGGTTAGGTCTGCCAATGGCAAGAACTAGTGGGAGCCTGGAATATACGAAGAAGCAAAAGTGCTTTATGTCTCATGGGTGTCTGTGGGTGTCATCAACATCAGTGGCCAGCTACAGGTTGCAGCAACCTTCAAGAGCTCCCATTCAGCTGCTAGCTCCAGCACTACTGCCTGAAATGGCAGGGCCAGCCTGGACCAGCAGGTGGGTCTGTCTGCTCTCACTGTGGGATTGGTGACAGTTCAACTGGAGCACTTACAGCAGTGCTAGAGGAAGAGTGTCCCTGTGACCTGCTAACATCACCTCCTCAGTTTTACTTGGCCAGCCAGAGGGGTAATAGCAGTTTGTTGCTTAGTTACTTCATCTTCCTTCCTCTTTTCTTCAAGTCTCTTTAAGTTTTTTTCTAAAGAGTTCTTGTATTAAAGATCCTTAGTCTGAAATACCTAGAGTGTTTTTTGTTTTATTTTTGACTGAATTCTGATTGATATGATATCAAACATTATTGTTTATAATGAGAATGACATCAAAGACACAATATAGGTGGTTAACTGCATAGCTCCAAAACAATAAATGAAGTTACTTGTGGGGCATCTGCTATCCTTATTCTGATAGGTTACTCCTTGTCCTATTTCCTAAGTCAAAATTTATATAGATGTGATTTAAAAAGAACACTTCTTTTGTTTTGTGTTACAATTGTTCATGAATATGATTTGCTATCTTTAGAGGATTGCTGAAACTTTTATATTTAATACATACTGTTTTTTACCTTTCATCTTACAAATTTAAATGGACAAATATGGGTGTACGGAATTCTGCAGATAAAAAAAAAACAACAAAAAAACCAGGGGCACCTGGGTAGCTCAGTCAGTTAAGCGTCTGACTTCAGCTCAGGTCGTGATCTCACAGACTGTGAGTTTGAGCCCCGCATCGGGCTCTGTTCTGACAGCTCAGATCCTGGAGCCTGCTTCAGATTCTGTGTCTCCCTCTCTCTCTGTCCCTTCCCCACACATGCTCTGTCTCAAAAATGAATAAACATTAAAAAATATTAAAAAAAAAAAAGAAAACCAAAGACCAGAGAAAGATGTTGATGCTCCAGATGTCCATAATTAATGTTAATGTGTGCTAGTAGAGTGTCACTGCAGGCTTTTCTTCAGAGTCTTGCCAGTTAGTATCTTCAGCATAATTTCTTTTGTGGCAGAAAATGTGTATTTCACATCTTTGTCCACCCCCCAACAACACATAGTGTATTATATGAAATATTGTTGGCTCTATGCCTACTTACTGGAATAGGATCAATCTTTTTTTCTTTTTGAGAGAGAAAGAGAGAAAAAGAGAGAGAGCACACACAAAATCAGGGGAGGGGCAGAGGCAGAAGGGAGGGAGAGAATCCCAAGCACATTCCACATCCAGGTCAGAGCCCACCTTGGGCAAGATCTCACAACCCTACGATCATGACCTGATCATGACTCTGATCAAGAGTCAGACGCTTGAGGAACTGGGTCACCCAGTTGCTTCAACCATCATTTCTTAACTATTTGCATCAAAATCACCTTAATTCATAAGGCTGAGATGGGGGTCTGAGAATTTACATTTCAAACAAATTCACAAAAAATACTGATGTTTTTGTTCTAGGGACCCTGTGTTCAAAACCTATGGGATAGATTATAAAATCCCTGCAAGTTAAATATGACCAAGTGATGGATTCTTACCAAAGAAAAATAGGTACTTTCCAACCTAGGTCAGTGTCAGCCTGATAGTAGGTAGAAAGCTTTATTTTTCAAAAGTATATTTCATCACATACATAAAGCCAGACCTCATTCATTCATTACCAATGTTTTCCATCTGTTATCTTTCCAATTTCTTTGGGACGGAGGGAACAAGCATATTATTCCTCAAGTTTTTGAGCAGAAAAAGATTTGATTAAATATTAATTTACACATCCAGATAATTTCAACAATTGACTTATTGAGTACAAGATAGGGCTGTGAAACTTTTTTTCATTCTTATTTGCCCTGTTCAGTGCTAGCAGGATAATCCCTGATCTTAGTAGATCATTAAATTGAACAGATCAGTAGGGCTTAGGTAAATGATTGAGCTGCAAAGCTAAAGAATGTTTTGAGGGCTAATAATTAATATTTATGATGGTCTAATTCCTATTTGTACAATAATGCTAAATATTAAAACTATTTCTATACAAAGTAAGCAACTTGAATGAAAAATGCTCTCTTGGCACATTTATATAGCGATTAGTAAAAAAAGTTATGAAATAATGTCAGAGAGGCAAATGACATATGTTCGGTTATATTAATATTCAACTAATAGGGACAATGATTAAAAGATAGTATTGGCTTTACATGATCATTCTCAATTGTGTGCCATTCCTCTTCATTCAAGGATAAAAATGCTTTTATTTTTTTTTTAAATTTATTTCTGAGAGAGAGAGAGAAACAGAGCATGAACAGGGGAGGGTCAGAGAGAGAGGGAGATACAGAACTGAAACGGGCTCCAGGCTCTGAGTTGGCTGTCAGCACAGAGCCCGACTCAAGACTCAAACCCATGAACCATGAGATCATGACCTGAGCTGAAGTCGGACGCTTAACCGACTGAGTCACCCAGGTGCCCCTCTTCATTCAAGTATAAAAAGGAGTCACCTTTTCCTCTGCTCCCTATTTGCCATGCCAGATTCTAGAACCCTAAACCACACATTTCAATTGACATAGTGAAAATGTTCAAGAGACCTGTGAAAATACAAAATGCAGCAAATAAGCATTTATTCATTCATCAAACACATAGTAAATGCCCACCACATGCCAGGGGTGGTTCTGTGCCCTGGGCTTATAGCAGTGACAATCACAAAGGTCCCTTCCCTCAGTGAAGTTTCATTCTAGCGGGTAGAAATAAACAATAAAAAACGTGAAGTACTTAATATATTATAAACATTCTGAGGAAAAATAACATGGAGATCTAACATTATAACAGTGACAAGGTGAGGGCAGGAAGTACTGGAATCGGGGTGGTGATATAATTTTCAGTAGGGTTTTCAGGAAATTCCTTTTGAGAAGGTGACATTTGAACAAATACTTTAAAGAGATAAGAAAGCAAATGAAAATTTGGGAGAATTACTGGTCCAGGCAGAGGAAATGCCATGTGCCTGTGCTCTGATACACAAGTATGCCCGTGGAGTTCCCCAAATAACAGAGAACCCAGAATGAATGTAACAGAGTACATAGGGAAAAGGGTAGAAGAGATGAGAAGAGGGTTAACAAAGACAAGCATCAAATATTCTAAGGCCTTGTCGATTATTCCAAAGTCTGGCTCCTACTCTGAGTGAGATGTGGAGTCATTGAAGGGAATCTTATTAAACATTAGATATGAACTGGTACTTTCAGATAATGGCACTGGTATTTAATTAAGATTAGAAAACTTTATCTGTACTGCACAGTTGGAAACTTTCATATAGAATCCCTACCACAGTACCAGATATGAGTGAATAATTAATACTTTTTTTTCTTTCTTGAGCATTTAAAACATTTGAAATGAAAAAGATCAAACTGTTTTTAACTGGTGACCAACATGTTGTTCTCAAAATGAAATGGGTTATGAGTGAGTTATAAAACCACAAAGAGACACAGAGAACTTAGTGCTTACTTATTTAGATCAACTGTTTATACGACCATCTATTCTGTTTGCAGAGAAGAGGCTATTATCAGAATGTTTATGTTCAGGATATCATTCCTGACAAACTGACTATTTTAAGCTGGCAGGGACAGAAATTGGGGAGGAGAGGAGAAAAAAGAATCCGAAATTTCTTTGTTGTAAAATGTTAGGATCATTAAAACTAATTAAGGCTAAAATACGTAAACTATTTACTTTCAAAATATATTAATGTCTTACAAATTAAAAATGACAGAACTCAATTATGGCACAGTCACTGATATATATATATAATGTGTTGTATTGTCTTCCGAGGTGACGTAGAATTTATTTGTTCTTCAGTGGCATCGTGTTACTAAAATACCAATAAAAATAGGAAAGAAAAGGCTCGATCCACCCAGCCTTTCACACACAGAATAGCTAAATATTTAGCTCCTGGTATTTATCTGGTAAGAACTGGTTTCTAAGAGACTAGAAATGTCTTATTCTGGTTACCAGGGTCTTCACTAGTTATTGTATGGTATGTATTTCTTTAGCTGGTATTTCCTAGAGACATTATTCTTCACCATTACTTCTACTCTTCCCATTCACAGGTGAGCTTTAATACTATTCCTTTCTTTTTCCACTAGCCAGGTCAAATAAGCGCCTACTTTTCCTTTTTTTCTTCCGCCAATGGATTTGTGCATTGTGCAGAAATCCACAGTGATTGTAAAGGTGGCCTGTATGAACTCTTTCCTATTTGGTGTTCAGAAATAACATTAGCCTAAAAGTATTCTAAATGATGCTTCAATCCACATGTACAACCGGCCCTTGATTAACAGGCTTAATATTCAAAGTATTTAAGTATCTTCTAACATCTATGGCTCCAAAGAAACAAACTCTGATCTGAGTCTATTATCAAGTTGATGTTTGGTTAAGTGAGATTTTCTAGACTTGATTCTATGTCCCTGAATAATGCTTTATCATCCCACTTTCATTGGACTGAACTAACATATTTAAAAAGAACCACTGTTGTAACTTTGAAAAACATAAGCCATATAAGTATATACAGGCTAAGAGTAACCTTGATGAACAAAGATAGTTGGCATCCAATTCCCTTAAATACCACATTTCTGGATGTAAATAAGAGATACCATCCTCTTCCTGTCTTAAAGGTTGTGAAATTCATGTTCAGAGTGAGTACTAGATAATGTCATCATTTTCAAGAGGGCTTATGCTCACTGAGATCAACCCAGTTGCAGTATTTAGTAGAAAACCTTTCAAGGATTTTATTTTAAAATTTTTGTAAATATTTGGAAATTGAATTATAGAAATTATCCAGTTGAGTAATTAACCCATTCATTCATCCAAAATATTTATTGAGCTCCTGCTCCTCCAGGTACTGAAGAACATGACACCGGGAACATAGCCATAAACCAACAAAGACTTGTTTCCAAGGAACATATGAGCTAGCTGAAACTTTATCAATCTCTTTATCTCAAATACGGTTGTTTTAAAAACAGAAATATACTATGGGTATCATGGATCATAATAGCTTTTGAGGAGCTTCCCAATGAAGCCATGGTGCGGTCAGCCTAATCACAGGAGTTGTTTCAGAGTACAGATCTCCTGAGGCTATTGGAGTTCTTTTATCTCCAAAAACTGCCCCTGATGACTACCCAATCTTTAGCTCACTAACTGACTCTTCAAGGCTATTGGATTATTCCAGTCTCCATGAAAGACTTTTTTGTCCCTCTTGGCAGAATGTTATCAAAGTATTAGGAGAATCCCAAAAAAGTCTTCATTAAAGGCCACAAATAAGTCTTCATGCTATTTAGTAACCATAACTATAAAAAATTATTCCTTCTTCACGTCCTCCAAGATGGTTTTACTTATAAGATAACTACTACTACTGCTGCTATTACTACGAATACTACTACTTACAATTGTTAGATAAGTTAACATTGACTACTAAGGAATTTTAGGAGTTATTGGCCATTTGTACATTTCATTGGATATGATAGAATTAAATCTCTCTCTCTTGAAATGTTCATAGGGATGATTTAAAACTTGAATTATTTTTTGTTTGTTTGTTTATTACATTAGAAATCATAGGGAGAATGTATGGAGAGACAATATCAATTCAATACACATTTTTTGAGTACCTACTCTACGAGAGGGATTGTATGACTAAGGCTATAAAAGAAAATGAGGCATAGCTTTTGTTTCCAAAAAACTATCCATCAAGCAGAAACCTATGCCTCCAAGGACTTCACTGTCTTCCATATTGGTAGATAACAAACTTAAACCAACAAAAAATCCCAGAAATTTATTAAAACCAGCTCAGATTTATATTCACAGCTAAAGACATTCTTGGAAGGGTCAGATGTTTTATATCATTTATATTAATGAATAAAATTTAAAGATGGTGCCCTAGCAGCACAAGCTTTCTATGATCAACCCATTGGTGAATCACTTCCTTTTATTTCTTTATCTTTTATTCCTAAATTTCCGTGGAGACCAAACCTTAGAGGGACAGTTAAAGAAGTGAGTAGAATCACAAGGGTAGAATTCAAAGCTAACAATAGTTTGAGATAGAGCCATCAAACAATTAGTATAGCCAGAGCACCTTGGGGTGTGAAGCATCTACTTCTGATTGTCATTTCCCCCTAGTGCTGGAATTCTGTGTGTCTGCAGTTTGCACTGACAGCTTGGCTCCATCATTAACTTTTGGTCACCTTAGGAAAGCTTGCTTGTTTTTCACTGTCGATTTTTTACCACAAAAACCTGGGTTTCCTCTACTGTATACATTTGAAATGGGCTGGTTAACACATATAAGGCATGGCCTGTTTCTCTAGAATAAAAATACTTTGTATTTATTGTCAGTTAATTTTCACATTCCCTTCTTTACTTAGAAATAGGTAATATAGAGGCACCTGGGTGGCTCAGTCGGTTAAGCGTCTAACTTCAGCTCAGGTCATGATCTCACGGTTCAAGGGCTCGAGCCTTGCGTCGGGCTCTGTGCTGACAGCTAGTCAGAGCCTGAAGCCTGTTTCAGATTCTGTATCTCTCTCTCTTTCCCTGAACCTCCCCTGCTTACACTGTCTCTCTCTCTCTCTCTCTCTCTCTCTCTCTCAGAAATAAATAAATTAAAAAACATTAAAACAAGAAGTAGGTAATATAAACTGACACTTTTGTTGAATACACTAGAAGATCGCAAATTGCATAAATAGGCTCCTTCAGTGCTTTCAATTCTAAGAGTGTCATGATTCTAAAAGTGTCAATTCTAAAAGTGTCATGGGGCACTTGGGTGGCTCTGTCGGTTGAGCATTTGACACTTGATTTCAGCTCAGGTCATGATCCCAGGGTTGTGGGATTGAGCCCCAGGTCAGGTTCCAAGTTAAATGTAGAGCCTGATTAGGATTCTCTCTTTCTCTCTCTCCCTCTGCCCTTCTCTCCTGCTGTGATCTCTCTCTCTCAAAACAAAATAGAAAAGTGTCATAACACCTTAAGACCACACTCATAGACTGGCCCACACCAATTCATAGACTTAGTTAACCTTTAACAAAGATCCTATTTAAAAATTTATGCAAATGGAAAGTTTCAAGATTGTACAATGTAAATAAGGGACAAAAAATATTCTGTAACAATTTTCTATCCATAGGCAGTAGAGTGTAGTGGCTAAGAGCCCTATGAACAGACAACCTAAATTTGAATTCTAGGTGCACTAGTTTAGGATTCAAAGGACAGCACAGGACACAAATTGTGACATGAATGAAATTTTCCATCACTTCTTTTGTTCTTAACACATCTGGTTCCATAACATGCCTTGGCTCATCATCACTTATGGAAGCTTGTCAGATATTTTCCATCATGAGGAACTATTTCTCATCAACTGCCATGAATCAAATGACCATATTTATAGAAAAA
The DNA here is from genome assembly GCF_003009895.1 of Hyaena hyaena. NCBI lineage: Eukaryota > Metazoa > Chordata > Mammalia > Carnivora > Hyaenidae > Hyaena > Hyaena hyaena. Next base: position 432,982 of record NW_024081744.1, read on the forward strand.
CAACTGATAATCCAAGACTTAGATAAGGATATAGCTATAAAGCTTAGCTCCTTTATATTCAAAATGTGTCCCATGACCAGAAAAATCAATATAATCTAGAAACTTTAAGAAATACACACTCTCAGGCTCCATGATGGACCTAAAGTACCAGAATCTCCATGCTACCATGGTATTCAGGAGGCTGCTATGATCATAGCATTTTAAGCATTGTTTTAAACCATTTTTCTCTGTAAGGTGATCCTTGTCTTCTCTGTGCCTTATCAAGTGCTTTGGACTTGCCATGAATTGTCATAACTCTTCACAAGCATCATCTTATTGATCCTCATCACATCATGAGTTCTATTTCTGTGATTGTCTCCTTTTTACAGAAGAGGAAATGGAGTTTCAGAATTCACTTGCTGAGAATCACAGACAAGATCTATTGTACCCAGGATTCAAGTCTGGGCAGTGTGTTTATAAAATTCTTAGCCATTACACTCTATTGCATATAGATAGATAATTATTATAGAGTATTTTTTGTCACTTATTTACCTTTTAGTATCTTGAAGCTCTCCATTTTCATGGATTTTTGAACAGAGGCTCTGTCAAAGGTTAATTAAGCCTATGTTTTTCATAAATTGCCAATTGGCATGACAAGCACCAGTTTGGGTGGAGATGCATGCATCTTTTCCATTATCATTTATCAACCATTAACAGTCACATCTTATAAAATGTTGTGCTAAAAGAGGAAGATCATTTGTATTGTTTTGTGTGCATTGATTGGTATTGACTGCCTACACTAATCAAAGTCACTGTATAATTTCACAATACTTAATAATTTTATTTTTACATCACTCCAAAGAGGACCCTGCCTCCCCCATAAGAGTTTCAGAATAAAAAAATTAAAAATAAACATATTTTTGGATTTCTACTCAGGAATCAAAAATTTCCACCATAGAAGCTATAGCTAAAGAAGTCATACTGTCAATTCTCACTGACAACAAAGGTATTCAAACTTAATTTTTTTTGTATATTTTATTTATTTCTGAGAGAGAGAGAGAGAAAGAGAGCATGAGCAGGGGAGGGTCAGAGAGAGAGGGAAATACAGAATTTGAAGCAGGCTCCAGTCTCTGAGCTAGCTGTCAGCACAGAACCCACAAACTATGAGATCATGACCTGAGCCGAAGTCAGACGCTTACCTGACTGCGCCACCCAGGCGCCCCCAAAGGTATTCAAATTTAAATAGTCTCAACAGTCAATGGAGGAAGAAAATAATCTTCCTTCAAAGCAGTAATATGGAGAATGACGTATTTAGTATATGGAAGGAACAGAAAGACACAACCAAACAAAATCTTCCAAATAGCATACAAAATGTTTACCAGAAAACCAAGAAGCTAACATGCTAGCTGCAAAGATGCAAGAGAATAAAAGGGAGTAACATTATCTTCAGTGTTTTGTGTTAAAGAAATCAACCATATAGGTAGCAGATGATAAGATTAAAGAACAAGTATATGAGACACGTCAGGCTTGGCAGTGACTACTGGCTAATCAAAATGACTCTCTCTTCATGGAGCAGGCTTGACTACATTTCCCAACCGCTCTTGTCTGGCAGTGTGACTGTGGTCTAGCCAAGGCAATAGGAGCCAAAATGGCATGTGTTACTTCCAGACTTGGCTCATAGTGCTCTTCCACATGTACTTCACTACATTCTTAGCCCATTTCTCAGCTAATGGGGAGGCCCCAAGGGAGAGGGAGCCACAGCATGGAAGAGGCCTGGTTTTAGGAAACATTATGTGAAATGCCACTCACCAACGGAGGGTATCTGAGAAAGAAATGCACTGCTGTTGGGTTAATATAATAATATGTTGGGTATGTTTCAGTAGTTAGCCTGCCCTAACTAACATCCTAGGGATGTGAGAGTACAGTGGTAACAAGACAATATGATTACAGTATAAAACTGGGTTGTGAGCCAGAGCCTTCAGCTAACACGTTATTTCCCATCCACACCTGCTCACCCTTTTCCAACAGATAAAATTTCATAAACTTGCACAGTAAGGGGTTTGCTCTCTTTCAGATCCCATTGCATATAGTCTATAGAATCATGCAGACAAACTCAGCATTCCCAACGCCCCTTCACAGTTCACCACAGGAGACAGTCATGAAGAAATACTTTCAACTTCTCCCTCCCTGGTTCCCTCTTTATAACTCCCTGTGGACGGGGAGCTAAATGGTCCCGCTCTCTTTCCATGAAAGCTCACATGATTCAAGTCCTATTAGTATTCACCAGCCATCGTTCTTCCACCCAGCAAAAGCACTTAACCAAATGACCTCATTAATCTTCACAAGCACCAAGATCCTTGATCTCTTGGAGGCAGAATAACAAATGCTCTTATCCCTATTTCACAGATGAAGACACTGAGGAAGAAAGAGTGTGATGAAAAGTCTACAGAATTAAACAAAAGGGCTGAGGTTGAATTGCCACATGAAGAGGAATATATGGATCGAGAGGCAGCACCCTAATCTTCTGAGGCCACATCGTCCACGAGGCCAGGTTTTGGCTAGCACTACCATAAAAAATAGTTGCTAATGTTTACATGTGTCACACACACACACACACACACACACACACCAATCTGCATATTTCAGCCTCTTGGAAAATCAGATGCGGTCACACAGAGCCCATGTTCCCAGATCTCAGAACACTTTCAACTTTACCTAAGTAGTGGTGTTCCCCTATCCTCCAGGGTACACTCTCTAATCTGCTACAGTGTCCACATGACAACCTTGTTGCCAATAATCGCTGGTGACCCTGAAGTTTTATGAGCCTGTGGCTCTATATTTCCTTTGTGTCACTGAAAAGTTAGAAATCTAGATTCTTCCATCACCAAATTCCTCCCTTGCTACATCCTAGTTTTATCACTAAAAATATGGGTTTAAAAGAATCAGAATTGGGATTTTATACAGTGTCTGTTCTGTCCATCTTTCTTGTCCTTTCTTTTCAATGTTGTGTCTATAATGGCAGCTGTTAAAAAGAGGGGCAGGGCAGAGGTATCAGCTATGTGGCACCTGCAAATTGACCCACTGTCAATCTCCAGGCCTGCAGGGATGCAATGCAGGGAGGAAGGCCACTCAGAAGGGAGGCAAGACATCACAACCTTATAAATTCTTCAGCTCAGAAGAGTAAATATGTGTGGAATGAGTGAATTATAACAAGTTTTATTAAGACCTTAAACATGTGACTTGACAAAGCCGACCTTGGAAGACTGAACAACTGCTGTTGTGTGGGAAACATCAGATGCTCCCAAACATGGTAATGTGGTCAAGAAACTTGACTGGTGGCAAAGTCATGAAAAGTAGAACCGTGACTAGTTAATTACAAGAGATATACTATGGTGTTTGACATTGATGGTTTAAGGAGTAGAGTAGGGCTTATTGGTGAAAACATATACCCACAGCTGAGATGGGCCAATACTACAATGAAAATGTTATTCCTGTCAGAGAGAAGATTATGTTAATTAAGGTGTGTGTACAATGACTCTTACCACCTAAAAACCCATGCTCATCCTGGTCCATGGCTTAGAATTCTTTAACTAAAAGGAAACAATTATTTGTCCTGAAATTATTCCATCTCTGATGTAGGTAAACACAGTTCAGAGATGGTTGCCTTCAGCTTTATATCATTCTTTGTATTTTAAACAGAATCGTGCATCTCCAATGATGATGATTATATATATATATATATATCATCATATATATTTATATATATATAAAATAGGTAATGAGCAACACACCTGGCACTAAACATGAAGTTTGTATGGATCTAAAGCTTTGCCATAATCCCACCATCACAAAGATTTTGAAGCAAGCTTTAACAAGTAAAACTATTCCTTATGAGTACCTTTCTTTCTTTTTGCAAATAATAAATCTTTCCCAACCAATATCTCCAAATATTTTATATTTTTTAATCTACTCCTTCATATGGAATTTGAACTTAGAAGTTGATTTCCAGTCCACATGTTCACTTATATAAATCCTGCTCCTTTCCATTTCCTTCCTTCTACAAATTCTCTCTTCTAACTTTCACATATGTTCAGTCCAAAGACAATAAATCAGGCTTTGAAATTTAGAGGTCATCATCTAGGAGCAGAAAATTAATACTATGAAATCTGCATTTCCTTGGAGTTCACAAAGTCACAAGAGAAATGTGGTTTGTTATAGATTTCCTGGGAATCTCTGAAATTTAGAGGGCTTCTGTCTTAAAAACAGAACTGATAAATATTTAAGAAACAAAATTCCAAATATTTTGCCTATTCAAACACTATGAACCCCTCCTTTTTTTTTCATGAGTTGATTTAGACATCCCAAAAGAACTTTCTTTGGGACATTATTATTTTGTTTCTTATTCTACATATATGAGTAATAAATTCGGCCACAGCCTCTTAGTGAACTCTTCCTCAGATACATATCAGGCACATAATTGTAAGTTCACTAGTAGGGGAGTCTAAAACCACTGATTTATGATTAAATATTAAATGGCTGAAATCGGCACAGAAATTTAAATTTTTGTTGGTTTTCTTATCTAATCCTTTACTTATCTGAATTCCATATATTTTGACGAACATCCTGGCAATATCTTAAATAATTGCCATTTATATGGGTTTTTATCTTTCTCTTTACTCCCTCTCCTAACTCTCTACAAGGATATGAGGTTGTGGAAAATTTAGAGGTTTGGTAGAACTTTTTTTTTTACTAACACAGGAATTTGTATTTATAAAAGCCAGACAGGATGGCATTGCAGCTGAAGAAATTATGACGGCATTCATTGTTATGTGTTTCTGATGTTTTAGGAAGATTTTGGAATTTGGAAACACGTTGCAATTTCTACACTTGGCAATTGTTTGGGATCAAAGACTTAGGACCACTGTCATCATAAAAAAGGGAGATTTTCTACTGTCTCCAGAATTTGGTGGCCAGTGATGTTCCAAACTAAAAGAAGAGACTATAGTTTCTTATTTGTGTATGTTTGGGTAAGAGTATTCTAGATTAAATTTGTAAATTGATGTAAAAAGTAGATAAAAAATTATCATTTACTTTTGAAAAATCTGAAATAAGTAAGTACTCTAAGTGAAATTATAGTGCTTATTTCTAGGATGTATTCAAAATCATGATATGAGACATGGTAACTTGCAACTATGCTTAAGTTGAGTGAGATTTTACTAAGCTACCAACAACTCCACCTGTCACTCCTATAATAATTCAGCTCTTTGCTTTGCAAGGGAAAAGTAGTCAATAGGGTTTATATCACCGTGGTACTGGGTGAAAAAGTTCTTCATTTAAGATTATTCATAAGATTACTATTTTGGGACTAACAGCGCTCAAAAACTACCCAACTTTCAATCAAAATTTGTATAAATGTTTGTATATGTGCACTTGTATGTGTGTATATTTTATTAATTTTGAAAGCTAATACAAACCAAAGTGAATTTTTTTGCTTAATTTCTGATTTTTCACATATAAATCATAGGCAAAACTTCAACTTTACATTCATCATGACATGGGATTTAGGAAAGATTTCTTCAGTTGTGCCAAAATCTACTTTTTCACCTTGTTTAAAGAATAACAATCACCTTCAACACCTCTAGTTCCCATCCCTCAATAAAGCAAACTGTTTTCTTTTGAAAATGTGTTGAGGGACTTCTGGGTGGCTCAGACACTTGGACGTCCAACGTCAGCTCAGGTCATAATCTCACTTACGGGTTCGAGCCCCACATCAGGCTCTGTACTAACAGCTCAGAGCATGAAGCCTGCTTCAGATTCTGTGTCTCTCTCTCTCTCTCTGCCTCTCCCATGCTCATGCTCTGTCTCTCTCTTTCAAAATAAATAAATGCTAAAGAAAAAAAAAGGAAAAAATGTGTTGAGTATATTCTGAGTTTTCTCCAATTTTTTTAATTGTGAAAATTAGACACTCAAAATATGTAAGTAGCATATCCATTGTATCTTCCATGTTTCAGTCTTCTCAAGCCAGCTGGAGGCCTATGCATGAGTTCTATTCTGATTTTCATACCCTCAGATCAGTAGTCTCTGAAGCAAGGGAAGTATTTGTTTTTGTACCAAAGAGCTTGTTATTAAGTGAGTTTTATAGCCTTTCATGTGACAGCTTGGGAGCCTATTGGTTTGCTACTCTAATAAATTGATTTGATTTTTTAAAAGGCAATATCAAAAGAAATCAACAACTAAGGTAGTTGGGATTTATCCTGGTGTGTAGAACCATATCAAGGTTTCAGGTTCCATCAAATAAATTGTGTTACACCCTGGTGAATAAACTATCATTCCTAAACACAACATGATGTTTAATAAATTTCTGAAATGCAGTTAAGATGACTAGATTTATTGAACGAGTAGAAAATCTCACAAGAATATAGCTTTAATATAGACACTTCCAGCTAACATACTTGGAAGACAACTTTCATGCTGCATTTTAAGAACTTAAGCAGTTTCTTACCCAGTAATTAAATTACCTTGTCTAATTCGATTCATTTGTCCACTGGGCAAATACCTTATCAAACACTACATATAATTGACACTTTGTCTGCATAATGGAACTCTCATTTCAAGTAGAAAAAGCAAGGGTGGAGTTGACGTACTTGGCTTGCAAGTATTGACTAGACTTCTTGTAGAAAAAGTTCAAACACACTAACTTTTCTGGGTGTTTGCTTTCCTATTAGCCAAATGAGAACACAGTTGTTCCGTTTTATCTTTCAGATGATGCCTTCAACATAAAATCAAACAGGATGCATGTAAGGAGGCTAATCTAAATACAATGTAAACCACTCTCCTGAGTAACTTCTGAAGTGATTACTTGATTGTCTTGCTGAGAATCCATTCTGAGGGGAGTGGCCAAGGGGAATCGACCTTTCTGGATAGGAGTGCTGGCTTGTGACATGTGACTCCTCCACCTTGACCCTAGTAGCCTGTGCTAGAGTTCAAGGTGGAGTCCGTGGCATCCACAGACAAAATTATGGGTGTGGTGAGAGGCCACTCTGAAGATTTCCACATTGGATATCGACTGACATGCTCAGAAATTTATCTTTTGGGAGTATATAAATATACACAAAAAGGTAGTCAAGAATCAATCACTTCTTGGTGGAAGAAAATACTATGCATGGACTTATCCTTGTATCATGAATTACAACATGCCTTTCCATGCCTCCAGTTTCCTTAATGTTTCAGACTGGGATGTTAATTATACTGGAATTTATAAAAATTAACTAATTGCAAATAAATTTTTTAGAATGACCAGCGTCTGATTCAGAAGCAAACCAAAACAATAAAAATAAATTTAAAAAACCTACTTCAGAATGGGAGCCTCTGAGACCCAGAATGACTCCAGCTGCCAAGAAGCTTCATTACGCTTCCTCAGTTCCCATATATGCTTACAATGAACATCCGTCACTCACGACAGCATTTCTTTTCCTTACAACTTGTAAGAGTCCAAGTAATACACACCTTCACAGGCCACAAATCTTATATTTACTATACTCACCTACCTTGCTTAGTTAGCCAAACTAATGTGAAGAATGTGCTTGTAGGAGTTAAAAAAATATCCCTTGTAACAACTGGATGACACAGTCAGAAACGCAATGATAAATTCATATGACATTTGTGCAACTCTGAATGAAAGAAGCCACATGGCGAGATTTCCTGTACTTCAAGAGGGATATTGTCTTTTTATTTTTAGTTTTTTAAGGTTTATTTACTTTTGAGGAAGAGAGAGAGAGAGAGAGAGAGAGAGAGACAGCACTAGCAGGGGAGGGGCAGACAGAGAGGGAGACACAGAATCTGAAGCAGCCTCCAGGCTCTGAACTGTCAGCACAGAGCCTGACTTGGGGTTTGAACCCATGAACCATGAGATCTGACCTGAGCCAAAGTGGAATACTTAACTGATTGAGCCACCCAAGTGCCCCAAGAGGGAGATAGTCTTAATGATAGTCTGGAGTGAGAAAGGGACATGTCTTTACATTTATTGTCATGTGACTAGAAAGTCAAAAAGTAAATAAAGCTAAAAATTAAGTTAATTAAATGTGAAGAAAAAACATGGCAACATGTAGTGTTCATAGGAAAGAAGGAGTGAATGAGTGAGTAACGAGCTAACAGATCTTGAGAGCCTTGGACCAAACAAGTTATGTTTACTGAAAATCACGATTAGCTCTAAAGCTGGGAAGGAGGACATTGTCATCATGTAAGTTAGACCAAAAGGCCCAAGGGCACCTACTATATCTCAAAACTGGAGGTGAAGTTGTATTGGTTCCTAGGGGATTTTCCTAAAGTTGGGGAGAATGAGACAGCTCATCTGTATTGGGTGTTTCACTGACATGAATTAGCTCATATGCAATTGAAAAATAAGGGAATGATGTAAGGGTAACATAGAAGTCTTGTGGGTTTCTCTGAGATTCTTCCAAACATGTTAATGTATTGAAGTAAGTTTTCTTACAAGTAAAGAAAAGAACAAAACGAACAGACATTTCGAGATGCTTAGGGAAAAATCTAAGAATGCTACAGAACTGCTTTCTTCGATTGTAAGATGTTTTAAAAGCTTCAAGAATCTAAGCCACTCCCGGATTCCAGACCTAACAAGACTGAGATAACAAAGGTTATTTTAAACTACTAAGTATTGGGGGATCTGGTATGTAGCGGTAGCTAGCTAATATGAGGGTGGCAGACCTTCACTGAAAATGGAGCAAGTGGGCAAACTTGAAGGATGAGTCCAAGTTCTCAGAATAGTTGATGAGTAGGAGTGCATTCTGGTTATAGAGAAAACACATGCATGGCTTGCTCTGGGAAGTGCGGTGGGTTAAATATTGCTAACACATAGTGTGTGTGTGGAGAGTGGGAGCAGACAAGACAACAAATGTAAGCAGCAGGAAATTGACAAGAGATCTGGGGATTTAAGACATATATTTCATAACATATTTTAAGAGAACTGGGTAATCGGTTAAAAAATTATGACAATAATTCCAGTTAAAAAAGTATTTACCTACATCAGAGTCCTATGAAATTGCCAAATCTTACATTTCAGGGTTGTCAAAGCATGTTTTTGAAACAGATCACCTCCTTCTCTGAATACACAGCTGGAGACAAGTCAAATATACATGTAGTCACCACAAGTTCTTGAAAATGCTATGCTTTTAAAGACACTAGTGAATTTTGTGCATTTGTTTTCACACTAAATTATTCAACACATTCGGTTATTCTGAAGTCTCCCCACCCCACCCACCTAGAAACCTGAGAACGGAACATTTAGTCTTTCTCCTTGCGACTGTCTCATAGGAAAACTCTGAACCTTAGACAAGTGTTCTTTTGGAGTTTGAGGAGTTCCAGCTTTCAAGGAGAACACTGAGAGCTAGGACACTTCCTGGCAAGAGCCACCACAGCCTCATGGACATTCAGGTTCCAGAACATGATAGAAAAGAGAGGAAGGATGATTTAGAGCCTGATATTTGCACCCCTCCCCACACAAATCCTACACATGTACAGACACACATTGAGAAGGAGGAAGAGAAGTGCGAAAGATAGCTGGTTTGTCCCAAAGTGTCTTCCACTTAACCCTAACCAAGTGGGAGTTTCCGAAAACAAAATATCGAGATTAAAAGGCACATTTAACTCTCCTCCCTTCTCTCCCTCTGACAATATCATTAAGACAGAATTACAGGAACGGGGGAAGAGAAAGGAAAGGGAAGGAAAAGGAGGAGAAAAGAAGGGAAGAGAAAGCTCTGATCAGGAAGGGAAAAGGAGGAGGAAAAATTAGCTCTTGGCTGGTATGGTATAGACGTGGTTTCATATGAAAGGAAAACAGAATAATTGCTAAGAATCTTTAACCAGTAGTTAGAAGTGGACATATTTGTAAGAGTCATTAGGTGACATGTTAAGAGCAGTGAAACAAAAAGAACTGTCAAGTGGCTGTTTGCCCTGTTCCTTTTAAAGAATTTAATACAAAGAACATTTCAATGATTTCACTTAATTGCAATAAGAACTCATGATGAGGTGTAATTACAAGTGTGTACCTTCCGAGAGTCTCAGCCACTTTTATTGACTTTGCTGTTTCTGGTATTGAGCCTGGGACTGTATGGCCATGATTGCTCTCTGCCTCTGAGTCAACGTGGATACTCTCCTTTGCAAGTTTATCAAGTATTCAAGGAAGCACTATCCACCAGCACTTTCTGCAATGACAAAAATACCTGCACTCTCCAATTGGGAAGCCACTACTTACACGTAGCTGTGGAGCACTCGAAATGAGATTCGTGCAACTAAAAAACTGAATTTTTAATTTTATGAATCAGTTCATTTAAATTTGAGTTTAAATAGGTACATATGACAAATGATTACTCTATTGGGCAGCACAGATTTCATGTACTTTTATAAAACTCCAATGCGGGCCCAACAAGATTGTATAAATAAGTTAGAGATAATGTGGGGCTTTGCAAGAATATCCAAATTTTAGGCCATGACAAAGAATGGTGAAAACAGACCATATACATTTAAAATACTATGTTAGAGTTAGAGGAAGGTTTGAATAATGGCTAAAAACAACTCATTCAAACTGCCAATTCTCTTAGTTTTATCGAAGACATTGAATGATGTCAATAGGGAAGGTATGCCTTCCATGTTGCAAAACACCAAATATCCCTTTAGACATTTTTTATTGTGTAAGAAAGAAGCCTGAGACAATCTCTCTCCAAACTAAAACATGCTACATTAATTGACTTTTTAAAAAGAGAAACCAAATCAAAGGTGAGAGGAAATAAATAGTATTAAAATTGTACAGTAAAATGGAAGATCCCCTACACTAGGTCAAAACTCGGAATCCTTGTCTCATTGTGATTTAACCAAAGCTCAAAGTCGATAGCTCTCTTTGTACAGAAACTAACTTGATCATTCATATACGGCAATAATGGAATTTATTATTGTTCCTTGTATAAAGACCCTTTTGTCCTGGGACATTCCTTGGACAGCATCAGACACCCTGGCAAAGAATGAATAAGACACAGAGCTGAACTTTTACAAAGCTCAACTCATTCAGCAGGTATTAATTTGAACAGAAGAATCAACAATGTATACTGATTTGCAGGTCACAATCACTTGCGTAATTCAAGATCTAGGGTTTAAAGCAGAGAAAAGAGTGCCACATTTGCAAATACTTAGAGGTTTCACTGCTCAGGCAAGCTCTTAATATTCAGTCTCCTTTGTGCATCTCCTGCATTCCTGAATCATTTTAACTTGTACTGAGAAATAGCCTTGAGAAATGTAAGAACTGATGTTCTTTTAACTTCTGCCAATTATCTACTAAGAGATGCTGGAATCATTACAAGACATCGCTATAATATCATTTCCAGCCCCCCTCATCTTGATTCCTTAAGAAGGGAGCTGTGGTTAAGCAACATTTCTGTTGGGATTAGCCACCATCGCATTCATTTCCCATAAATGTCTTTGCATGGTCAGATGAAAGTTGTTGAATAAGGTGATGTCCTATGGACACATTTAAATATAATTTCTATTTGGTAAACATTTCAATGACTGATCGAGTGAATACACTTCACCTGGATTGAAGCACACATTCGAACTCAGGGGAGCATTGATATAGGTGCCGGCAGGGACTACTCTTCAGATGAAACTCTACTTTCAATCTCACTTGAGAGTCCAACAACTATATAGTGCGCAGCTGTCCAAACCTAGGGTTTATTTACAGTCTTATTGAACTCCTCAGACAAACTCCTATCAGTAGCTTTTGAGGAACACATGAGGGGACAACATAATTCAAGGAGGGACAGTGATTCTGAAACCAGTCTGCATGCCCCCCCCCCGCCCCGCCCCCAGACATGGGCCAACAGGCTCACATACTCCCGCCTCTAGGCCCAAACAGACCAGTGACTTGGCAGCAGTTTCTGTGTGTACAGAGAAGCACACCCAGACGACGTAGCCCCTACCGGTGTGTAACTCCCACAATCACAGGAATAAAAACATTTTCAGGCCCACAGAAAACTTCAGTTGAGAGAGTGCAAATTGTGGTTGAAACCTCTTTGGAATTGCACAGCAACTGAACATAGCACTCACCTTTCTTTCTTTCTTTCTTTCTTTCTTTCTTTCTTTCTTTCTTTCTTTCTTTCTTTCTTTCTTTCTTTCTGGCGTTCCACCTAATGTGTTATGATTGCTAGAGGCTAGTCGGGAAGCTTATGCATCATGGAAAAACATTGGGAGAAATTAATATGTGATAAACCTACTAGCGACTGGAGCCCCTCCCCCCCCACCCGTTAGATTCGAATATTTGGATTCCAAATGACCCAGCAGTGATTATGCAAAGTTGGATGAATGCTGAAAACATAGGACTAGAAGAAAAGAGACCTAGTGCAAATAAAATGATTTTTCAGAGACACCTCAATTTTGCCCTGTCACAAACCAATGCACTTGAAAAACATTTTGATTTATAGAAATAATATGAAATTACCCTAAATGGAGGTTTTCAGAGAATGAATATGGCAGGATATTAATTAAGATGTAAGCACATGCTCTCTTGTTTACTAGATGTACCATTTTTTCCTGTTTTTTTTTTCATTCTTTATATTCCCTATTAAAAATTGTGATTATGAAAAGTCTGCATGATCAATATTGCCTAGAGCTTGATATTCGGTGCCATTGATGGACTGAATATCAGTGAACTGTCTTTTTTCTCTCGCCTTTTCTCTAGAAAACCTCTTTGTAAAACCTCCACCACAGTAGAGAAATGACACACAAAATCGTTCACAAAAAACAGTGCTTTCCTTGTAGAAAACATAAATTTTTCATGTCCCCCACCATACAGATCATGTAGCTTTCTTTAATTTATTCTTGCTTGAGAAAATAAGCAAATGGATCCAAGAATTCACACACTCCCGGCCCCCTGCCTCCTGCTGCTACATTCTGAAAGGAAGTTCACAAGGTTGTCAAACTTAGAACTTGTAGCTGCACCTAGACCATCTTAGTAATGAAAGGAAAGGCGAGAAGGAATGGGGGAGAAAAAAGCCCTGAAGAACCCACTTTGGGGGAGGTCGACAAAGAAATCACACCACTACGAAGCTCCCAAAACCCACGCAGACCAGAACCCTTGTTCCTAAAAGCTCCCCGTGTGTGGCTACTAATGCACAGGAAATGTGATTAGCTGGCTGAGAAAGGCCTAGAATTACTCTCATTCTGACTAGATTACTGGATAATTAGATTGGTAGCACTCTTCCCTGACTGTGGCTGTCAGATTAAATCTGGCTGGTTCTCTTCAGATAACTGTCATGTCCCACAATAACAAACAGAGGCTGACACAGTGAGGGTTTTTTTTTTTTTTTTTTAAATGTTCAAAGAACCAAAGTGCTTATTTTTTCTCAATAATAAAACATAAGAAATGTTCAATGGACTTCAGAGTTTATTCAAATTGTCATTATATTTAATTAAGAAAATGCTACCAGACGAAGCCTGGCCAGACAGGCTTAATCTGTGGTGGTAAATGGAAATCACCAGACTTGTCCAACCACCTTTGGGAGCTACTGATGGAAAAGCAGCCTTGAACTTCCCCGGGCAGGGAAGCCTGTGGTTCTGTTTAGTGCTCTGAGTCTCTAGCCCTTTCCTGTTCAAATGAAGTTAAGTAAGGTATGTTGAGCCCCATCTCTGAGCAGTAGTTGAGCCTCTGAATCTCTTCTCTCTTGCTCTCCTTGGCAAGCACACGTACCCTTTATACTGTAATAGTTGTCTCCCCAGGTACTCTTGGGAAGCAGACAGAAGAGAATGAGAAGGCAGACTCTAACAGGAGAAAGCACAAAAGTCCAAGGTGCTTACAGAGTTCCCACAGTCTTGTCCTGCTGTCCTGAGTGACTGTTTTCTCTGTTAAGGGAGCAAGGTTGTGATACTCTGCCTCTGGCAGGAGATGGGAGGAGGGGGATGGGGGATGGGATGATTTTAGGTGGTACACTTGAAAGAATATATATTTTTTTACATTTAGACATGGCAAATATTAGTGATTTTCCACCTACGATAGAAAGTTTCCTTTGAAACAAAACTTTAGAAAATAAGCATAGGAGCTCAATTTAAGGAAAAATAGCATGCAGAGATGGCAAGGATTGCAAATGTAAAAAAGACTGAAGGTTGAGAAACACAGATGTAAAAGAGAGTGAGCCTGTTGATGTTTACATATTCAACACAAGATAGTACTTAATGGTTTTTACTTTTTATTTTATTTTATTTGAATTTTTTTAATGTTTATTCATTTTTGAGAGACAGACAGAACATGAGTGGGGGAGGGGCAGAAAGAGAAAGAGAGAGAGAGAATCTGAAGCAGGCTCTAGGCTCTGAGCTGTCAGCACAGAGCCCAACATGGTGCTCGAACCCACAAACTTGTGAGATCATGATCTGAGCTAAGGGCAGACGCTTAACCAACTGAGCCACCTAGGGGCCCCACTTATGGTTTTTAATAAGGAAAACTAGAGTTCTTTAGCTCTTTGAAATATGCTCAAGAAATAGCAGTTCCCTCTGGGTGGGACTTGTCAAAGCTCCTTGTTTTTTTCTGAGTCCATTTTGCTTGGGAGAAGGAGGGATCCTCTGTCTTCTAAAGTTTAATACACATCTTTAAGGCCCCCAGAGGAACCATGCAAATTTCAGTGGCCTTCATCCTGCTTAGATAGCATCGAATTTAGCTTTCCTTATCTGTATACTCCTCACCCCCAGCAATGTGCCTGCCTACAGTAGGGGCTAAGTAAGTGTCACCTCAGTGCATGTGACAATTTAGGAAGTTAAAAAAAAATCTTTAAAACATTCAAATACTTATGTAATATGCAAGAAAAAATAGCCAATTTTTTCAACCTCAGCAAAAACACTAAAATACATTGTTGTTATTTTTGGCAAAAAAGAGAATGTACCTATTCTTTAGAGTACATTTCATTTTCTATTAGAAGCGATGATTGGCACAAACTTTCTGGAAGGGCTTTAGTAATATATAATAAACATGTATTAAACACATAATAAAAAGATACCATTTGGTTCAGCAATTCCTATTCTAAAAATTGATTCTAAGGGAATAATTATAAATATGCACAAATATTTAGTTATAAGAATAGGCAGTGACGGGTTCTTAAAATATGAATGACTTGGAAATAGCCAATACAACAATATGGTATCATTTCTCCCTCCCTCCCTCCATCTCTGTCTCTGTCCCTGTTTCTGTGTGTCTCTTTCTCTTAAAAATAAATAAACATTAAAAAATCAGGGGGCAGGGGGCCTAGATGGCTCAGTGGGTTAAGCGTCTGAATCTCGATTCTGGCTCAGGTAGTTGTGGAATCGACGCCCATGTCAGGCTCTGCACAGAGTGTGGAACCTGCTTGGAAATCTCTCTCCCTCTCTCTGTCCATTCCCTGGCTCATGCACACTTTCTCTCTCTCTCTCCCAAAAATAAACAAATAAACATTTAAATGATGTATGATGCTTCCTTATAAATGGAAGAGCATGTGGTCACTGGAAATGATGTTTTGGAAGCACATTTAATAACAGAAATTATTTAGTTTATATAAAGTTTAATAATTTGATTATAATGCAATATATAGATGAGAATCGTTTTGGAATTTTTTTGTTTAAACAAAAAGAGATGAAAAGTTACCAAAATGATAGCACTTCTAGCCTTTGATGTAAGCATTTATATGATATTTATTTCCTTTGTAATGCTCTTTATTTTTCCAGAAGTTTCTATTATGAGCAAATACTAATCATAGTTAATGTAGTTTGTAAAATTGGTTACAGATTATGCTAAGCCCTTTACATGCATTAACTCATGTAATCCTCACAAAGCCTCATGGAATAGAGAGCATCATTATCCCCATTTACAGATGGATACGCATACTGCAGAGAGAGAATATAACTTACTCAAGGTTAGCGGTAGAAATGGCCTTCAAATTCACTTTATCTGACAGCAGAAACTGCATGTTTTGAGCTAAATACAATACTGCTTCAGAAGTATTATTTTTTAAATAGGAAACACATTATTTTTAAAAGAAGGAAAAGAAGCCACAAATCACTGTATGATTGATAGCAAAAAGAATTGTACAGATGAATACAAAATCATTAAAATGTTCCTCCCAACTTTAAACCCAAGGAATCTATACATGATCCAATCGTTCAGTGTAAGTTATTTTGTGTAGAACCTAGGGATTTGGCTGTATTTATGACTGACCAATAAAGGACTTTCTAAAAAGTTAACTAGTATAGCATAGCTCTTGGTACTGTAGGGTTTTAAAGTAGTAGCGTTGGCTTAATTTCTATCAAATTTAGAGCTCTCTTGTTGAAAAACATCTGAAAATTATCTTTCTTTTCCCAAAGTTTAATCATTGTTTCCCCTTTGTTCTATAGTTAATATATGCTCATTGAAGGAACGCAGCAAAACAAGACATGAATCGCTTGTAATCTCAACATACAGAGATAATCCTTCTGCCTCCTGCCATTCATTCTCACATGTGCATGTACACACACGCAGGCGCGGCCAAAATGTCACCTGCACGGGACTACCTAGTTCCTCTGGATTTCTGGTGTCACTCTTGTGTTTGTGGACATAACTGAGATGTCCACACATTTGCATCTATTTGCCAATGTCTTCTTCTCTGGGCTCACATCAGCATGTCCCCAGAACGTACTAGTGCCTTTTCTCTTGAGTTTTCTCGAGCCCGCGCACTGAAGGTTGGGGCACTGGAGGGGATTATGTAGCAGTTCAGGGCTGCACGGTACAGCAAAGAGTTTACCTTTTAAGAGCAGACATTCCTGGCCTATGTGTCTTGGTTATCCTCACCCTCTGAACAGTTAATCACTACCTCACTGAGTAGTTAATCACTTGTCCCTACAGCCTTAATCTCTTGCTCAGTCTCCCTTGTTTTCCTTTTAACAGACGTGTCTTTGCCCAAAGGGAGACCTGGGAACTAAAAATTCCTGCCAGTTTCCTGCAATCTCTTGGATTTTGCTTTGTTTCATATTGGTCCTCCCCTCAAGCAGACACAGGCCTCCTCTCTTACATCCAGTTCCTAAATGAAAAGACGACATCTGAGGCCAGCTTTTATGATATTTTATTTCCTCTGTGATGCTTTCTGATAACACTGTCTATATGGTTTTATATTGTTTTTGTGTCATTGAGTATTTTATAGCAAATATTCCTTATTACCAATTTTTTAGAAGCAGACTATAGGAGTTAAGTGAAATCCTACATTACTGATACAACAGCGAGATGTTTCAAAAGTTTACCGAATAATAAGAATCACCAGGGGTATTTATAAAAAATAGAAAATTTCCAGAAACTTCCCCATAGATATTTTTATTGGAAAGGTCTGGGATAAAATCTAGGAATCTGTACTTTTTTACAACAGAAGTGTCTCCAAATTATCTTTCCTGTACACGGTCATTTCCTTTCTCTTATATATGAAGGTCATTTCCAACTTTTTACAAAAATAGATAAATAATATTGAATTCATGCCCTTTCATGCCCAGATAAGTGAAATCTCTTAGAAATTCTGCTGAGGTAGACCATCGAGGCATGCCCCAAATGTCACTCAGTCCTCTTTTCCCTAGCTGGACTGTTCCCTACAGTGGCATTTTGCATCTTTACTTCACAACTCAACCGGAGTAATTAACTTGAAAGGAAATCTGGAAGCCTTCAAAATAAAAGACAATGACGAAAACTTAGGTCTTGGGGCAGGGGCTGTTGTGATTCATATTTCTTAGCAGACAAAGGAATCTGAAAGTGTTTTAAAATTTCTCAAATTAAAAAATGTGATCTTTCTTTTTACACTGATATATATCAAGAAAATTTCTAAGTGCGAAGTAAAATCTGGTAAACAGTAAACTTTGGATTCATTTGGAACATGAGGAACAAACAACCAAACAGTCTACACTAATTTGGCTCAACAAAAACTAATTTGGTAATTTCTAAACACTACTACATTTTAACCATTTCCTACAACTTTTTTATGTCAAGAAATGTCTAGGAGGAAATTTTAGAGTAGGAGAAACTATAGATGATATTGGCCTGTCTCTTTTCTGTGCAGATTATTGCAGACTTCAAATGCTTTACAAATCATTCACTTGAAAGGCAATTGAATATTTAAGGATTGATGCTATCTTTTAGTTGATCCAGGATGAGGCAAGAATTGGGAATTATATTCTAATAGTGAGTATAAGACACCCATCAACAGCTTCTGAGATGTGCTGGGTACCAGAAGACGACGACAGATAAACTATCAGGTAATTTTGCAGCTGCTAAAGAAAATCTTATAAGCCACATGATCCAGGGAGATTAAATGAAATTCTCAGGATAATATCAGAGTATCAAAAGCTATGAGTTACGGCTTTGGCAGATCAATGATTTTTAAATATATATCCATCACCTACTATAAGATAAACTCATCATCTACTGTTGGATTAACTTTTAATACATGGTCTTACTCTAGAAGTATCATAGGTCCCCTGATCTTGTCTTGGCAAGTTTTCTAAGATAGTTGCCACAGGCAGAAAATTACTACTATGAAACTCAGAACCATGTTGTTTGCAGTCATATTAAAATTATGCTTAGATTCTGATATCTTTTGTCTGCTGGGAGTTGAGGGTGGCTACGCTATCTTCTTGTGCTTTCTAAGAACATGTCCAAACTGCTTAGTACATCCATGTGTCCCTTTACTTACATGTTCTTCTAAAATAGACCTAGTTCTCTTGGAAAAGCTTATCTTTCTACAACTCATCATTCCTCTGAATGATATGAACATTCAATAAAAGATGGATAGTTCTGTTTAATTTGTGTTTTGTTTTGTTTTTTGTTTTTGTTTTGTTTTGTTTTGCTAGTGGCAAAGCACAAAGAAGATGACCCCTAACTCCCTTTATGTGGCTTCTTAGAGGTCTTTAAATACTGTTATTTAAATTGAAGACATAAATGTGGTGATGCTAGAGAAGTGTTTTATATGTTTGTTGTTTTAAGTTTTTTTTTAATTCGTTTTTGAGAAGGGGAAGGGGCAGAGAAAGATAAAGAGAGAGGGAATCCCAAGCAGGCTCCATGCTGTCAGCACAGAGCTTGACAGGGGGCTCGAAGTCACAACCATGAGATCATGATCTGACCAAAATCAAGAGTCAGACACTTAATGGACTGAGCCACCCAGGTGCCCCTGTTTTTGCTTTTTATTGCTGTTAAAGCTATCACCTCCACTTTATGGAGAAAGAAGTGGTTGCTGCAGTACCCATGTTGTTATGGGCATACTAAGTGTTTTACGAATGTTTCCCAGTAATAAACACTCCATAATGAAGAAACGAGAAATATAAAAGAGAAGACTGAACTTAGTGCTTTTAGTTTAAGATCCTTCATGCTTCCCATTTCTACAGGAGAGGAGCTTCTTCAACTTGTTGGTGTTAAGAACAGCCTGAAATTTTCATTAGATGTACAAAACCTGGCGCATGACCCAGGCCTTCGCAAACAGAATCTCCAAGACAAGAATTTTTGCTAAGCACATGATCTCTTATAAGCAGGTAAGTTTTAAAATGCTGAATTAAAGAGAACATTGGAGTTCTGAAAAGGTTACATTTGAGAAAGGCATAGTGAGAAAGAACCCTTTCTCTGCTCCTAACCTAACTTTACTGAAATTAACTTGATGTGTTTTTGGGGACTCGTGGTGGGCAGAGGATATCAACAGAGGTTCCAGGAGGGTTTTGCATTTCTGCCTCTGGAAACCTGAAATCACCAAGAAATTCAGCCAGCACAGAGATCCTCCTTGCCATCTTTGCTTGTGCAGGAACCAACAGGAAACTGCTGTCCCCAGGGACGTCAATCTGGCATCTCTTCGGATCAGCAAATTAAGTAGAAATAAACCCACAGATGAGCAACATGAAAAAAAAAATCAAAAGTGCTGCTTCCTGCTGAAACAAACTTTGAGTGGCATCATTGAAATGAAAGGCCAGGATGCTCCTAACGAGAAAAAGATTCCCCCAGCTCTATTAGGAGTTCTTCCATGATGCTAACAACCTGGGGTGAAATCAGAAATGCTTGCATTTCACACATACATGATATGTTGACTGATGATTCCTTGAAATGACCCGTCTGCTGCTTCACAGAACTTGGACAAATAGTTTGCTGCTATTTCTATACCGACAAATCTTTTATGCTTGGTTCAGCCAGTTACTTTACTCATTAGAGAAAATAAAAGCTAATTAAAATGGGGATCCATATACCTATTCAGAAATCGCCTCCTCTGGCAAAAAGACTGAAGTAACTGTGCATTCATTTACCTCCTGAGGTCCTGCTGTGCAAATATGTTTACACCAGAGGCAAAGGCTCACATTTTAAGCATTTCCAACACAAATGCTCACACCAGATCTCTTTGCTGCAAATATTCGACCTGACAACCAGAAGCTTATTAAATGCTTCACATTTCATTTCCAAGGGGGAAACTTGTTGGGTATCCTGTAATCCAAAAGCCAAAACAAAACAAGGCAAAATAACAATGAAATTCTAAACTCCGTCCCACTCCCTAACACCCCAGCCCCTCACACACACAGTAATAGTTGTAGTGACAGAGCATTCATTTACCAGTCTTAGTGAGTTTGGTTTCCTCTCGGAAAATTTTTATTTGCACTTTACAACTATCATTAACTTCAAAGGATACTGACAGTTCTCAAGTTATTAAGTTAAAAGGCAGCCAACTTTCAGCTGGAGTCACTGCAAATTAATTCTGTCTTACAAGGCCACATTGGGTCATTTCCTGAGCTGATGGTAATAAATAGCCCTTATTCTAATATAAAAACAGTGAGTGCAGTAATGCTTTTCTGATTAAAATGCTCAGAAGTGGGCAGGACCGAGAGTCAGTGGAAACCACAGGTAATTTTACACTAGCCATGGTAGAAACTGGAATTTATCTATAGAGTATACATTCTCCCTTTCTTCTAAACTGACCAAAGAGCGGGGCAGTGGGGTGGCGGGGACACCTGATTTTTTCATTGTAGCAACAAAGCCTCCTCCAAACTTACATTTCCCGGCATCCTTTGCAGCTAGTGTGGCCAAATGACACTGTTTGACCAAAAAGGACCCAATGGATTCTGGCATTTTTGGAGAGAGTTTTTCTTTCCAGCTATAGGTGTTGTCTTTTCCCTTGCTTTCTTATTTTTCTTTTTTTCCTGTCTGGGGCACAGGCAGGGGGTTTGAGACACAACATCATGCAGAAGAAACCTGAGCTATATAATTGATTAGAATCACATCTTAAAATGACCACACTTTAAAAGCTGCTAAACCTAAGCTTTACGAAGACAAGAACCATTATGTCTTTTGTTGGGTATGTGTCCCTAATGCCTAGAACTTGGCTGACACAGAACCAAATGCTTAGAAATATTTGTTGAGTGAGTAACTACATTAATGAAGTAAGTAATTAATGTGGCTGTAGGGAAGTGAGAGAGGGGAACATAGAAGATAAGGGTAGGAGCGATGTGTAGAACTCTTCAAGTCATCCCGTAAAGGAGATTGCAAAGATGCTGGCTTTTACCCTGAGTGAGACAGGCACCCACTGTGTGGCTTTCCGCAGGAGAGGGCCATGATCTGACCCAACAGTTTTCAAGGAGCTCTGCCATCCTTATTGGGGAATAGTTGGATGAAGGCAGGGCATGAAGCAGAGAGAACAACCAGGAGGCATAGCAATCTTGGTCAAATAGGATGCTGGCTCATGCCAGAATTTTACCGGTACAGAGGTGAGAAGCAGTTAGATTCTGGAACATATTTTGTTCCTCATGTTAGAGACATGAGGATTTTCATATATATGTATATGAAAATATTTTTTAAAATATTTTATTTATTTCTGAGACAGAGAAAGAGCATGAGTGAGGGAGGGGTAGAGAGAGAGGGAGACACAGAATCTGAAGCGGGCTTCAGGCTCTGAGCTCTCAGCACAGAGCCTGATGCAGGGTTCAAACTCACAAACCATGAGATCAAGGGACATGATGATTCCTAATGGGTCGGGGTGGATTGTGAGGGAGGCAGGGAGATGAATGAAGCCATCTCTAAAGTGTTAAGTCTAAGCAACTAGGAGAATGTAGCTGCTCTCAACAGAAATGGGGAAGGCTGCAGAAAGAGTAGGTGTATAGGGGGAGACGGGGATTCAGTTTTAACATTTTAAATCTTAAATGTCTAATAGGCACCCAAGTACAGATGTCAAATAGGTAGCAGTATCCAAAAGAATGGAATTTGAGAGAAAGGCTTAATATGGAAATATATATAATTACTGGGAGTCGGTAGCATAGATATTTAAAACCATGCATCTAGATGATATCAATACAATAGTGAGTGTAGGGACTTCTGAAGGTTTTTGTTTTGTTTTGTTTTGTTTTGAGAGAGTGTGTGATTTGGGGAGAGGAGCAGAGGGAGAGAGAGACAAAGAGAGAGACAGAGAGAGAGAGAGAGAGAGAGAGAGAGATGGAGAGAAAATCTTGAACAGGCTTCACACTCAGCAGAGTCCAACACAGGACTCGATCCCACAACCCTGGGATCATGACCTGAGACAAACTCAAGATCAGACGCTCAACCAACTGAGCCACCCAGGCAGCCACTTCTGAAGATTCTTAGATGCTGAAACCATGGAATGAACAGATGACTAGTAAAATTTGTCTGGCAGTGGTTTATAAGATTATCTAAAAATACATAACCTAGGGGCACCTGGGTGGCTCTGATGGTTAAGCATCTGACTCTTGGTTTTGGCTCAGGTCACAATCTCATGGTTCATGAGTTCTAGCCCCATGTCAGGCTCCACAACGACAGTGCCAAGCTTGCTTAGGATTCTCTTTTTCTCCCTTTCTTCCTGCCCCCCTCCCACTTGTGCACATGCTCTCTCTCAAGATAAATAAATAAACTTGAAAAAATAAATTAAAAAGTATATAACCCAGAGGTGGAAAATCTGGTTAGGATGCTACTGTAGTAATCTAGGCAGAAGTAGAAGACCAAAACTAAGGTGGAGCTCAATGTACAAATATTAGTGACAAATTGAATATTGAGCAAGGGGAAGGGAATGGTGATATTTTGGAAGAATGGTTATTTTCTTTTTAACCTAAATGAAGAGGTTGCATTAGAAGAGGTTATTTTCTCAGTTGGGACTACCACAGAAACAGATTTCAAGACAAGGATTTCACTACAAGTAGATTATTTGCCAGATGGTGCCAGGAAACCCCTAGAGGAGGTAGGGGTAGTAAGTCAGGGGAGACAAGGAAGTGAATAAAAAGTAGATTATCAAGTGATTCTCCACTGTGGGAAACTGGGAAGCTCCGAGATGTGGTGTAGAACACACCCCTGAGAACCATCCCCTAAAAGGGGCACCTATTTATCTGTGCCTCTTTTATTAGTGGTTAAGGACTATGTTCCAGATAAAAAGCCTGCAAGTAGTGAGAGCCATGTGTTTGCAGAAAGCTGTCGTTAGTGTCTAGAGGTATGACAGGAGCATCAGCAGCATCTGCTGGGTTACTAAATTATAGAAAAAGAAGGGAGATTTGGTTTATGAAAACAATCCATGGTCTCTTTCTAGATGAGCAATGTGTCCATATTAACACAGGCAACTTCACATAATACATTTCTGCATATTAAAGTAATTCTAATCATGGGGAAAAGTGTTATAATGCCCAAATGCCCAGTAGAAACATCAACCGCAAAGAGAAGCAGCATCAAGGAAAGAATATCTTTCTTCCTCTTTAGTATCCCCATAATGCCTTGTGCCAAGCTATAACACTATTGGTGACCATTCACTATCCAGTAGTTTAATTTTAGTTACCATGTTGATATAAACACTTTCCTTTGTCAGAGGCAGCCATCAATAATGCAGGTATTAAAACATAGCTGTAAAATTTCTTCATGAGATATTAGCAGGTTAGTTGTCTCCATAGTGGAGCAAATTCCAATTTCCTCTTGGAAAAGAGTGAAATTATTGAGATTATACAAATGAAGTCTTTGCATATCCAAAACTATTAACATTCAGCAAATGTGGGATTTAGAAAAATGCTGTATCCAATCTCAATTCAGCTAGGAAATCACCCAAAAGTACAAGTTGGATTTCTTTGTCTCATTATAGCAAAAAGGCAGGGATTCTGGGTGTTTGTCTGTAAGCTAATATCTCTCACCTTACTCCTGGGAATTTGAGAAGATAAAGAATTCTTCCTCTACTTGCACTCTGGGTACAGGTCTACGGCTCAAGGAAATTTTCAGATCAGAATCAGTTTTCTGCCATTGGCCAAACTACCAACTGCTCAAGAAAAAAAAAAAAAAATCTGGGGTGGAGAAAAATGTCCTTGTGTCATTTACAACAATGAAAGGGAATATCAAGATAACAAGATGGCCTCCAGATGCCCAAGAGAGCAAGCTTGTATTTGACACTAATTTTGATTTTGGATTCCAAAATACAAGATACCAAAAAGGAAACAGTGATTTTATATTACATAAAAATAATGCAGTAGCCTCTGTCTTTCCCCCATCTCATGATGTTCTTGTTGTACAAAGTTCTCAATTTAAAAGCAGATGGTGAAGCATACAGTTTAAGTTGGATGAATGACAAAAACAAGCCCATCCAAAATCTAACACTGTTATCTAGGGAAGATATGGAAAAATGCCTTATGCTTACTCTATTTATTTTCTTTGCTTTTATAGTTTTATCCCTTGTACAAATAACACCTTGATAAGGTCAGCTGTGGGTTAAGTAGAGAACTGGAGTGTCAAGGTGCATTTCTAAATTTGGCCAAAGGTTTCAAGTAGGAAGCTGACTCTTTAATTTCTTCCATCTCGAAGGTCCAGATTTTCAGGTAGCTATTCACCTTTTCTGAGTATTGATACATGGGGCTATAAAAAGCTGCTATGATCTGAATTGTCTGTGTCCCCTTGCCAAATGTGTATGTTGAAACGCTAACATCTGACGTGACAGAATTAGCAGATGAGGCTATTAGGAGGTATGTAGGTCACAAAGGTGGAGTTCATGAATGAGATTAGTGCCTTTATAAAAGAGACCTACCTCACAGAGTTTCCTAGAAGCTTCCACCTCATGAGGAAACTGTGAGAAGGCCCTGTCTATGACCCAGGAGGAGAACCCTCACCAGAATAGAACCATGCTGGTAACTTGGCCTTGGACTTCCCAGCCTCCAGAACAGTGGGAACTAAATTTCTGTTGTTTATAAGCTACCCAGTCTGTGGTATTTTGTTATTGCACCTAAACAGACTAAGACAATAGCTATGGATAAAAGGATATGAATTTGAAAAAAGAGGCAGAGGTAGAGATCAGGCTTCAGCAGGAGGAGGATGCTGCAAACCTGTAACTTCTTTCCCTGGAACGTGTTCAAATGTGATTTATAGAAATACAGTACACAATTTGTTTGGAGATCTTCACGGAATTGCTTTTAGCACACAGTAAATCTCATTGGGATAAAAATGAAAACAATTATGCCATTTATTCAGAAGAAAATAAAAAGTGTCATTAGAAAACTGTATAAAGTGTTGGGAAATAAGCAGCAAAGGAATGTGCACGGCCTTGCTCTTGTGCTGTCCAGAGAAAAACCTCTTAAATTCAATGTTGGGAAGAATGCACATAAAAACCCATTCTTTGCTTGTTAAGTTTTATACATTCATAAATCTCATTTCAGAGAAGTTACCTTACAACGTCTTTAAAATGTGCAAAGACCCACTTACTCATTTCCCCCTGGCTTTTGGATAGAAAAATGCTATTTACAACACCGAACATTTTCAAAGCCACCACAAAATCCTCTTTGTAATTATCACCAAAAAACACTAGCTGCACTAAACAAGGGAAGAATAGAAAGCCCAAATCCCAAGATACTTATGTGCCCAAGTGGTTAGCAGCTCTTAGTTTTGAAATGAAAGATAGAATTTGAAAACTTTCTAATATGCCGTCTAAAAGAAAAAAACAAACAAAAATCCTTGTCAGTATCGACCAATAAATCTTAAATAACTCAAAAGCATATTCAGACCGAAACACTATTTTACCATGGCTTGTCGTCTCTTTCTCCACCAAGACTACTTAAGACGTTGGCAAAAATGAAAACAAAAAACTTAATGCAGAACAAACATAATTCCATAATTTGTTTTTTTCTTTCCCACATTGGCTATTTAAGTGGTCAATAGCCTTGGGGCAGTTGTTACATCTTTGGATTCCCAGGTTGGTGGGTAATCTACTTTATTGGAATCACAGTGGGAATCATCTTGTTCACATGCCCAGGCCCTGAACTGAATGAACCGGCTTTACAGAGAAATACAGCAGACGCCAGTCTGTACAAGATTAAGAAAGCATCTTGTCTCATTACTATTCCTTTGCAAGGAGGTGTAATGAACAAACTTCCCTTCCCACCCGTTTGCTCTTTTGGGTGGTGTGTGCATGCACACGCATGAGCTGTTGTTCTTCTCTGTGCCTGAGAAGTGTTTTTGGAGGTGAGGTGGGCTGGAGGAATGTAGGTATGGGGAGGGAGGAGGAGAGTCTGAGGATAATTGCTTCTTGCTTACCATTCGCCCAGAGTAAAGAAGTTTTGAAAAGTTAACCTTGCCTCTCCTCCCCTTTACTGTTTAATTTGCACAGATCATTAGCAAGTGAACGGTGCTCTGCAAACAGAACAAAATAGGTTTTCAGATGAACAAATAGTGATTTACAAGGACTAGGAAAAAACATGCTTAGACTGGGCTATTCATTACAGAAGATCTCATTATAAGTGAATCAATAATCTATAGTGATACTAGACCTGTGTGATTATTTTGGTTATGGTCAACTTTTGTTCTAGCGAGATTCTTATGTTTGCCTTGTCATGTATCAACATGCCTTACTGAAAGAAAGTAAAAACATCCTAAAACTACTGGAAAAAAAAACTCTACTTGCATTCCTACAAATGTTAATCACAGTCTTACATGGGAATTTGAACCTCTTATTTCCTCTGGGATTGAGCTATCAGGTCAGTCAATAATGTTTACTATTTACAATGGTTTATCTGATGCAACCCTAATAACAAAGAGAAACAGAGACAAAATGGCAGGACCAAAATCTTATGTCTGGAGACAGAAAATGTGCACAAATAGAACTTGTCAAGGTTATCATGCATCTCCTTATTTGCTTATCATTGCATACTGCAATGAAAAGCTGTTACAAAGTAGGACCTTAAAGAATGCTCTGGTTTTTATGTGATCATATATATCTATTTTCAAATACCTTATTATTTATTATCTCTGCAACAATAGGTATAATACAATGAGTAGAGATAGAAAAAGTTTGGGACTTTCTGAGTTAGTCCTCTCAATCAATGCCAATGTAACACCTTTAAAAATACTCCGTTTCCTGAGCACTGGAGACTATTCAGTTATGAGGTCAGGATAAAATTGAAGTTTTTTTTCCTGCCCAATGGGAGGTGTTGGAGAGCTCTGGAAGAAGGGTAAAATGATGGTTTTTGGAACAAAGCCTAAAACAAGAAAAGTTCTTCTCCAATCATTTTGTTGCCCGGTATTTCTGTAAAAGCTTTCGTAAAAGTATTACTGTTCTTCGGTATTTTTTAAAAATTGCCTGATCATGAGAATCATCAACAGTGATAATTAGAAGTATAGATTTCCAAGCCTAGATCTTGAAGATTTGGATTCAGTGGGTCTGAAGGAGGCTCAAGAATCATATTTCTGACCATAAATATAGGTGATGGTAAACATAGGATTAAGCCAGTGTGATTAAGAGAGAATTCAGGAATATTCTCTGAATAGCCAATTTCTTCTCTCTTCCTTGTCCCATTCTTACTAATTTGCATGATAGTGAACAAGAATTTAATGAATGCCCTATGCATGGCAGGCACTGTACTGGGCACTGGGGCGACTGGCAATAAATCTGTACCCAGCTCTTTCTTCTGGACAGCTCATTGTCTGTTTTTAAAATGATAAAAACTTATAACACCATAATATGCATGCAAATCAATGGCGATGAACTCAATTTCTGCCAAGTTCTCCCAGTTTTGAACAGTAGCTGTTAGGAACTTCACAAGGGCATTCACCAGTTCATCTATCCTAAGAGACAAGGTAAAAAACAAAACTGAACAGCACTCAGGGGAAGCCCTACTTTACATTTTGTAAAAGGGGCTAGAACCTGTTTCTTGCTCCATGGGAAATGAGATGCTTTTTCCAGATCTATCCGAAGTTTGCAAG
The DNA here is from genome assembly GCF_003009895.1 of Hyaena hyaena. Classification (NCBI taxonomy): domain Eukaryota; kingdom Metazoa; phylum Chordata; class Mammalia; order Carnivora; family Hyaenidae; genus Hyaena; species Hyaena hyaena. The sequence continues at coordinate 461,174 of NW_024081744.1, forward strand.
GTTAAGAGACAACAGAAATCAAAAAGAAAAAAGAATCATACCAAACGTAACCAGTGATCTCCAAGTTTCAGTCACTCCCTGGGAGAAGCCATATGTGGCTTTTAGTTTCTGCCTTCCTGTCTTTTTCTGTTTCATAAAATGAGAACACGATGGTTTCCTGTGACTTACTATGAATTTAATACAAAATCAACACCAGGACCGAGAATGCTAATCCTTTGATTTGAATTTTCAAGACTTGTACTGGAGGTGGATGTCTTATTAGTCTTATTAGATATTATTAGATAACATGTTAGTCTAAAATAGATAACAGCCTTAACAGAGCAAACTGCATTTTAAGCCATGATTTAGTCTCTGACTTAACGTTTGTTTAAAAGTTGAGCTGCAAAGGGATACAGAAGAAAGAATAAAACCCATTCTTTGACTTACTGCTGATTCACCATTTGACTTTAGCCAAAGTTCAAATTCTTGATAGGAGGAATTAAAAACAAAAGTTGGCAACACAACCATGGATGGGTTCTCTGTTAGGTAAAATATATTAAAAACCCAGCTATGTGAAAGGGCCCATCGTCTTCAAAACTAACCCATTCATCAAGACATAACAACTTTACCAATTTTAGCAGCCTCCATCTGCAACTGTCACATATAAAGTGTTCAGATGCAGAAAAAAAAATGCCAGTTTAAACACAGGTTTGGTTTGGCAAAAAATAAGAAAAAAATTTTTTTGTACAACAGCTCAGAGCATGGACATTTGTTTGTATTCTTTATCCCCATTAACCCTTTAAGACGTGTTACAGATGAGGAGACTGAGTCTCAGAGAAGTTAAATACTTTGCTCTCATTATAATACCTAGTTGATAGAGGAATATGAACTCAGCTTTGCGTGGCTGTGAAATCTATGTACTTTCAGCTCTGAATTTTTTCAAGCCTTTAAAGTAGAAGAAAGAAGACAGTTCACATCATGAAGGTGTGAATCACTTATTTCATCAATTCTAAAATGCACATTTCCCCCCACATTTTAATGGCTCTGAAATTAATGCTTCTTAAAGTAGCTGTCAGCCAGGTACAATCAGGACGAAGTCATCACTGCCCGCACATGAGCCTCAAAACAGCCAGTGTGGGTGACATAGAAGAAAATGTCAGAGATATCAATGGAGCATCCTTAAGGAACATATATCACCAATATCCTTGAGGGCACATAGGAGCCTTTTGTTTGGGGAAAAACATGGAGCATGACAATCCTTTTTCTTTTAAGATTTTTTTTTTAATGTTTTGAGAGAAAGAAAGCATGAGCAGAGGAGGGGCAGAGAGAGGAGGACATGAGATCTGAAGCAACTTCTGTGCTGATAGCAGAGAGCCCAATGTGGGGCTCGAACTCACGTGACCTGAGCCAAAGTTGGATACTTAACCAACTGAGCCATCCAGGTGTCCCTGGAATATGACAGCTCTTAATCATAAGGTTATTCAGAATCAGATTCTGATTTTGAAAAACTATTTAGAATTACCTCAGTAGATTAATCTACTTATATTTTACGTTTTAATGAATGTGCACAAATGTTTTTAAAAATGTATGCTTCAGTAAGTCTAAAAGACCTGTATGAGATGCACCTGGGTGGTTCAGTCAGTTAAGTGTCTGACTTCAGCTCAGGTCATGATTTTGCAGTTCGTGAGTTTATGCCCTGTGTCGGGCTCTGTGCTGCCAGCTCAGAACCTGGAGCCTGCTTCAGATTTGTGTCTCCTTCTCTCTCTGTCTCTTTCTCTCACCCCCTCTCTTTATGTCAAAAATAACTAAACTTTAAAAAAATTAAATAAAAGATTTATATGAGAATATTCTATGCCATAAGATCATGCTGCCATCTTAAAAGGTAATGTTTTTTCTTTCCTTGTCATATATACAGTAATTTATATTAAATTAGATAAAAAGATTAATGAGACCTTTTAAATCCTTTAAATAAGAAAGGTTTAAGGAAAGGTGGTTGATAGTGTACTTGTTTAAACTCTTGGTTGGGGTGCCTAGGTGGCTCAGTCGGTTAAGCATCTAACTTCAGCTCAGGTCATGATCTCATGGCTCGTGGGTTCAGTCCCATGTTGGGCTTTGTGCTGACAGCTCAGAGACTGGAGCTTGCTTCATATTCTGTCTCCCTCTCACTCTGTCCTCCCCCCAGTCATTCTCTCTCTCTCTCTCTCTGTTTTACAAAAATAAATAAACATTAAAAACACTTTAAACTCTTGGTTACCATCTGATGGCTAGGGTATGGCAAGCACCAAGTCTTTAGAGAGACCACATCGCCTCTCTCATGTTTTCTATCACTGAGGTCTATTATAAAAGGTGGGGAGAGACACTAGTCTGAGGAGAGAATCACTGGCATATCCAGTTCCATGGGAGGAAAGCCTCTATCACTCCCTTTCTTGGAGGAAAAATGTTCCAATTGCATTGACCTTAAATGTGGACTTCAGCCCATGTTTTATTATTGTTTTGACAAAAACATGGACTCGTAGACCAGCTGAGGCAGCCTCCCCATTTCAATAATCCTGCTGAGCATTCATTCACCCAACTACAGTTGAGCTTCACTGGAAGTTCCTGCTCATAAAATACCCATTACTCCCTCAACATCCCTCTGAAGCAAGGGCTAGTTCTAGGTGCTGTTTTATTTCTGAATTCTACAATGTGTGGACCAGTGGTGAGTAAGACACAATGTTTCACCAGTAATTGTGTGAGTAAGCAAACAAGATGAATCATTATCTGGGGATGAACATACAGGAGAACATAGGAAAGACAGTAATGGGTGGTCAGGAATGCTCTCTGGCTCCAGGGTTTAATCCCTTAATCTCAACACTATCAAGAGTGCTGTACTCACTCTACCATACTTGGTGATGTTTACTAAACGTTGGCATTTACATCCAAATCTACTGATACTGTAGATACTTTGTACTTTTTCCTCCTCAAATTGATGTTACTATTATAGTGTTTATATATTCCCACCTTATTGCTCAATGATGAGCAAAGGAGAATGCTCAAAATACTATTCATGCTCTAATAGTGAATCTACTTGGCCATTCCTTTGAAAATAGTTATTTTCTAATGTTTCAGATGTTGGTCACTGACAACAAGTCATTCTCAAGTGGTATCTTCCATGGGCTAGAAGACTAATTAAGAGAATCAAGAGAGTCTGATCACTTTTTGTAAAATTCATAGTCTTCTACCCTTAGGCAAAAGTTTCTGACTTTTATGTAATCTTCTGTGCCTTCCCTCTCACATTCTTTCTCCATGGAATTATGCACTAATTCTTGATGAGGGGGTGGACCAAAATTAATCTTCCCATTTTACCAATGACCCTGGACTCAGAGAGATTAGCTGATGTCCAAGATCCAATAACTAGCTAATGGCAGAGCTGTTCACCCTAGGTGACAATGTCACTCACCAAGATAGTCAATTTTGTTTCCAGGTCAAGGAAGTTGCCTCCTGGGCCATTACTTCCTTTTATATCAAATATCCATGTGAGTAGGCACAGGCTTACATAGGCACCAAATACACACATTTCATTTATTTTCAAGGGCTTTTTGTTATTGTTTATCACTCAAATCTGTAGTTAGGTGAATATTCTGAAACTGCTCTTTTGCCGGTGACTTTGGCTAGTGGGGAGGGTGTGGGGGGGCACATATCCCCAGGATGACTGTCTCACATATCAACAGATGAACTGGTTTGTTGACCTTCTTAACACCTGGACAAGATATCTGCCATTCTGAAAGCGTTTCCACTTTGCCAATTAAGTAGGGATTACTGGCCACAGATCACAGAAAGCTGTCAAAGCTGATGAATGGTGGATCTACAAACTTTACCAAGAAAAGAGGTCTTATCAAACCGTCTTTCCCAAGGATCAAAGGTTTTGCTTAAGCTTCCTTTAAGTTGATCCCATGGTTTCATGAGGCCTTGTTACACCAACACCACAGAGATGTAAACAACACAAAACAACTGTGTTTGGGAGTGCCAGAGTTTGCCTTCAATGCTGGGAAATTGACTACTAAATTGTAGTCAATATTCAAAGCCAAGGGAAAACCTGATAGGATCAAGAGCTATATCCCTTTCCTTAAGAAAAATACCATACACTGAACACTCTTCAGGAATCAAAAGAATACGTTGATATGTATTTATGCTTATATATTAGCTCTATTTATTCTTTTAAGTGTTTAAATGAGGATAAGAGATATATAACTATTAGACACAAAAACTGACTGTAGCTCAGGGTGGTTGGGTGGCTCACTTGGTTGAGTGACCAACTCTTGATTTCAGCTCAGGTCATGATCTCATGGTCCATGGGATGGAGCCGCATGTCTGGCTCTGTGCTGACAGCATGGAGCCCATTTGGGATTCTCTCTCTCTCTCTTTGTCCTTCCCCTGCTTGTGCTCTCTCACACACTCTCTCTCTCAAAATAAATAAATAAACTTTAAAAAAAAAAAAAAGGACTGTAGCTCTTTGGGACTATTCTTTACTCTGACTTCCCTCCCCTGCCCAGTAATCAGAGAAAGAGTTCAGAAGATAATACTGCAACACAGGAAGCGGAAGACAAAGAAAATCTGGTTAATTAACGACTAATAGATGTTTACAGGCCTTATTTTCAGGATATTCAAAAGTGAATTTTCCATATTTTCAGGATTTCTAGCCCAAATGTGAGGGAATAGCAAAGGTCTTTACCTCCCTATAGCCTTACTTTTACCACTAAATTTTTTTAACTTGGTGGGGATTAGATTTCTCTATCACTGACCTAGGGGATAAAATAGTGAATAAACTCTGTTTGCAGTCCTATGTAAAATCATTTGAAAATGCTTTCTGGAAACTATCATCTGAAATGATTACTATACACATTGTGGCTGAAGTTTAATTGTACCTCATCACACATGCTTAGTTGAGCACATTTCTTAGTAACTTAGGGTACACTCTGGAAGCTTTTTTAAAATGTGGGGTCATTGAGAAAAAAATTAGACAAGGGTGTATCTTCTGGGACTCCAGAGTTAAAATAAAAAAGCCTACACTAATAGCCACACTGACTGCTTTGTTTCAGAATTTAAGTGAACTATGAAAAATTAATTTACCAGACATATCATATAAACATATCTATTCATTCCAGCAGATAATTTGAGAAAATGTTGCAGTAACAGCTTGTCAAACTTGAGCTTCATGCATGTCCTATGGTCCACTGTCTACAAGTCCATCAGTCCATTGACATCTATTGTCTAGGAAGCATTTCACTATGATATCACTTTACAATGATGAAGGACATTGGGGTTATTTTTCTTCTAGTTGGAGTTTTCACTGTTCCCTTCACCAGAATTCATGTGCTTTCAGTGTAGCCCTTTAAGAAGTGGCTAGTGTAACACAAAGGGTCATAGATGAAAGGAGGGAGAAAGAGAACTGGATTTTACCATGTTTATTCATTATCTAGTAATCAGTGCATACTTAATGATGGTGTTTTTATTACATTATGACCAGCTTAAAATTAGTTATGTTAAAATAGATTATTAAGAATAAGTTAGAATTCCTAGGGGCGCCTGGGTGGCTTAGTCGGTTAAGCGTCCGACTTTCGCTTAGGTCATGATCTCGCAGTTCGTGGGTTCGGGCACCGCGTCGGGCTCTGTGCTGACTGCCAGCTCAGAGCCTGGAGCCTGTTTCAGTCTGTGACTCCCTCTCTCTCTGACCCTCCCCTGCTCACGCTGTCTCTCTCTCTCTCCTAGAAATAAATTAAAAAAAAATTAAACAAAACAAAACAAAACAAAACAAAAAGAATAAGTTAGAATTCCTAAAACAGTAGATTATCCCCTGAATCCTAATAGGAACTTTATGAAGTAAGGACTATTTTTTAACCCATTTTACAGATGGGGACACCAAGTCACAGAATATGAAGTCACTTGCCAAAGTTTCCATGGGAAGTGGCAGAGCTGGAAAATAAATGCAGCTGTTCTATCTCTATAATCTGTGTTTTACATCAGTACCCATTGATTTTCCATGATTAATAATCCTTTGATGGCACTCATTATTTATATAGGCTTCAGATTCCCTCCTAGGCAATTGCTAAATTTTTATACCTTGGATGTTTCCATTCCACTAAGTGGGGCAGGGAGGTTAATAGGTTAATTTAATTGTACACATCATCTGGTAGAAGATCGTTTTACTGGATACTGGATTTGTGAGTCCAATATTTAAAGCTGTCTCCCAAGATCTCTTGATTCATTTGTTTTATGAACTATATTTAGATTCATATTAGAAAAAACTAATTGCACATGTGCATTCTCAAAAACATCACCTTGCCTTCCAGCTCTATTCTGATAATACACACTGCTCTCCCAGGCATGATCACATCATCCTATGTGTATCTGTTACTTCACTGAATTATTACAGTCTCAAATTATATTGTATTCTTTATTTATTTTTTTCAGGTTCTGTTTCCCTAGATATTAGCTCCATAAAAACAGAGACATTACCTGTCTTGTTCACCCAATCACCAATACCTTCTGCATGGTTCCTAAATCATAATAAATATTTGTAGAAAGAATAAATGAATATATTTATTGATTTTTCTACAGACTATCAGAGCTAGAAGATACAGTTTCTTTTGTATCATAAACGAAAGAACTATGGTCTGATAAATAAAGAACATAATGCCAAATCTTGGTTTTTATTTCATCTCCAGAAACTTGCACAGTACTTGGCACAAGACAGGTGTCCTATAAATGCAGGTAGATTTTACTATGGCAGAGCTGAGGCTAGGTCAAGCCTCTTAGCTTCAAGATTTGAGCTAACTCCATAAAGTATGTTTCTATTTTTCACAGGTATGTGATGCCTTTTCAGTCAGGATTTCCTCTGTGATCTGAGATATTTTCTTTTTCTTTTAAAAATGGCATAACACTTATTTGTTCCTGCCATAACAAAGTAGAATGCTTGAACAAGGCAACATTAATCTTGGCCAAACTAAGTATGATTTCCAATATTCAGTTGTCAGGAGACTTTTCCAATAGGTTATAATTTGTCCTTCACAATTAACGGAAGTAAAACTATAGTCCCTTTTACTGAAAGCTTTGATAAAAAAAAAATACTATAGATACAACACCTACTTTTTGATTTTACCATTCTATTAAGGACTTAAAGGACATCAGATTGAATCTAGAGTTCATGACAGTCAAGAGCCAATGTCCCAACCCTATCTTACCCACAGATCCCTAAGCATCCTTCTGAAATGGATACAATTTTCTAAAGTTCAACATTTATAATTACATGGTACCTACAGATTTATGTTTCTATCCCACCTTCCCAATGTTTTTGGAGTAGGTAGCAGTTTAAATTTCTAATCCCCTATTTATTCTCTCAGTTACATTTAAATAATGTAGAATATTATATATAAATTCTACATATAAATAATGTAGAATAGAATTAGCATGTTCTCTTTCACCCAATAGGAATATAAAGAAGCAGTAATTTGGAGCAAAGAGACATGAATAAATAACCCCATAAGACTTACCAAAATAAGGATAAGAGTTTCAGGGAGCTATACTGGCTTAATTCCCACATGGGCCTGAATTTTCCAGCAGCCCATAACCGCTATTGATCCTCAGGATATGTAAGAGCAGCATGCTTAAAAATAAGCAATATTAAATTTTTTGGACTTAACAAATATATTCAAATATTAAAACAATTTTGAAAACAATATAATTGATTCACCAAAGTATTTCTTTTATTTTAATTCTTTTTTTAAAATGTTTATTTAGTTTTGAGAGAAAGGCAGGGGAGGGGCAGAGAGAGAGGGAGATGCAAAATCTGATCCAAGCTATCACCACAGAACCGACGCGGGGCTCGAAACCGTGAACTGTAAGATCATGACCTGAGCCAAAGTTGGACACTTAACTGACTGAGCCACCCAGGCGCCCTGATGACCTTTTTAAAAAGAGTAAACCAATTACCTTATTACTGAAAAAAGCAATCCAAGCAGCCAGGATCTGACTCCTAGGATGACTTGTTAACAAATATCTCTAAAAGAAAAGTTAATTAAGCATCCTCTTCCTCCCTAAATGAAAGTCGTTGAAAGAATGCCAAAGATAACTTAGAAATTTGGTAAAGATAACATTTTAATTAAGCTGCATTGTTTTAAATGTAGATATGGAAATTAAATATGCCAAGAGAAGATACTTATAGATATTTTGTTATTGACTTTTATAGCATTTATATGGTAGACAGTTCCCCTCAGTTAAACAATGCCCTATATCACATGAGCTTTATCCGAAATTAGTTTAGCTGTGATTTAAGGGGACTGGTGATTGATAGCTGGCTTCAATGAAAAGTGAGATGCAAAATGTGAACTCCAACATGTGAAAGAGAGAGCACCAGTGCTGAAAGTAAAGACTTTTTCAAAAATCATACAAAGAAGTCATTGGAAAATAGCCAATAACACAGAATATATAATCCAGAGTCCATGAAAACTGTGTTTTAATACCCTAGAAATACTAGTAAGGGGCATGCACATGATGTCCATAAAAATAAGAATGATGATATGCAAATCTAACTACTCAAGGGCCCAATTTAAGAGACAAAATCTCATAGCGGCCAAACAAGTTGTTAACTGCACTCTTGCCAGTGGTATTTTCCAATTTTTCCATTTGTTTTCGGGGACGGTTAAATCTCTCTTCACCATTATTCATTCTTATTTTTACTTACAGCAACATTTTCTCAGAGCTCAAAACGTTTATTTTCCTCCAGCCAATTTTCATTTTCTAAGACAAGTTCACAGACTTTGAGTAAATACAACTCAACATACCACAATATCTGGGGAGCTTGAAATATTCAACAGATAATACCAGCAAGGCAAGAATAAATAGCCTTGCATGCAAAAACACTTCACTGTATCAGAACGTACCACATTTAGCAACTTAATTTAAGTTGGGTATAACTTAGATCCTATCCAAAGGGGTTTGTTACAGGTGGTATCAAAAGTTAAATTTTCCTTAGTTAATAAGGAAAGCAAAAACTCCCTGTTAATAAATCCTTCATTATGGAAATGTTGCAATGTTCACTGAATCAAGTCAGCTGCATTTTATAACTGGTGGAGATTAATTAGAACAATGTGCCCATAGTATAGATGGATATACTGAGGCCTGATGAGATAAGAGACTGGTCCAAGGTCAGCAGAGAGCGGCTCCTTCACTATCCACTGCATTCTCCACTGCCGCATTGCCCAACTGGTCTTCTAAAGAAATCCCAGCTATATGCCTCTAACCACAAAAGAAATAAGTGCCATGGCCCATGGCCCTCTCCATTAAAACCCTATAATACCATGTCAATCATTGTGATTTAAACAATCTACAACTATCCTTAATCCTAATAAGCACATCTGAGTTTATTTAAGGAGTTTCTTTCTTTTTCTTCCTCTTTTTTCTTTTTTAAGATTTTAGTTTTAGGTAATCTCTGGATCCAATGTAGGGTTGGAACTCACAACCCTGAGATCATGAGTTATGCAATCTACCAAGCTGGCCAGGTGCTCCTCCCCATCATTTTTTAAGTATAATAAAAAATTATTTACATGTCCATTTTTCTTCTTACAAACTTTCCCACACACTTTATAAGAAGATCTTGGAAACTGTTTTCTCTTCATACTTCTCTCCCTACCTAATTTTGTTTGGGCTTGGAAGTAATCACCACTCCTTCTAGAAGACACTACTTCTAGTTAATTTTTGTTGTTGTTGTCATGTTCTTGCTCAGATAGAAAGGAAAAACAAAAGAAGCAAATTAAAGCAGCATCTGGCTGCTTGCTGTAGTCTGCAATGATAGGTATTTGCTAACATTATTGTGGTATTTAAAAATGCTTGTTCAGTTATCTGGCATCCCTAGTAGAAATCCCTAGAAACTAAAATACCTTTGGTAATGTTATGCATCACGGGAAAATAAGCCTTTACTTGCTGTCTAAAAGTTGACTCTTTTGGACTAGAATAACTTTGACGTCTCATCATTATGCCATCATCAAACCCCTGGTCGAAAAAGACCAGGCTTATTAAGAATGACAAGGTAGAGAAATTTGGGCTTGGCTCTGTGGTATTTTTAAAGAATATATTTAATTTCCTAAATAGCTAAAAGATTCATATGCTTCAAAAAAATTAAGAAGTATTAGGGGGTGTTTTGTGGAAAGCCTCCCACTCCTGTCTCGTGTTTCCCATGACCAAATCGGTGACCGGTATATTCACAAAACAAAGCAAAGCAAAGCAAAGCAAAGCAAAGCAAAGCAAAGCAAAACAAAACAAGTGTCTGAGTAGCTTGGTTGGTTGAGCTTCGGACTCTTGATTTTGGCTCCCAGGGTTGTGGGATCGAGCTTTGCGTTGGACTCCATGCTGAGCATGGAGCTTCCTTGAGATTCTCTCTCTCTCCCTCTCTCTCTCTGCCCCTCCCCCACTTGCACGCTCTCTTTCTAAAAAAGTAAAATAACTTTTATTATTTTAAAAAAAAATTAATTTTTTTTTAAAATTTATTTCTGAGAGAGAGAAAGACAGTGTGAGCAGGGGAGGGGCAGAGAGAGAGAGAAACACACAGAATCTGAAGCAGGCTCCAGGCTCTGAGCTATCAGCACAGAGCTTTAAATGGGGCTTGAACCCACGGAACTGTGAGATCATGACCTGAGCCAGTGTTGGCCACCCAACCGACTGAGCCACCCAAAATAACTTTTAAAAAAGCAAAAAAAAAAAAACCCCACAAAAACTTGTTAAGATGTTTACAGCATCATACAAGAAAATACAATATATTTTCCCTGCTTTTTATAACATAAAAATTGGCTTGCATTATTTAAGTAATGTATATGTATGTGTATATATATATACATATATATATATATATGTACCCACATATACATATACAAATCCCCACAATGATTACCTCAGATAAGACAATAGAACATTTTCAGTAACCCAGAAACCTATGTACTCTTTTCCAGTTATTGCCCTACACCTAAAGGTAGCACCTATTCTGACTTTCACTCCTATAGCTTAGTTTTAACAATTTTTGAGCTTTATGTAGGTGAGATCATAGTCCACATTCTTTCTGTGTGTGTGTCTGACATCTTCTACTAACTTACCATACATGATCACATGTAATTATTAAATCAACTTTGTGATATTGAGCAAATCATCCCCTTTTAGAAATCACTAAAACGAAGTTCAACAAGGTTGGGAGCCCATAACAGTGGTGCCAGGTCTGGGCCATCTCAAATGCTAAGCCTAAGCTCTTGTGGGCAATAGAGTCTTGCAGGAACATTCCTTCTCTCTTCTAGTCCTTCAATTTTTGGAAGAATTATCAGAGAGTGACCTTGATGTGGTCTTCCTTGCCTTCCTATCTTCCTTCATTGAGCCATCTATCCATCACTTGTTTAGTGACCTTGCCCCTCTGCCATGTGCTGCAGTGGGAGTAAATATAACTTTTACTCCTGACAAATCTGCAGAGATCCATATAGGAGTTAATGTTTTTAAAAACCAGTCTTCCTGAAACGTCTCCACCTATATATTTTCTCCATCTATCAGCTTGGATTTTGAATGATAAACCTAGGGTTTTTGTTTTGTTGTGGCTTGGATTGGTCTAGTCTTTTGGCTTTACTATTGCACATTCTAAATTTTAAATACTGTCTCTTGTACATAACTGCTTCTAATTTTTAATTTTTTTAATGTTTATTCATATTTTAAGAGAGAGAAAGAGAGCAAGTTGAGGGGGAGGGGCAGAGAGTGAGGGTGATACAGAATTTGTAGCAAGCTCCACGCTCTGAGCTGTCAGCAAAGAGCCAGACACAGGGCTTGAACCCAGGAACCATGAGATCATCATCTGAGCCAAATTGGACACTTAACCAACTGAGCCACCCAGACAGCCCAATTATTTCTAAATATTAAATAAATGTGGCCAATTAACTATAAAATCTATTCTACTTATCTCCCTAGGACTACAGAGAACAAATACACTGATTTTAACAATCTCAAAGGAAACATAGCAGATAAGCTCATTTTGGAATGGGGAAGACATCATCAGGTAGAAGTCTAGAGTACCAATGTGCAGCTGCAGTACATGAGGACGGGACCAGCTGTGGAAGGGCACAAGGACACATGTGGAGGAGAGAGAGCTGTTCAGTAGCTAGACTCTGGAGTTGACCTCACAGTTGTATGCACCTGTGAGAATGCAATGATTTGTGTATTTTCAATGGATTTTTAATTTTTTAAAAATGTTTATTTATATTTGAGAGAGAAAGAGAAAGTGCATGAGCAGAGGAGGGGCAGAGTGGGTGATGGAGACAGAATCTAAAACAGGCTCCAGGTTCTGAGCTGTCAGCATAGAGCCTGACGTGGGGCTTGAACTCACAAACCACGAGATCATGACCTGAGCTAAAGCCAGATGTTCAACCTACTGAGCCACCCAGGTGCTCCTCAATGGATTTTTTTGTACATAAACTATACCTCAATAAAGTTGACTTTCAAAGAGAATACTGGAAGAGAAGAGAACTGGCTCAATTTTTCTACACTCCCTTAACCACCTCTCATTTTCTCTCTCTGCTGTCTTATCTCATCATATTCACATAGGAGAAACTCAGCTCCAAGTGCTCAAGCCCTCTATCCCCAGCCAACGTTGCTACAGTTCCTCAACCCCTCAATCTGAAAATCCACAAAGGAACTACTTTATGGCCCATTTTGAAAATTATGGTTTCCTTCTATCATTCTATAGCATTTTATCATTAAAATAAGCAAAACAGAAAGACACAAGATGGAATTTTCATGTCTATGAAGATTTGATAAAAGAAAATAAAAATTGATTGTAGTTCTAGGAGTTTGCCACTTCCTGTTGACTATCTCTGGGTCACCTAGGAAATAGATTTCAGAATGACTACACTATGTTTGCTGCTGAAGATGGCCATGAGCCATATGTCCTCAATCTATCTAATTTACAGCAATGCCTATGGTTGGGATAAAATTTGTTATTAACTTCATGTGTGATCCAACTTTCAACACTTGAACAACTACTCTGGGCCTCAGTTTTCTCCCTTATAAATGAAGATCTTGGAATAAATGATTTCTAACATCTTTAGCTGTGATTTAGAAAGTCCTTAAAAAATGCTGTGACTCCAAAACATAGTCTCTTTGTCCTGCAATTCAAGACTGATATTCTGTTCATCCAATATAATATTTGGTGAAGGAAAGTTAATATATTTATCCCTAAAATGTCAAATATGTTAATTATTTTATTTTATTTTACTTTACTATTTTATTTATTTTGAGATAGAGAGAGAGAGGCAGAGAGAGCTGGGGAGGGGAAGAAGGAGAGGGAGAGACAATCCTAAGCAGGCTCTGATATGGGGCTCAATCTTACCACTGTGAGATCATGACCTGAACTGAAATCAAGAGTCAAATGCCTAACAGGGGCGCCTGGGTGGCTTAGTCGGTTAAGCGTCCGACTTTCGCTTAGGTCATGATCTCTCGGTTCGTGGGTTCGAGCCCCGCGTCGGGCTCTGTGCTGACTGCCAGCTCAGAGCCTGGAGCCTGTTTCAGTCTGTGACTCCCTCTCTCTCTGACCCTCCCCTGCTCACACTGTCTCTCTCTCTCTCCTAGAAATAAATAAAACATTTAAAAAAAAAAAAACTTAAAAAAAAAAAAGAGTCAAACGCCTAACAGACTGAGCCACAGGCACCTCAAATATGTTAATATAAAGCTTTAATTTAAAATTAAAGTTAATTTAATATTATCTTTTTTATACTATTTGGATTTCGTTAATACACATGTGTGCACACTATGTACACATCATGATCAAACCAGAAATCCATAATTTAGTTAATATTTTCATTTCTGCTTACCTTTGACTATTCAAATACATTATTAAAAATATAAAATTTGATTTAAAATATACCTTGTCCTATTTCATTCTATTAATGATATGTATAAAAAGCCATCTATATGACATCATTTTTTGGTTTGTTTTATTTTTAAATTTTTTTAAATTTTCTTTTAACATTTATTTTTGAGAGAGAGAGAGAGAGAATGAGTGGGGGAGTCAAAGAGAGAGAGGGAGACACAGAATCCGAAGCAGGCTTCAGGCTCCAAGCTGTCAGCACAGAGCCAGATGCAAGGCTCGAACCCATGATCCCGGGGATCATGACCTGAGTTGAAGTTGGACACTTAACTCACTGAGCCATTCAGGCACCCCAAGGTTTGTTTTAAATAGTAGTTTTTGTTGTTGTTGCTAATCATGGCCCAGATCTTTCATATAGATAATCTCATTTAATCTTTTTTTAAAAATCTTTATTTACTTATTTTGAGAGAGAGAGAGAGAGAGAAGGAGGGGGTAGGGACAGAGAGAGAAGAGGGAGAGTCCTAAGCCATCAGAGCAGAGTTGGACGTGGAGCTTGATCCCACAAACCATAAAATCTTGACCTGAGCAGATATTAAGAGTCAGATGCTTAAGCAACTGAGCCACCCAGGCACCGTAATCTCATTTAATCTTTAAAAATTCCTATGACACAGGTTTTATTATCATCCTAATTTCACTGTCAAGAAAGTCAAGCTCATGGAGGTTCTTAAGGTCTCAAGGTCATAGGCTTTGAAGACATAGACTTTGAAGCAAAATGACCTAATTCCAAGATCTGAGCAGCTCTCATCTTCCACAGCTGTTTGGAAAATCCATCTCTAATTGCTTTTGACTTCCATATCAGGTAGGACAATCCAGCCATGGAATATTATGGTGGCAATTGGCTCTAATTAGAACCATTTATCAAAAGGTGGAAGGAAACCCTGGACTGGAGAAGAAGGTGGCAAAACTGACTCAGTTCAAGGTCAAGGTCACTTATTAATATTCAATGCCACTGGGTACAATTATTAAATTTTCCTGAGCTTCAGTTTTGTTTTTAAATTGGGATTATTAGACAGTTAGATCTCTAAAGTACACACCTTCTCACAGAATGGGCAACTTCCCATTTGACCTAATACTTTACGTAGGAAAATAATTTTGTATGAATATAGCGATATTCTACCAGAGCCTTATAGAATATTCATTCAAAGAAATGCAAGGCAGTTTTATTATTCAGAAAATAAGATCCTTTTGAAATAGATCTATATCAAAGCCTCATTCATAGTATTTTCTCAGAGCTCTGTATCAAACATTAGGCTGATACATTTTTGCTGATATCCAGTATAGACATTTAAATCATGCCGTCTTCTCAGAAATAAGGCATGAGCCCAACCATGGGACATTTCCCAAGAGAAAAACAAGTAAACAAATACACTGATAGTGTTTTAACAGACCCAGTCTAATTAACAGGAAATTTCATTATTGCTCACCACGACTTGCTATATAACCTGTGGGACCCAGTGCAAAATGAAAATAAGGGCCCCCTGTTCAAAAATTGTTAAAACTTTCAAGATGGAGACAATAGCATACTAATAATGCATGGGGTGCTACTAAGCATGAGGCCATGTGGGATTACATATGTCTCACACCCAGTGAGTGTGAGTGTTGTTAATGTTGGTGCCAACAAGATGAGAAGAGGAGATCGTGAAGTTGATTTGAGTCAAATTCCCTATCTCTTGTGGTAACTATGTTATAACCTAATCACTTTACTATAAATTTTAAAATAATATATTATGATTGTAAAAGTTGTTTGCAATATATATATTTTTAGATTTCAGTGAAGTTATATGTTTGAAATGTAATTCTTCGCTTCAGCCTTGGTTTATGGTATGTGACTACTGGTCAAAAAAATTAAGAGGAACAACATGCTGCCAATTAAACCAATTTTGTGAATTCCACTGTAGCTTCTGCTCTTTGGGTCTCTTTCATAGTTTCTTTTTCCCCCAAAGATCAGGCCCTAAAGAGTCTTCAGAATATCTTTACATGTCCTTACATGACAGCTTCCATATTTGGGTAAAAAGAAAAATGTGGCAAAAATTTTATTGTATATATTGTTATAAACTACTAATATTTCTAGTGCATATGTCCATGGATCTGCTTCTATGCATTTATCCTACAGATATAGTTTTACAAGAGTATAATCATACATAAAGATGCCATTATAACATTATTATTATATCACAAGGTCGGAAACAATAAAATCAGTAGAGAAGTCATAGATTAGCTATGGTATATCTATGATATAGAAGTATACACGGTGATTTCAAATAAATCTTTATGTATGCTAACATGACAACGTGTCCAAAATATATGTCAAAAAAAAGTTGCAGACCAGTATCTACAGATGTACATTTCATAAATATGAAAAATATGCATCTATGTATACATTTTTGAGATTTAAATAGACATTATGTTATTATTCATATTAACAACAATAATCAAGTTCCTCAATGAGATAGGTGCTCTTCTAAGCTTAAAATACCAGTTAATCCTCATAGTAACCTTAAGACATAGGTATTATAACCATTTCTATATTACAAAGGAGGAAATGAGGGAATTGAGGAGTAGAAAGGGTCAGTAACATGTTTAAGGTCACGCAGTTGGTATGTGGGGCACAGGAATTAGACTCCAGACCTTGCACCCAGAACCCTTGAGATGTCCTATGTCTCAGGTGTGCATACTGGGGAAGGTACATCTGTGTTTGGATATGCACAGAAATGTCTGGATATATACATGGATGCCATCAACAGTGATCACCCCTGGGGAAGGATGAGGAATGAGAGCTTACTTTATGTTTCAAAACTGATGGAACTTTTAATTTTTTATATAAAATACACTCCTGAAAAATATTTTTAATGTGCAATATGTGCAAAACTTCTGGTCATCTGCCCTGAAGCCTCAACTGCAGAAATTTGAAGTTGTCTATGAGGGTTCCTGCCCTCCAGTTTTAGCTGTGGAAAAGATTAACTTGAATTACAAACTTATAAAGATTGTTTGATTTACTCAATAGTGGGGTTCTTCTGGTACCTAAGATTGACTTTTTACTGCTTTGTAGAGAATGAAATTTCATAAAATACACATCAAACTCATCCAAATAGCCAATCATTTAGCTGTCTGTTTCATGTACTTACGCATTCTGTCATGTACTGTGAGCAAAATACAGCCGAATTTGATCAGGCTGCTGTTTATAATTTAAGACAGGGACCTCTAAATGACTCCTTTTTGGTATGTTTCTGAAAAGGTCAGGCACTAACGTGTTTTACCAAATAAAACTCAGGTTTGAAGAATATGCCTTCTAAACTGATTTTTATTACCTGGGCTATAATAAGTTTTATAGGGCTTCCTTGTTAAATTGCCCTGACAATTTCCATTTCCAGTTGCTTCAATCATATTAACAGAAGGTAAAGTTCACAAATAGTAAAATATGTCACTGCACTGTGTTTGGATTTTCGGAAATAGATCACAAAGCTGACAAACACACAAGACATAATGTTTGGCATTCCAATTCATGTTTGGTTGGCATATCTCATTTGGGGCAGGGCAAGATGTCCTACCACAAACGGAAGTATCTCATTACTCAGGAAATAAAACATGTTTGGACCAAAGGCTTGACAATTCCCATTAAATATATCAAAAGCACGATGGGATTTTTCTCCCAAAGCAAAGCAAAAAGGTCAGGGATGTGGGGTAGAAAATATGTGTGTAGAAACATTTGCTCTTGTATAGTTAAAAAAAATATATGTGTAGAAATCCACCTGAATGCATGACTCGTTTACAGAATAATTTCTCCTCCCAACACGATGTCCTGCTCTATCTGCAGCTGTGCTCAGCAAAAGTACTTAGCAGGTACCATTTTCCAGGAAATTAAAATAAGGCCAAATGATTTCTGCAAGTTCATTAATAGACTGACAATCTATTATTTATGTTATGAGGCACTATATATTTCTTGAGCCTTCATATACCAAACATGGGGCTAACACGATGGAGAGACCAGAAGAAAAGCGCCCATCATTTGACAGGATAATTGTAGGGGGCTGAGAAGACGCAAGGACATATAACAGAACAGAAGAAGTGGAGTCACTGTCCCTCAAAGTGGTCCTGAAAGAAGTGTCATCCACGCAGAGATCTGAAAAACAGTTTTGCATTACTTCACCACAGAGGGTAAGTGTAGGTGGGGAGAACGACTTTTATACATAAGCCTGGACTTCAGAAAGAACATGACAAATTGTGGTGACTGCTGTATAAAATGTATTTCTTGTGGGCATTTAGCCTTCTATTACTCTGCCCCTGTTCTTGAGCTGATGTTTATGCATTAATCTGTCATATTCATTCTCAACTGTACATGTATTAATGATAGGGTCCACATGTGTCTTGTATCCACTTTCATCAGTGAATATTCCATATCCACCTTGGTGGCTGTCCTCAGATAAAGAAAATAAATCATCTAGAAAATATCTAAAATAAAGGTTTTTAAAATAACATCTTTTGGAATAGGCTTTGATTCAAAGTAAGTTTGAATATTTAAAATTAACATGTTTATTTATGATTTTAAAAAGCCAGGATTTTAGAGCTGCAAACATGCAAATAGATGAGGTTGAGTAAAGAGAAAAGCTTCATGTGCTTTTCTAAGGATATGTGCACTAATAATTCTTAGACATATATAAGGTTTTGAGAACAATGTGTTTAATATTTTTTGTGCTTATGTCCTCTCACATCTGATTTGGAAAAAAAAAACTTTTCACATCCTGATGGTGACATAATATTTTCAGAATCTAAATTACCATGGCTTAATAAAAACTTTAAAAGTGAGGCATTCCTTCTACAAATTTCATTCATTTAGTCACCCATTAACTCAATAAATATTTATTCACCATCTACTATGTGCCAGAACTTTTGCCTGGTACTGAAGCAATAGCAGGCCCCCTGTCTGTCAGGGTCTGGAGAAATGAAATGTTAAATGCTGTGGGCTTTCCACTGATGGGTACTGAAATGCTTCCATACCTCTTGAACGACAGTTTGTGACTGAACCACCACATCCCCTCCCTGGTACGTGTACCCAGACTTGTAAAACCTGCTAGAGATAAAAGGGTGTCTGGGAGACCCTCTCTAGCACTTCAGTTGGGGTCTGGACTCACTGGTCAGTGACAAAGCATTCTGGCAACTCAATATTGTGACTGTCATCCTTGCATACAACCCGAATCAACCATCCAAACCTAGTTTGAGATGCAAGCACTCTGTTATCCCAACACTCTTCAGTGAATGCTGCATCAAAAGAATATGAATGAAACTTACAAAGAATACAAGCATTCTATTAGCAGATGAGAAGACTTCTGGCTGATTCTAACATTCTCCCCCACCAAGCAAGAAACTAGGAACAGAGACATAGACACACACAAAATTTGCCACTCAGCACACTGAAGTTCTATGTTGACACAAGGAATACTTGGATCTCTTGCCTTTCAGTTCTGGTTTAAGTGTCAACTAAGCAATGCTTCCCTAATCAGTTCCGGTGCATGTCTTCAGCTGCCTGTTTGTTCGCTGACCACTTTCTTCTCTTAGCCTCAGCAGCTTCACACAGTTTATATGGATACGCAACCTAGATGAGTGATGTGCATAAGTGGAAGAATTCATTCTTGTCATCCAAACAATAGCTTAACCAAAGCAAAACACCAAGCCCAAGGGGATTAGCTTGAGAAGTTTTCTGCAAAATTGTGTAGTCTTGACTTTGAGCAGCATGTAACTCAGAAACAATGAAACTAAGAATCTAAGAAGAAATGTATCCTGCCTTATCCTTTAATATCCCATTAGAATTTTTACTCTTAGTCTTTAAGGCATTTTTTTTCTAGATACTTTTCAATTATTTGATTGGAATCACTTAAATATGATTTTAACTGGGGGCACTCTATCAAACTTACTGAAATGTTCCCAAAAATATTAGAAGAGCTCCTAAAAAATATCTCAGTCTGGATGGTCATTTCATGAGTATATACAAATCCTTAGTTGGTAGAAGTAAATAGTTAAATACTTTGAGATAATATGTTTGGATGTCTGGCTTGTGTTCTAGTGGTGTGAGGAAATTGAGAAAGG
The DNA here is from genome assembly GCF_003009895.1 of Hyaena hyaena. Lineage (NCBI taxonomy): Eukaryota > Metazoa > Chordata > Mammalia > Carnivora > Hyaenidae > Hyaena > Hyaena hyaena. Next base: position 481,158 of record NW_024081744.1, read on the forward strand.
GTGTGGATGAAATGAGATTGACAGTGAGTAAATGCTGAAGTTAGGTTACAGATGTGTTGAGGTTCCTTATGCTATGTTATACTATTTTCTCTGCTTTTGTATATTGTTTATTCTATAATAAGGTTAAAAAATACAAAAATATATGTATATGCCTATCTTTTCAACAGAGCTTACCTTTTCCATAAAGCCAACAGCAAGACATTAATATTATAATGAATAATAAACTAAAACTTATAAGTAACATATTCAATCACTTAGGTCATGATCTCGCGGTTCATGGGTTCGAGACCCGCGTCGGGCTCTGTGCTGACTGCCAGCTCAGAGCCTGGGGCCTGTTTCAGTCTGTGACTCCCTCTCTCTCTGACCCTCCCCTGCTCATGCTGTCTTTCTCTCTCTCTCTCCTAGAAATAAATGAAACATTAAAAAAAAGTAACATATTCAAAACAATTAATTGTTACAGATTTAAGATGTCATCTGATGTGATTGATAACTTCAGTCAAAGAATAATGTAGAAAATATAAGTAAGGCATGGATTTTCTGAAAGTGAAGTAAAAAGGTAAAGTGCTTAACTTTTCTATCTAGTAAAGCTGTTTAGGAATAAAACCAAAACACAAACTTCAAAATCCAGAATAGTATAGACAGCCAATCCATTTTTGCCAATTTTACAGCAAAATTAAATTTAATTTAAAAAAGTAATAGTTTATCATATACCTCTTTCTACTCAGGTATATAGAAAATTTAAGGGGAAATTAAATTTAAGAAATTAATAGTTTATCATTTACTTCTTTCTATTCATAAATATAGAAAATGTGTACTCAGTTGACAAAAAAATATTATAATATCTTAGAAATATATCCAAAACAGGAATTCTGGAATCCCAAACACATGTTTGCCATTTTCCAACACATCTTAGCACACACATTTTATTTTATTTTATTTTTTTTAAATTTTTTTTAATGTTTTATTTATTTCTAGGAGAGAGAGAGAGAGAGAGAGAGAGAGACAGCGTGAGCAGGGGAGGGTCAGAGAGAGAGGGAGTCACAGACTGAAACAGGCTCCAGGCTCTGAGCTGGCAGTCAGCACAGAGCCCGACGCGGGGCTCGAACCCACGAACCGCGAGATCATGACCTAAGCGAAAGTCGGACGCTTAACCGACTAAGCCACCCAGGCGCCCCTTAGCACACACATTTTAATAGTCCATTTATGTGGAGTCAAGCTGTGAAAAAATTTTTTTTCTTTTCCCTTTCAAATTATTTTATTAATTTATCTTGTATGATTTGCCTCTTGCTTGGATTGTATTTTAAAGAGAAGGTGTGTTTCTTGTGAAAGAGTTCTGTTCTAAATTAATACAGTCTCCACTATATTAATTTTTCTTTCCCAATTTAAAGGAAAAAAAATTGTACATTGATGGATAGAATGTTTCCCCCCATGTACTTTCCCTAAACATTGGCACTGGCAACATTTGTCTGTAAGTGAGCTCTAGAAGATGAAAGAATGAATAAACAAATAGAAAAGGAATAGTACAGAAAAATTCAGAAACAGATGTGAATGTTTAATCTGGCTGCTGGTTTTTCTCATGTCCACTTATACCTGGTTGTGATTTTAGACTGCATACATAAAATACAGTCATATGTTCTGCTCATAAAATCAACCATAGTTATTATTTTAAAAATTACACATGGCAGCTTTTCATAGATGCTTTGTACTTCAATAGTCTATGAAGAGATTCCTATGATGTGAGCAAACCATTTCCAATTCCAGGTCTAATGGAAGACTCTACGTGTTACCGAAATCCTCTGGGATCTAGGAAGACTTATGTTGATGTCCAAAAGAAGGTAAACACACTCAAACACTCTTGAGAATGAACTCCTTTGGTGTGCAAATGACCTGGCCAGGATTTCTGTCAGTTTGTAAGCCAGGTCCTGATCTACGTCCGTTTGCCTATCTATATACCTCATTGTGAATCAGGTCCTGACAATATGGTCTTTAAACCATCAATTAAATGATGACCCAAAAAGTGTGCTAGGACACCACTGAGTTCATTTTGAACAAAAAGTAGGAGAAAAGGCAGTCATTCCTGTTCTAATTTATCATTATACAACCCAGAGATGACAGAGAAAGATAACCTATAACCTCATAGTACTAATGCATGATTCAACAAAATTCCTCCTCACCTAAGGTTGAACCTTATAAACTTTTCACCAAAGCTGATATCTTAACTCCTAAGATACTTAAACACTGTCAAGCAGCAAAAAGGAAATCTGCCTTGTTTTATGTTTTAACGAAAACTGAAAGCAGAACAAACAGCAGACCATATAACATACCTAAACTGCAAAACTTATCAGCATCTAACTAGTTATTATGAAATCTTTGGTAGTTCAAGGAACATGTTAACAGTCTTAGAGTAAAAGGACATAGATCATCAGTGCCTTCACACTGGACATTGCCCATTATGCGCACCCATTAAAACAGAATTAGGGAAAATATTGAAAAAGGATCAAAGAGATGCACTGGTTTTTCCCGCTGTAGAATCTGAATGTCCAAGACCAAGTCTAATAGGCACTCAGGTTGTAGTCTCACTAGTTCAACAACTTGTGAGTCCACATTAGATTATCTTCCATTTTTACTTTCTCCATATTCTTCTTGGCTAACCCTTGTTATCTGGATCCAGTCTCAACCCAATTTCCCCTTCTAGAAGGGTCTGCCTTGAAGTACATAGGTAGTTCCTCAATCCACACTATGATCTGGAATCAATGGTTGTGAGTGTAACGTAGAGCTTTTATGAATTCACCTCGTTTAGTAATCTGGAAAACACAAAGTAATTCCTATAAAAGTACACAATGTTATTCCATGGATTGAAATGTTCAACAATCTGGGAATGGAGTCTTCCCTCTATTTAAACACTGCATCCTTAAGCTGGTGCACTGACCTTTTTACTATCAGGTCAGGTCAATGTCATCAACAATTAAACAGTTGTAGTACTTTTCATTTTTTTCCCCATCAGCTTAAAAATTTGTACTCTGCACAGGTGTTCCACTTAATTTACGATTTGTTTTTCAAATTGCGTTTTAAAGAAGGAAAAGTAAATGAGGATAAACAATTTATAAGAAAATATAAGCAGAATATAAATGTTACACTAAAAATATTTAGAAAAGAAACAGAACCATAATCTTCAATGCAAATTATAAAAACTATCCATGGGGAACTTGTAGTATATAGACTGAGGGGAAAGACCTCAGAACCAAGTCACCCATGTGAAACTAAAAAGGAAAGAAGCGTCTTTTAAGGTTTCTTTTTGCTTTATTTTGGGAGACTATGAGCCTCATCAATATGCCAAAATATATATGAAAGCACTTGAATTTTAATTTATCATTATTTTCTATCCTTTTTTGAAAGACAGGCTGATAAACAAATGTCAATCTGATTTTGATTCCTCTAGTAGTGGTCTACCCAGAAGGGAAACTAACGATCTCTAACTACTGAGATAGATATTAAAAACATGAACAGGTATTTCCTGTGAAAATCCTAACAGTCATAACAAATTACCCAGAAAAAGCTTAATCATATGTGATTTCAGAACTCTAATGGAAGGAAATTTTAGCTATCAGAATTTATTCTTTGGACCCATTTGCAGGTACTACAGTGTATTAAGTATGTTAATCAGTTGGTTTCTGCTTTTCTTCAGACTTAATTGTTCAGCCTTTGCAAGAAAATTAGCTTTATTGGAGTCATCCAACAAAAATCTGATGGCCTACCATGAGCAGAACACGAAGCGATGTATGGAGACGAATCAGGCATAGGCTCTGGCCCCAAGAAGAGCATGGTCATTGGACTACACTAAGCAATGGAAGTGTTCAAGAGGCTTAAGACTGAACTGTGATAGAAATTCAAAAGGAAGGAGGTATGATTAATTATTATTAAGTATGACATGTTATTAAATGTATTAAAATGTTAATTAGTTTCCAATACATACCCATATAGTTTATTGTCATATAATAAGGTGAAATATCATAGATAGATAAAAAGTAGATTGGTGGATAGAGAGGCACTATTTTATTGCCAACTACAACCAGTAAACGAATAGAGGACAATGAAATTAATTGGCATTTTAAAAATGCAGTGACAAAACCATGATAACCTGGCATTATCATTCTAAATAAGGGTTTACCAACCTCAATATTATTAATATTTTGAACCAGGTAATTTTTGGTTGTATGTATATGGATAGCGAGGTGGGGCTGGGGGTGGGAAGGTCTTCCATGCACTGTAGGATGTTTAGCAGCCTTCATGGCCTAGACCCTCAGCAGATACTAGTAGCAACCACAACTGTGACAGCCAAAAATGTTTCCAGAAATTGCAATTGAGAACCATGGCTCTAAAGTATCCTTTCAATGTGAATTTAAGTGTCATTTCCTCTGAGAAAGGATTCCTGGGCATTCCAGATAAAATGTGTTCTGCCTCTTCTGTGTGTGTCTACCTCCAGATGGAATGATTGTACCTATTTACTTATATGTACCTCCCTATATACTGTAAGTTTACTTTCACCTGGAATTGTGTGTTATTCACCATTGGTTCTCCATATGTAAGCCACACTATGCATATTTGTGGACCAAATTAATGAAGGTAGGTGGCTGAACTGACCAATGTAGTGAGGGAGGGCTCATTCATGCATCATAGACTGTCAGTAGATGCCAGGAGCATCCCTCCCGCCGTTAGTGACAAATAAAAATGTCTTCAGACATTTACCAATGGTCCCTATGGGGGTAAAAATCGCCTCTGGTCAAACACCACTGCACTGAAAGATAGTAGAGAGAAATGGCAACTATTTACTAAAGTTCAGTTTTGTTAAAAGGAAAAATAAGTTCTGCAATACTTTCATTATCTTACTCAATAAAAATAATTCAGATACAGTAATGGTTTTGGAGTTGATATGAGATGGGAAGCTCACATCATGTGGCTGTATGACTTTAATTAGGTTAAACTTTTTGAGCTTCAGTTTCTTCATTTACAAACCCGGGAAAATGATAACCACCATCGAGAGTTCTTTCACTCAATAAATATTTATTATTCCCTGATACAGATACTATCTTGGTTCAGGAGAAATACAAGAGTGGCAAGAACTATTATAGTCTTTGCACTTATGAATCTTCTCTAGAGGATGAGAGGGACTGTATCCAATTGCCTATTATACAAAATTTGAATTACAAATTGTGAATGAATCTATGAAGTTGTACAAGACTCTATAAGAACATATAGAAAGAGCAGATGACCTAGACTGAGATGTCATTAAGATTTCCCTGAGGAGCTGACATCTGAACTCTAGCCTGAGGGATATGTGCAAGTTCACTTTGAAAGAGGGCAGGGGAAGAGTGGAGAAAGTAAATGAGGCAACATATAAAAGCACATAGCACACGGCTGGCCTGATGCTCTGCAGAAAACTAGTGAATGCAAACAATGGATTTTAAATAATCAACACCGTCACTGACAAAATTAATAGATAGCAAGAGGACATTAAGCAAACTGACATCTGATTTCATATCTTTCTTACAACTAAATGATATTGGCGATTCATTTCTCAGAACTCAAAACTAAGATATGTGAGGATACTTTTAAAATAAAACGGTCCTTTTGGAGTATAAAACATTGGTGCCTTGAACATTTTCACTTTCTGGGTATACAGTTTTCCATTGTATTATATAGTGTAGTTAAATTCTTCAGTTAGGAAACAACAAGGAATAGCATGTAGCCCACTTAATAAAACCCTCTACTATTCCACTGTGCTAACAGTTCCTTAGAGAACCCAGACACGAATTACACAAATAATTTGGCTGGGAATGGGGCATTTACCATATGTATGAGTTACTAATTTCCTGGACATTATCAGCCATTAGCTGGTTTCCTGTGTCCCAGCAAATGCTGAGGTAAGTCTTGATTGCCAAGATTGCACATTTCAAACATTAATCTATGGACCATTTCCTCCATCTAAGATATACTAACATTCTATCTATAGTTCTTTTGTCAAATACATATGAGAAAAGGCCAGAAAGTTCAAGTGAAGGGAAATGTGTAAAAAAGAAAAGCCAACAGTCTGCTAGTGTAATTAGTGGGTGAACTCTGTATTAAAATTTTGGGAATTTGTTTGGCTCCAGTGTGAGTTCCATGGAACAGAACAAGTTACCAGGAAGCTCCCACACAGCATTTAGTGATTTCCTTACAACTCAAAGTGTGTCCAAATGCATAACCATTGTCCTTCCTTTCCTTCCTGGTCTACAAGTGTTGCTCTTTGTCTAACTAGAATTTACAAGTTGGGGAAAGAATGCACCTCATACATCTTAACGCTGCTCAGAACTTCCCTACTTATGTCACCACCACTTCTCTCTCTATTTTATCTTGGTGACCTCAAGACATTAAAAAAAAAATTAAAAGGTGAATTATCAGAGAAAAAAGACCGAGAGTCTGAATCAAACAAGTGACCAGGGCATCATTACTTTTCACTGTCAGTACTTGAATCACTGACTTCTTTAATGCATGGGATACCATTACTAATTTATTTACAATTAGTAATTATTTGCACAGTGAAACATTTGAACAGTCTGTGTTTATTATTGTGGGTACTACTGACAACAAGTTATTAAGGTAAAGAGTTGTCCTTAACTTTCAGCATACATAAAGAGAGTTCACTCTTTGACCTTGTCATATCATTTCGTCTCTCTGAATACTTTTGGAATCTCTTTATGTTCCCTTCTGGAACAAAAGAATGGAGACTATTCAATGAGTTTCAAACTTTGATAAATGATGTCATTCATTTAATCTTAGACATCCCTTTAGAATGTAATAGTTACCTGGTTGTATTACAGGAGGAGGGGCCCTTAATTTCATAATTTCAAACATGTCATAACATACTTTTATCATGTCTAATTGAATTAGAATTATTTGCCTATCATGGTTAAATTTTGTCATGCAAACATCAGAATGATATTTTCTAGGTAAATATTTTCTAGTTGAGAAACAGAATTGTGCAAAGATAATCTTCTATGTATATTTCCATATTTACATGTATTTGTTATATGTGACATATAACTGTGGCAAGTGCATATATATGTTATATTAATTATATTATGCTATTAAGACAGGCTCAATTGTCGAAATGAGTCCCTAATTAAAGAAGATTAATTTCATTTGCTTTTGATCAAAGAGTTCTCATCGTTATTCATGCTCTGACAATCCATTAACCAGGACATGTTCCCTGAATACTCAGCTGTATGAATTTTTTACAAATAACATTTGTTATATATTTTTGGTTAGATGTTGTCATTGTTTATTATAAAATAACCATTATTCTTTCTAGAGAACTGGAAACCACAGGTGTGCTTTTATTGAAGAAAATAAAAATCACTGAACTTCCATATCTAGAAAGAACCATGGATAAGATTTTAGTTTATTTCCTTTTTTTGGGTATATTTTTCTATGCAATGCAGTTTAAAAAGGAAAACATAGGGTATTAATGATCATTTTCTACCTGGTTTTCCAGCTGTACTATACCTATTGTTTCTTAAGATTAAATATGCTTCAAGAAATACCATCTCAGCGGACTTGTCATAACCTGTCAAACTACTATTCTACAAAACTTATGTCTACCAGGATTATTCTTTCCTATTTGATATCATTCAAAGTTTTCACACTTAAGATTTATGCTTAAATGGCTTAGTCTGCAAGTGGGATATTTTTTAAAGCTAAGTATCTAGAAAGTAATTTCCAGAAAATGTACATTTCAACAATTTGGAATTTACTGAAATATTATATTTTTATATGTTTTAATTAGTACAAATTTCATAGTAAAAATTATATATTTTGCTTACCTTTCTTTAATTACTAATAATATTTATGATGATTTATAATGTTACTGGTCCTGTGGATTTCATCTCTGACTTATTTGCTTATGTCTTTTCTTATTTATTATATTATTATATAAGATACATCATATTTAGATTTTAGTATATTTATTGAGTGATCACCATATATATACATATATATCATTAAGTATATATATTTCTTCATATATAGGAAGAAATCGGCCTTTTGCACTTGAACTAGTCTTTCTGTGCCTTCATTCAGAAGTATGAGTATACAATTTTATGGTCATACCTTCAACAATGAGTAACCATTATCCATTGTCTTCTGATTTTTAACCCTACAGTAAATATGTGAAGAAAGCTAATTTCTGTTTCCTTTTCAGTTAGCCAAGTGTTTTTTTCCCTGTTTTATGGATGTTTATACATTTTTATTTTTTTAATTTATTTAAATTTATTTCATTGTATTTTTTCTTAAAAGTTTATGTATTCTTGAGAGAGAGGGAGAAATAGAGTGTGAGCAGGGGAGGAGCAGAGAGAGAGGGAGACACAGAATTCAAAGCAGGCTCCAGGCTCCAAGCTGTCAGCACAGACCCTGACGTGGGGCTCACACTCTTGGACTGTGAGATCATGACCTGAGCTGAGGTAGGATGCTTAACTGACTGAGCCACCCAGGCGCCCCTGTACATTTTTATTTTTAATTTTAGCTGTTTAAATTATGCCATATTATGCCAAAAATATCTTTACATGTATGTCTTCTCTTTTTGCTTGGAATTTGGTCAAATTGGCATGGAATATGTTCAGCTTCCATGAAGGAACATATCAGCTATGGAAAAGTAGGTTCAGTTTACAAATTTGGTTATTGCTTCCATCTCAGCTACCCTTATTTCTTCTTCTGGATGATATATCAGCTTGTTATATTAAGATCTTTACTCTCTCACCTCCATGTACAGCATATTTTCTCTCATTCTCTTTATAATTTGATTCTTTTCTCCCCTGCAAGTTGAGAGAGCTTCATTAATCAGTTCTCAAGAAACTGACGTGACTAGAAACTGTCAATGGTGTCAGTTATGCCCCTAAGTACCACTGATATAGAATTTAGTTTTGCAATGTATTTTTTCTTCTTTGTAATATTTCTTCGGTTCACTCAGTTTACTTTTCTTCTTATCTTAATGTTTCTGAATTTATCTTACTAAATATGCTCAAATTTGTTCCCTCCTTATAGATTTGAGTTCTTTTACAGCATCCATGCACCCTTCAGAGAAGCTGATCCGAAACACACGCACAGCTCAGAGATACTGCAGATTCAGTTCCAGACTACGGCAACAAAGTGAATATCGAAATAAAGCAAGTCAACCACATTTTTTGGTCTCACAGAGCATATAAAAGTTATAGTCACACTATTCTGTAGTCTATTAAGTGTGCAACAGCACTTGCCAAGAAACAAAAGCAATGTACACACCTTAAAAAATTACTTTATTACTAAAAAATGCTAACCATCATCTGAGATTTCAGAGAGTCATTTTGCTGGTGGAGGGTCTTTCTTGCCTCAGTGTTGATGGCTGCTGACTGATCCAGGTGGTGGTTATGAAGGTGGGGGTGGTTGTGGCAATTTCATAAAATAAGACAAAAAATAAATAAAGTTTGCTGCATCAATTGACTCTTCCTTCCATGAACAATTTCTCTGTAGTGTGTGATGCTATTTGATCACATTTCACCCATACTAAAACGTCTTTCAAATTTGGAGGCAATGTTCTCAAACCCTGCTACTGCTTCATCAATTAAATTTATGTGATATTCTAAATCCTTTGTTATCATTTCAATAAATCACTGTCTTCATTCCTCCAAAAAAAGCAACTCATCTATTCGAGTTTTGTGATAAGATTGCAGCCATTCAGTCCCATCTTCAGGCTCCACTTCTAACTCCAGTCTTCTTGCTGTGTCCACCACCTCTGCAGTAACTTTCCACTCTAAAATCTTGAACCTCAAAGTCATCCACGAGGTTGGAATCAGTAAATCAGTACCTTCATTTATTTTCTGGGAGTTTAGAATACATAGAGATTTTTGTGTGTTGTGTCCAATCCAAAATCTTCTATAACAGAATAAACTTTTATTTGATATCGTATCCTAAAAAAGTGGTGATATTTCCTACATGAATATCTGATTAGGGCTGCTTCTGAAGCCAGATCCCTAAGGATACGTGAGTATTTGTATCCCCAACAGCATGCAATTTAATTTTTGAGTGATAATGATTTCAGTGATGCCTACTACTTTGCCAGCAATGTACCTTTGAATTAGAAAATATATTACTCTAGAAGTGCCTGAGTGGCTCAGTCAGTTAAACATCTGACTCTTCATATCGGCTCAGGTCATGAACTCACAGTTTGTAAGATGGAACACCACGTCAGGCTCTGCACTGACAGCATAGAGCATGCTGGGGATTCTCTCTCTCTCCCTCTCTCTCTCTCCCCCTCCCATGCTTGCTCTCTCTCTCTCAAAATAAATAAGCATAAACAAGCATATATATGTATATATATGAAAATTCTTAATCTAAATTTTACTTTGTACTTGGCTTATCAAGAAGTTTTGTTAAGTTACCTTAAACATGAACACCGGGGAACAGAGTTTATGTTTGACATATGAATATAATTCTCAAATAGATCCTAAAAGTTTAAAATCTTTCATCAGTGCAAGAAAAAAAGGCTAATTATTATTCATTAATAGAAGAAAATGAATCTTTAGTATAGCTTCATCCAAGTTTATTCCCTTTATTGAAATGTGCAAAATTGCTTAGGGCATTTTTCCAGAGATGTTAATAAAAATAATTTCAATAGGAGAAGGAAGTCTATATTTGTTTTGAATTTGACCATTTTTTCTGAAGTTGAATATTCTTTTTGTTTAGGATACCGCTTAACATGGAGAAGGAGTAGATACGTTTTGTTGCATAGGTTGGGATGTCAGCTCCCACTGATCTGGGACTCTGAGTGTGGTAGAATAATTCAAATAGTGGGCAAAATGTGTGTTGTGCAGGTGGAAAAGACCATCAAGCTGAATATGACGCCTAACTCATTCACAGCACTCAAATTTATATTTTTTCCTCCAGTGCAAAGCATTTGCGAATAGTTCCCATAAATGTGTAAGTGATGCAAATCATAATGTAATAAACACAGGATGCAGAGAAAACCAGGGATCACAAAGGCCTATCATTCAATTAAGTTATTGTTTAACTCGAGGCTCCATTTCTAAGCAAAAGGCAGACATGCTGTGGAAGTGTAAACCATTTTTGTTATTCATTGAGTAACTGTATGGAAAGATCATAGTTACTTGTGATAATAAACACCTTTTAAAAAGATACATACCTAGTGGGTATATATGGATGTATATACATGTATGCAATGTATACTTGCTTTGTTTAAGGCTTCTAAAATGTAGGAGTTATTGGTTTTCATTTTCAAATCCCTTATGTATGTCTTCTCAGGAAACAAAGATGTCCCTTGCGTCCCATTACCAGTGCCGCCGCCGCCGCCACCACCACCACCACCACCACCACCCATCAGTAGTTGGAATGATTACCTTCACCCATTTTTGGTGGGCTCAGGGATTATATCCTCTCAGATAACTTGTTATGAGTGAGTTAAAGAAATACCCCTCAGCAAAAGTTAGTTTTATAATCATAGCAGTTGATCAGAACTGAATTGTTATAATAACTATACTGGTCATTCATTCATTCAACAACGATTTATTCAGTTCCTACATTATAAATCAGGAACTCTAACAGATTCTTGAGCCCACTGAATTAATGCTTTTGTCATTCTGTTATTTTCACTTCAGGAATCAGGGAGTGACATCACAACATGGCCCAATAAGATGCTCCCACCCAAAGTCCCTCAACAAACAGTAATTTGGGATCCATCCATGGATAAAAGTGCCTTTGTGAGATCTGTGGGATTCAGCACCATACACCAAGGGACCCAAAATGTGTCACACATCTGTGTATCAGATAATAGACATACAGACCTTGGTCCCAGCTTTGGTCACTGCAGTGGCTTGTGAACCATCTCTAGACCCCCTCAGCTGTGATCTGAGAGACCCTGGAGAACACTCGTAGATAATGACCCATGGATGAGACAGCCTTTATGGAAGTCGAGATTGCAAGGAGAAAATTTCCAGCACACCACTGAGGCAAAATAATATGAGTTTGGATGCACTGGAGAGGGTAAGAGAAACAGTTTGCCTTTACCCATGTCACCCTTCCACCAAAGTAGGGCACTTTGTGCCAATAAAGACCATCTCAGCCCATGATTACACCTAAGACAGAAAGTGAGTGTGTGAGTGAGTGTCCATCTTCTCTAGCTGTGTGAGATGCTACAACAGGTTCACTTCTCTCTCACCCAGTCTAGAGTACTGAGTCATGGCTGCATCACTGGAGTGTGAGACGAGGCTGGGAGAGTGGCGGATAGGATTTTCAAAGGGCATTAAAGGGACACAGGTCCTACTTGTTACACTGTAGATTCCAACAAGAAATAAGCATACACGGTACTAGGGATGCCTCATCCATTAACCCCTCAAATGCCCCACAAGCCCAGCAATCTGAGTACCTCATACACACACACACACACACACACACACACACACACACACACACACCGTATGTGTTCCTAATGATGGTGAGAGTGAGTTTTGGTACAGCTAGTGAGCATACACAAAAACCATCCCAAATCTATGGGCCAGGAAGACACCACAAACTTGGGTTTTACCTTCATTCTTGAGAAACCAAAAATGAGTCTCAACACCCAGGTTACTGTGTTGTAGTTTCCAGAGAAGGCATACAAGCTTAAGAATTCTGCCACAAGAGGGAGCAAGAAGCATGGAGCAGGCATATTCAGAGAAAGTCTAAGAAAGCCTCAGAATCCCTAGCAGGTCTAGTAAAAGGTATTCTTCTACTCAAGTCAGTCAGTAAAGACCAGAGGAGATGATTGCTACTTCAAATTCAAGGAACATAGCAATCAAGGAAACACACCATCGAAGGATTACAATAGTCTTCCAGGATCCAACCATAAAGATATGAAGATCTGCAATTTACCTGATAAAGAATTAAAAATAGCTGTTTTAAAGAAGCTCAATGGGCTATAAAAAACAAAACGAAGGGGCGCCTGTATGTCTCAGTCAGTTGAACTCTGACTTCAGCTCAGGTCATGACCTCACAGTTCACAAGTTTGAGCCTCATATCAGGCTCAATGCTGTCAGCGCAGAGCCTGCTTTGGATCCTCTGACCTCCTCTCTGTTTCTCTCCCCCACTCATGCTCTCTCTTTCAAAAATAAATAAAATATTAAAAAACAAAACAAACACACAAAGAAAGATAATTCAGCAAAGTCAGGGAAACAATACATGAACAAAATGACAAGTTTACAAAGAGATAAAAATAATTAAACACAAACTAAACAGAAATTCCAGAAATAAAGAATACAATGAAGTAAAAAATTCAATACAGAATATCAAGAGCAGAATGGATTAAGTAGAAGAAAGAATATATAAAGTAGAAGACAGGACCTTTGAGATTATCCAGTCAAAAGAGAAAAACAACAACAACAAAAATAATTTTTTTAACAGTGAGGGAACATTTATGAACAAGAGAAGACCATCAGAGAAACAATATGCAAATCATTGGAGTTCTAGCAGAAGAAGAGAGGGAGAAAAGGGCAGAAAGCTTATTTAAGTAAATAATGACTGAGGCCTTCCCAAATTTGAGGACAGATTTGGATATGCAAGTTCAGGAAGCTCAGAGGTCCCCAAACAAATGCAATTTAAAGTGATCTTCTCTAAGACACATTATAATGAAACTGTCTAAAATCAGAGACAATGAGAACCTTAAAAGCAGGTAGGAAAAGAAGCTCGTAACTTATAGGCGATCCTCCAGAAGATTATCAAGGGATGTCCTAGCTTAAACCTTACAGGTCAGGAGAAAGTGAGATGAAATATTTAAAGTGCTGGACAGAAAAAAACAGAACAAAACAAAACAACAACAACAACAACAACAAAAAGCAACCAAGAATATTTTTTTCTGATCTAATTGTCTTTCAGAAATGAGGAAGAGATACAACTTTCCAAGACAATATGAGCCTGAGGCCTTTCATCACCACTAAACCTGCCTTACAGGAAATGTTAAAAGGAGTTATTCAAGCTGAAATGAAAGGAGACTAATTAGTAACATAAAAGCATGTTACTTTCACTGGTAAATGAATGGTAGAAAAGACACTAGTAAAGGTAAGCATACTGTCAAATTCAGAATATTCTAATATTGTAATACGGTGGTGTGTTAACCACTTATCTCTGTAAAGGTTAAAAAACACAATATTTAAAAATAATTATAATATAAATACAAATATAATAATTTGTTAGTGAATATACAGTTTTAAAAGAGGTAAATTGTAACATCAAAAATATAAAAGGAGAGAAATAAAAGATTTGTTTTGTATGCAATTGAAGTTAAGCTGTTATCAGTTTAAAATAGACTATCATATCTATGAGATGTTTTATGTAAGCTTCATGATAATTACAAAACAAAGTAGAAATACAAAAGATAAAGGCAATCAAAGTGTACCACTGCAGATAATCATCAAAGAAAGGCAGCAAGAGAGGAAGAAATGAATATGGGAATTATACAACAACCAGAAAACAATTAAGATGATATTAGTTAAATCCATATGCTATCAGTAATTACTCTAAGTGTAAATGGATTAAATTTCCCAATCAAAAACACAGCAAGGCTGAATGGATTAAAAACAAGAGCCAGCTATATACTACCAGTAAGAGATTCACTTCCATTTTAAGGACAAACATAACCTGAAAGTGAAGTGATGAAAAAAGATATTCAATACAAGTGGAAATAAAAAGTGAGCAGGGACAGCTATACTTCTATCAGACAAAATCAACTTTAAATTAAAAATGACAATAAGAGACATTGCTAATTGAGACAAGGTCATTGGATAATGATAAAAGCATCAATTTATCAAGAAGATACAATAATACAGTAAAAAAAGGGGACTTCATTATTCCACTTTCAGCACTGGACAGATCATCTGGACAGAAAATCAATAATTAAACTTTTGATTTAAACTATACCTTGTATCCGATGGTCCAATGGACCTACAGAATATTCTCTAGGACAGATCACATGGCAGGTTACAAAATCTATCTAACCAAATTTAAAAAGACTGAAATAATACCAAGTATCTTTTCCAACCATAATGTTATGAAAATAAAAATCAGTAACAGGAGGAAAACTGGAAAATTTACAAAGGTATGGAGATTAAACAACATACTCCTGAACAATCAATAGGTCAAAAGAGAAATCAAGATAATCACACACACACACACACACACACACACAACTTTGATGAAGGAAATTGAAGAAAACACAAATAAATCAAAAAATATCCCATGCTTACAAACTGAAGTAAATAATGTTGAAATATCTATACACATATCTTGCAGCAAGCAAAATGGAGACACAACATAACAAAACTTACTGTATCCAGCAAAAGCAGTTCTAAGAGGTTTATATAAATGCCTACATTAAGAAAAAAGAAAAATCTCAAATAAACAACCTAACTTTACACCCCATGGAACTAGAAAAAGAAGAGCAAAACAAACCTGAGTCAATGTAAGTAAGGAAATAAAAATATAAATAAAAAATAATTTAAAAAAAAACATGGCATATGAATGAAATAGAGACCAGACAAACAATAGAAAATATCAATAATACTAAGATCTGGCTTTAAAAAAAAAATCTAAGCAAGACTGGAAAACATTTGTCTAGACTAACTATGAAAAAAAGAGACCAAATACATAAAATAAGAAATGAAAGAGGGCACATCACATTTGATCCCACAGAAACAGAAAAAATCATGAGACTACTGTGAACTATTATATGACAAAAAAAATTGGGTAGAATAAGTGGATAAATTCCTAGAAACAACCAATCTGCCAAGACTGAATCCTAAAAAAAAGAAAAGAAAAGAAGAGCAAAGAAAAGAAAAGAAAGAAGGAAAGAAAGAAAAGAAAAGAAAAAGAAAAAAGGAAGAAACTATGAACAGACCAATAACAAGGAAACTGAATCAGTAATCAAAAACCTTGCAACACAGAAAAGCCCAAGGCCATATGGTCCCCCTGGTGAATTCTATCAAGCACTTAAAGAATTAATGCCAATCCTTCTCAACTCTTCCAAAAATTTAAAGAGAAGGCAACTCTTGACTAAGGCAGCATTACCCTGATACCAAACCCAGTATAAATTATATAAGAAAAAGAAAACTAAAGGCCAATAACCCCAATACATCTGTATGTAAAAATTCTCAATAGAATGATAGCAAACCAAGCTGAATAGCACATTAAAAGAATCATACACCATAATCAAGTGGGATTTATCTTCGGTATGTAAGAATTGTTCAACATATACAGTCTGTAAATGTAATACACCACAATAATAGAACAAAAACTTCAAATCATCATCTCAATAATTGAAGAGAAAGCATCTGACAAAACAATATCCTTTCATAATATAAACTCTAAACAACATGGGTATAGAAGGAATATTCCTCAACATAATAAAGGCCATAAATGATAAACTCACAGTTAACATCATATTAAATGGTGAAATGCTGAGAACTTTTCCTCTAAGATCAGGAATAAGACAAGAATACCAATTCTCACAAGTTTTATTAAAAATAAATACTGGAATTTCTAGTCAGTAATTTGGCAAGAAAAAGAAATAAAAGGCATCTAAATTGGAAAAAAAATAAGTAAAGCTGTCTCTATTTACAGATGACATGCTCTTTTGTATAGAAAATCCTAAAGACTCCAAAAAAGCTATTCAAACTAAAACAATTTCAGTAAAGTATGTAGGATACAAAATTAACATACAGAAATTGACTTTTCTATGCACTAACAATGAATTTTCTGAAAAATAAATAAGGGAAATAGTACCATTCAGGGTGGCATCAAAAACAATAAAATACTTAGTAGTAAATAACCCAAAAGACGAAACATCTCTGGACGCTGAAAGCTACAACTTTGATAAAAGAAACTGAAGACACAAATAAATGAAAAAATATCCCATGCTTGCAAACTAAAATAACTAATGTTGTTAAAATATCCATACTACCCAAAGCCATTAATAAATTCAGTGCAATTCCCATCAAAATTCTAATGGTATTTTTCACAAAAATAGAAAAAATTCCAATATGGAACCACAAAAGACAGTGGTAATCAAAATAATCTTGAGAAAGAAACACAAATCTGGAGGAATCATACTTTCTGATTTTAACTATATCACAAAACTATGTTTATCAAACGGTATAGTACTCACATCAAAATACATACACACATGAAATAAATACAGTCCACACATGAAATAAATACAGTCCACAAATAAACACTAGTATTTATGGTCTGATCATCTTTGACAAGTATCCAAGATACTCACTGGAGAAAGCACTTTTTCGTCAATAAATGGTGTTGGGAATATTGGATATTCACATGTAGAAAAATGAAATTGGATACCTATATTATGCTACTCATAAAAATTTACTTGAAATGGATTAAGGACTTAAACATAAGTCTGGAAACCATAAAACTCCTGGAAGAAAACATAAGGACAAAGCTCCTTGGCACTGGTGTTGGCAACAAAAAATTTTTTTAATATGACACCAAAAGCACTAGGAACATAAGCAAAAAGAAATAGATGGGATGAATCAAACTGAAAAATCTTCCATGACACAAAAGGAACAACAAAATAAAAAGGCAGCCTATAGAATGGGATATATGGGTTGCAAAAGCCATCTTTCTAATAAGGGGTTAATATCCAAAATAGATAAGCACCTCATGTGACTCAATAGCCAAAGAGGGGGGAAACACTTTAATTTAAAAAATGGACAGAAGAATTGAAGAAACATGGTTTTCCAGAGACAACATTAAAATAGCCAGCAGGTACATGAAAAGATGCTTGACATCACTAACTGTCTGGAAAATGCAAATCAAAACCTCATGAAATATTGTGTCACACATGTTAACATGCCTCACATGTTAAAAAAGCAATCATCAAGTACACAATAACAAGTGTTGGCAAGGACGTGGAGAAAAGGGAACCCTTTTAGACTGTTGGTGGGACTGTAAATTGGTGCGCCACTACTGAAAATAGTATGGAGTTTCTTCAAAATATTTAAAAAAAATAGAACTACCCTAGGATCCTGCAATCTCACTTCTGGGTATATATTCAAAGGAAATGAAGACAGAATGACAAAAAGATCTCTTCCCTTCCATGTCATTTGCAGCATTCACAATAGCAAAGGTATAAAAACAGCCTAAGTGTCCACCTCTGAATGAACGGACAAAAGAGATATGGTGTATATATAAAATGGAATACTATTCAGCTGTGAGAAGAAAGGAAATTTTGCCATTTGTGACAAGTATAGAACTTGAGGGCATTTTGCTAAGTAAATTAAGTTCCAATGAAGAAAGACAAATACTGTCTGATATCATTTATAAGTGGAATCTTGAAAAGCAGAATTCACAAAACACAGCATAATGGTTGCCAAAGGTTGGAGGCTGGGGGAAGTGGAGAAAGGTTGGTCAAAGGATAGAGAATACCAGTGATGAGTAAATTCTGGGAATACAATGTACAGCCTGGTGACTCTAGTTAATAATACTGCATTATATCCTTGGAAGTCTCTAAGAAGGTAAATCTTAAATGTCTTCACCACAAAAAAGAAATGGTAATTATGTGAAGTGATAGTGGTAGTCTATCCTATGAACTAATCCTACTGTGAATTGTTTTGCAATATATAAGCCTATGAAACTGTAACATTGTACATCTTAACCTGAAACAATGCTTCATGTCAATTATATCTCAATAAATCTGGGGGATAAAAAGTAACTCAAATAGCCAAGTACCACTAAAGAGACTAGAGAGAAACATTACCAGCTTTACAATTTTCTTTGATAGAACAAATCTTTAGAACCCGGTAGGTTTGGGTTCAAATCTAACATCACCATTGACCATCATTGTGAACTTTGGTCATCCTTTGTTTCTTCATCTGTAAAACTGGGATAATAATATCTACCTCACAGGATCCTCCTAAAGATTAAATGGTACAAACACTATAAAAACCCTTAACTTATTTACTAGCAGCAGGTAGAGGGTATTATTCTAAGTGAAATAAGCCAGACAAAGACAAATACCATATGATTTCACTTATATGTAAAATCAAAAACCCAAACAAACAAAAAAGCCCAACCCATAAATACAGAGAACAAATTGGTGGTTGACAGAGGGGATGGGGCTGGAGGGTTGGGCAAAATGGGTGAAGGGGGGCAGGAGGTATAGGCTTCCAGTTATGGAATGAGTAATTCATACAGACGAAAGTTTTAGTGTAGGGAATGTAGTCAATGGTATTATAATAGTGCTGTACAGTGATAGATGGTAGCTACATGTGTGGTGAGCACAGCATGACATAAAGAGTCGTCCAATAACTATACTGTATACCTGAAGCTAGTATAACATGGCACGTCAGCTATGCTTCAGTTAAAAGAAAAGAAATGTAATTTCTTTACCCCATACATACATGTTGTCTCTTTCCTTGCATCTTTTAGAATAGACACAGTTAAGGGACTTGAAGAGAGTCCCACAGCATTCCAGTGGTAAGTGCAGAAACAGGGTAGGTCACATCTCTCAGTACTTGGGAGGTTTCTCCATGCCAGGTTGTTAAACCACTAAGAATAAATATATAACATATATTTCTAACATTCCAATTGATGCAATAATTTTTTAAAGTATGCTACAACATAAGATACAGAAAGCAATTAGAGTTGGCTAGTTAGGGAACCATCCATCTCTTCTCAAGTTATTTTCATATGGTAGGAGGCTGTTGTAACACTCCTGGCCTTTTCCTTACTTGTTCACTTACTTAATATTCCCAGATGGGAGGAGGTATGATTTACTTGAATGGTGAGTTCAAGAGCAAGAACTCAGCAAGGGTGACTCATCTTCTCCCTCCCTTCTCGCCATCTGGCAGAGAACATACGCACTATGTTGTTTTAGGTCTAGTGATATAACACACCTTTATCCCTTCGCAGGGAAGCCCATACTTCTCCAGCACTTGCTGTAACTAGATGGAGAAATCTAATTTTGGCATTCAGTATCTGAAGACTCATTTTTCTCATAAACCTAAGCCACATTTTCCTAATCCAGTATGACCAGTAATTGAATCAACAGTTGTTTGATTTTTTTCTTAATTTTGATGTTCATTTATCTTTTCAATGGGATCAGAATCCACATGGGAGAAAGTGATACTTTAAATTAGGTCCCTTCAATCCACAGCAATGGTGACCAGAGACAGGAATTTTCCTAACAACTTTAGGAACATATAGTTGAAGCCATGAATGGAAATTGTTCACTATTACTTCTCAACAGTATACCAGGAAGTGAGCCATTGGTTGTGATCAGCCTGTGGATACCCTCTGTTCAGAGAGGTAGTATACATGAGTGGATATTTCTTGCAAATTGAAGAGAACTTGTAGTTCACAGATATCCTACAGTAAAAATGTATCTGGATGCCTGGTACAGACATTGATTTACAACTCAAAGTTAGATAAATTTTTTCACTGATTTTTATTTTTGTCAAATGCTAGGAAAGCAGGACATTCTCTCAGAGCACATACCGACCATTTCACCAAAGAGAATACAGTGGAGTCCTTCCAGAAGCACTGGGGAGCACCCACAACCTGATTATGTAAATCGTTTTGTAGAAGCTAATACAAATATTTAACTTCAGAGGATTCAGCTTCAAAAACTTTAAATAATTAACAAATAGGATTAAGATCAACCCTGACAATTTCAATATTGGGTTTTGCATCCCTGCATTCAGTATTAGGATTTAAAAAAATGAGCCAAGTTGCCAGAGCCAACAGAGCAGGAATTCACAAATATTTTACAGACCTGTAAAAGACCAGCTGCTAGTATTTCTTTCACCGACAACTTCAAAAATCTCCATCATGAGGAAAATAATACTCTGTGTTTGCGAGAGATGTGGAAATGTCTTTCACAAGAGCATGTGACACAAAGATTCATTTTAGGAAATGACACAGAGCAAGGTTTTCATTACATGGCATCAGTCATCCAAGAGTAATGTACTGTGTTAAAACCAACATTGGGCTGCCATTCTTTGGAATTACAGTTATTTAAAGAACATTTCATAACAGTGGTGTAGGGTATCTTGTCATATCTTTATATCTACCAGCACAACAGATCCACAAGATTTGAAGAAGTACTGTAAGGAAATATAGATCGACTCAATTAGAATTTGGCTCTCATGGAAAATAACTTCTGAGAAATGCACCATTATGATAGACTGAAGCCAGAGAACTCCCACAAAAAAATAAAGGAGGAAGTGATAACTCTTCCATTATTAAGAAGAAGGTGTGGGATAAAGATGATAACAAAGTCTGCTCTATTTTTTTTTATTTTTTAACATTTATTTATTATTGAGAGATAGAGAGAGACAGAGTATGAGCACGGGAGGGGCAGAGAGAGGGGGAGACACAGAATCCAAAGCAGGCTCCAGGATCTGAGCTGTCAGCACAGAGACTGATGCGGGGCTTGAAGTCACAGATCATGAGATCACGACCTGAGCCAAAGTCAGATGTTTAACCGACTGAGGCACTCAGGTGCCCCAAGTCTTCTCTATTTTGAATTACTATAGAAAAAATTTTTTAATAAAAATCTTTTATTATGAGATTATACTATAATTTGCTCTCTTCATTTATTTTTTATCTCTCTTCTAGTATTATCTCATCACAGAGATTTTCCCTGACCCCTTTATCCAAAATGTATCTTGGCCCAACTTTCAACCACCATCCTTATCTCCTATACACTTAGTATCCTTAAACTCTTTTAATTGTCTTAGAACCACTTCTTACTAATATATTATAGATCTTTGTTTTCTGCCTTCTACCAGAAGAATGTGAGCTTTATAAAACATTGGTTCAATGCTATGTCTTTCGTATGTAGAACAATCTTGGTATGTAGTAGATGTTAAACATAAATGCACTGAAAAACTAAGAGAATGAAAGCTATAGGCTCTAGCCTTTATCCCCCTGAGAAACATTTTCAGATATGGACAAATGATAGTATATAGGCTTCTCTGATCCACTGATTTTGTTGAAAAAACAAACAAAACAAAAATATCTGGACATTATTCTTGGGATATTAGCATCCCCAGACAGCACTTGCCCATCATTAGGTAATGTATTGACTGACTTTCCCACCTAGTCTCAGGAAGCGACATCACCCTATTGCCTACTGAACTTGCCTTTAAACAATGTCTCTCTCCTTCCAACATAAGGGTTTTGATAAGCTTCCTTGTTTGGCTGAATTATGAGTAAGCCTGACCTCACCGTAGAGACCTACAGACATCAAATAACCTGCTTACTCTCATATACCTGGAGATGGTAAAAGCATAGACTCTTAATAGTGCCTTTGATGACAAGAGTCTGGCATGTGCCTGTGCATTCAAAAGAGTAGCTTTGGTTGATAACAAGCCATATCATGATGCTAGTGGTTAAACTTCAAGGTTTTTTTCTAGAATATTTGATAAAGTAGGCCTTCTTCCATTTACTAAAATTCTCCTATTAGAATATAACTGTTAAGATTATGAATTAAGCACTGGGGTAATGTATTTTTAACTAATCTTGTGCATATTCACATTTGAATTCACAGAATTCACTTTCCTACATTCATTGATTTTTCACTTTTTATCTATTTTGATGTCAAATGAATAAAATTTCACTCATTTTTTTCCTTAAAAAGAACTACTACTAAGGTCATTGATTTATAAGAGCGAATTCCTTTCTTCTGGTCCCAATCTGGTTTCTGCTGTAGTTGACATGGGATTTATATACTATCCCTGATGTGCTTAACATCCTCTTGGACTCTTGGTTTCCAAATTTATGTCCAGGAAAACTCAGTTTCTAGAGCCGTACAGTCCTCCAGTGAGGCCTCAGTGAGGCCATGGGGAATAATGCACAAGAAAGATCTCTCTAGAAGGCACATAAGGATTATAAGACTGGCTAACCAATGAACTTATTGCACTGCAAAGCTAGAATTCTATTCCTGCCTCCAGGATTTGGTATGCACTAGCAATCAGTGATTTCTGCTGGTTTCCCATTCTCTCTGTTCCTGAATAGTGGTCTCTCTTTAGTTTCATGTACCCTATTTTTTTCTCTGTTGTTCTGTATTGTGGGAGTTGGGAGAGATAACTTGTCTTCCAAGCTTATAAGTGCTAAGCCATGAGAAGCAGCCATGTCTGAGCCTGTTGGGGATGATGGCATCACCAGACGTGATTATAGGATGAGGCTTTGAGGTATGCTCCTTTGGGGAAGAAATTAATGCACACCACAAAATGTATAAAAGGGTATGTATAAAAGAAGAATGTATAAAAGAATGGTGCAATGGATGTTGGACAGCCAAAAAGATGAACTATACTTAATTATCTCTACTAGAGGCAACAAAGCTAAATTATTTATAATCCTAGCCTCTTTTGCAGCTAAGGGGGAAACCATATGACTCAGTATGGGCCATTGTGATGTAAACACAAGTTCCTAAGTTGGGATTCTGGGAAAGCTTTTAAAAGGACACAATCAGTCAGAATGATCCATCAGCTTCAGATTCATTTGTTTTTCCTGGTTAAGATAGGGGTAGAGTATCTGGGCTTTAGAAACAACATATGGGTGAATGTCACCCATAAAGAATGGCAGAGAAGATCTTGATCCTGAGGGCTTTTGCCCTTCACTGCCTATCTACAGCCTTCTTATTAATAAGAAAATAAATACCTACAAGATTAAACTATTCTTAGCTGTTTTTTTTCCCCTCAGCTCTTTTTATGCTTACAGAGACATATGATTTTGTTTTAAATACACTGAAGTTGGCAAGAACAGGAACAGCCAACATTCTTAATCCAGAGCAATCCAGTAGCAATCCCAAGAGATGGACCAAATGTTAAAAATTCAGAATAAGGAAGAAGTTTTATTCAACTTGATTCTCTAACACCTAGCACAGTGCCTGATACTTAGCAGGTAATAAAAATGTTTGTTGACGTTATTTATTATATTTCTCAACTATTTTGTAATGACATACTACTTAAAGCAAACATTAGAATTCATAGAAGGTTCAGTAGCAAATTTGAATTTAATGAATAACAACAGTCATTGAATAATTAACATTTATTGAATTCTTAGTGTAATCTAAGCACTGTGCTAAATTCTTTGTGTATTTTTTAAGATTAATTCTGATAGGCATCCTTAGTTCAATAACATAAGTACTATTATCAGAAAGTTTAGGAGATATTTAAATTATTTAGCCAAGGCCACACATCCAGGGGGTATCAGAACCAGAATTCAAGGCCAAGTTTATCTCTCTCCAAACCTACACTCAACCACTATGTATTGCTAGAATATTCTAAATCTCTCTTCAAAGGAGCATTTCCTTTGACTCCTAAAAACTCTTTCTGACAGAACAGAAAGTATACAGAAAATGTTAGTTTGTGTTAATGGCTATACATTATTAATCAATTTCCACTTACTGGATGATTTATTGTTTGATTCCTCTTAGTTGACAAATCAGTTGAATTTTTCATATGCATACATTGGAATAAGTTAGCTAGAGCGATTCCCTGGGAGAGCTTTGTGCTCACTCCAGGTTGCTATTGGGAACTTAGATTATTTGCAGCATTTTTGCTTTAAAATCCTTGCATCTTTAAAATGTAGCACCACTACCTGCATGGTAGGATATTGATAGGAACAAGGATGTGGGAGGCGATTCGGTAGATACTTAAATGGCAAAAAATATAGTGCAAGTTTCACACACCCTGGAGACTGCAGGTTTATATGATAATAAATTATAGTTATCACCAGGACAAAGGGGGAAAAAAAGCCATGAAATCCAATAGCTCAGTGAGAAATCTGCTAATACAGGTGGTCAAGCTTGTTCCATTTCATTGTCAAAGGGAGGCTATTTATTTGCTTCTGGGTAGTTAAATTACAGACCCATTTACTGCTGAAAGTTTTCTAGTACGCAGATGTGGATCTACAGCTCTGGGCTTTAGATTCAAAGTCTGAGAGAAAAATAGAGGAATAGGAATTGACTCCACAGACAGCATAATTGATAAAGTGGAAATCTTTCAGCAACTCCAGAAGTAAAATAAATTTTGAATATTCTGATTGGAATCTCCTTACATTGAACATTGGGCACAGGCTAAGGAGGAAAATGCTGGCCATAATGAATATTTTTTTAGAAGCTCTTTAAAATATATTCCCTTTGACAGCCTCCTGTTTAGGTAAAAATTCAGTGTTTGGTGTATATGTCTGTAAAAGGGTGAGATAGAGACAGAGATTCCTTGGGTACCACAATGCTCATAAACAGAGAGAAAATAGTCACAATGGCTCCTCAGTAGCTATAAAATCAATGCCAACTTTCCTTGCCCATTGTGCAAGATGATTGGGACTTTTATCCAACAAGTAACACTACACATATATTTATGTATATATATAATTTTTCTCAGAACATTTCCAAAACTTGTTAGTCCATCAACAAAATAAATCAAAGATATTCCAATAACATTATTTTTCATCAGCATTTTATAATGATTTTCTTGTCAGTTGCCTTTCAGTTCATTTGCATGTCTCCAGCAACTATATTTTGCCACTTGCTTCCTGGGTATAAAAAGTGTTTGGTTAAGTTGCCAGGTAGTTTGACTCCTTTGCCAAGTAACCTTTAAACCAAAACATGTGTATAATTCTTTAATTAATTACAAATAGTAATTTCATCTATCTGAGTTTATGGCCAGATTGGAAGCTTCCAGGCACACTCTTGATGAGGAATACATTATGCAGCTGAAAGAATTCAAACTCTAATTTATACAGCCTTGAAGAACAACTAATGTGTTATAAAAGGGCTTTGAGTCCACTAACATAATCTATGTGGGAAGTGATCTACAACCAAAGATTAGCAGATATGAGTGGCATCAGCTTGCTAAGACATCTGAAGATGAAGAAAACCAAATATCCTACCTCTGGGCATCTCATGGTGAAACTGGAAAACATTATCAGGGATGTTTGCCATCACAACAAGATCAAATGACTGGACATTTGATGACTTGGTCTTATGGGGATAGTTAAGGGTAAGGGTATACATGAAAGGGTATACATGAATATGGCCCAAATGCACTAGGTCTGAATTTCAAGATCCATTGGTGCTTTAAGCTGACTTTTGAAAATCCAAAGACAAATTCATTCAATAACAGGAATCAGAAAATTATTTTAAACTTTTAGTTGCATAAGGCCAAAATGACCATTAATTTGAAGCAAATATGTATCAAGCATCTATATGCTATAAATGATTGTCTTAAACTTTTTATTTGAAAATAATCATAGATTTATATCAAGTTGTAAAGATAGTAGAGGGAGATCGCATTCACCCTTCACCTAGTTCCCTCCAAGTTTACAGCTTTCATAATTATAGCAAAAATGTCAAAATCAGAAAACTGACATTGATATTCGTGTATAGTTCTATGCCATTTTATCATACATATAGACTCTTATAACTACCACTGTAATTAGAATTCAAAACTATTTAAAATAATCTTATTTATTTTCTTGATTATAAAAATGCGTTATGATCTCAGAGATAAAGTTTCAGACTACTGTTTTACAAAACAATAAGTGTATATTGGAAGTTATTAATATCTAGGAAATTATTATCCAGTAAAATTAAACATAAAGGTCAAAGTAAAGTTTTAGCAATACAGACAATGTATGCTTTAAAAATTATTTTTGAGAGAAAGACATGCAAGCAGGGGAGAAGCAGGGAGAGAGAGGGAAACACAGAATGTGAAGCAGGCTCTCGGCTCTGAGCTGTCAGCACAGAGCTAGACACGGGGCTTGGACTCCAGAACCGTGAGATCATGACCTGAGCTGAAGTCGGAGGCTCACCTGACTGAGCCCCCCAGGTGCTCCCAGATAATGCCTGCTTTAACTGAACTCCTTTCCCTGCACAGATCAGACAACCTTGTGATTCAGCCATCAGCTTTCCTCAACATGACAGTAAATAATATTTTAGCACTGTTTACCAATGACAACTTGATGCACATTGTACTACTCCCAAACTCTTTACTGATGAAAGCCCTAGACACACACACACACACACACACACACACACACACACTCTTCCTTTTTCAGGCAAAACAGAGCACTTCACAAGTGCCCTTAAAGTGCTAATGAGGTCGCCATAACAAAAAAGCATATTAATAAATACAAAGAAACAATGAAGTAAACCAGCCAGGATTTTCCAAGCCAAACCTATTATAAGTTTTCTTGCCTTCACTAACAAGTAAATGCAACTCAAATCATTGCAGACTCCAGTTCTGATTCAGCTCACAGAAGTGGAAAAAATATATGATCACAAAAGAAAAAAAATCTAAACACCAATCTTACCTTAGCCATCTGTGCCTGCACGCCATTTGCCTTAAGAGATGCTACTGCTTTCTGTGCAGCTGCAGGACTATCAAAATCCACAAAACCGTACCCTGTGAAAACACAAAACCCCTCATTAGGACTGTGTCTCGATCACACCAGGGGAAGACATGTTTGCTGCCACCCTTGCATTCATAACTGTTGGAATAACCATAACAGCCTTAACACGTAAGGAGAGAGACCACAATATCATTAAAAGTAAAATCGTATTTCTCTTATTTTCTGGAGGTTGCGTATGTAGTCAGCAGTTTGATTTGGGCTAACTGGATGAGTAAGGTAATACATGATTTACCACGACCCTCTTCAATGAATTTGTGGCAAGGATGAGGAACACAAAATGCTGAAAAAGACAGAAATGTCTATGGCTGAAGTTAATTTTCAAAACCTCAAAAAAGCTGATGTCAATAAAAGCCTTGATAGGTCTACTTATTAAAGTGGTCACATGCAACCCCAATGGTATGTGGCACCCAGTAGGCATTTCGTATATAAATGTATGTTGACTGTGTGAATGAATGAAGGTTGTGAATGAGAGTTAGGGTCTCAACCCAGTTCCGGGTGATACAGAAGCCCATGCTAACTCACCATAGAACCTTGTCTCACTTGATGACAACATTTTTTAAATTTAAGTTTATTTATTTATTTTCAGAGAGAGAAAGAGAAGAGAGCATGCACAAGCGAGCAGGGGAGGGGCAGAGAGAGAGGGACTGAGAGAATCCCAAGCAGGTTTCACACTGTCAGCACGAGTGTGGTGTGGGGCTTGAACCCGCAAACTGAAAGATAATGACCTGAGCCCAAATCAACAGACACTTAACTGACTGAGACACCCAGGAGCCCCTCGATGACATCTTAACTAAGCCATTTTCACTGTTAAGTGATATGTGATAGAATAATTTAACAGATAAATATTCAAGCTTCTTTTTTTAAAATTGTTTTTAATGTTTATTCATTTTTTGAGAGAGTGAACACGGGAGGGACAGAGAGAGAGAGACACACAGAATCAGAAACAGGCTCCCATCTCTGAGCTGCCAGCACAGAGCCCAATGCAGGGCTTACACTCAAGAACCATGAGATCCTGACCTGGCCAAAGTCGGATGCTTAACTGATTGAGCCACCGAGGCGCTCCTCAAGCTTCTCTTAAAAATAATTCAAAAAGCAACAGATGTCACGTATTTGTCACTGGAGTATAATCTGAAAATGGCACAGGCGTCCTACTGTTCTCTGCCCTTGTGCCCATGTGAGTGCATATACACAGTGAAGCCGGGGAAATAGCTCGAATCAATGAAACAGAGTCAATGAAAAGGGGATTCTGTATGACCGTAAACGAGCTGATATTAGTCTGGGGTTTGAGCCTAACTGTAATGTCAGATGCCCTAAGAATATCTCAAAATTAAAAAAGCTCAGGGATGAGTAGCTTGATTTGGCATGTCTAAATAGCCCATCATGTGTATCCTCTTCTTATATGTTGGGCACAGATTTGCTCTGTGCCCTCATGCTTGTCCCCAGAAGTTTGGAGGTGAGCTGCTGATGCAAGCCTGCTAACCGTGCTCTGGGACCCACCCTGCCATGACCGAAGGAGAGCGCAAGGGAATTCAATTACCAACTTGTTTCTTTTAATTAACTTTTTAATTTTCTCCCCTCGAATCCCTTCTTCTTTTTCTCCCTCCCAGCATGGTATCCCAAAATGAACTTGTTACACAGCAGTGTACCATAAAATGCTCTTGAAAAGCTGGGCAGAAAAGCTGTGAAGTTTGTGTTTCTAATCCAAAGGGAAGCCTGCTCTGTAAGTACTGTTAATTCTTCTCTTCCCACAAAATTCAAACTATGTGAGTAATAGGAGTACTACCACCCACTGTGATGAGTCAGATAGAGGGAATAAAAGCAGAAAGAGAAAGCAGGGGTGGGGAGAACAAAATAAGTCAAGAAGTAGAGTCAGAGGAGCAGAAGGTAAGACTAAAATGTAGATACTGTCTGTTATGTACCAAGTATTGTCCTGTGTGTTGACACGGAGATAGCTGGTGAAATGATAACTTCATGTATCATTGGCCTCGTGCCCATTCATGATATATGAAGAAACAGAGGCTCAAGCCAGATGGCACAACTAACCACTAAATGTCAAACTGCCTAATTGGCAAGTCCAGGATTTGAAGCGAAGTCCACAGAAGCCCTTCCCAAACGCACCACACAATGAACTACTTTATAACACCACTGGGCACATTCCTTACAAGAGCCTCTGAAGCCTACCAGGGAGAGGACACAGTTCTTGAAAACTCCTTGATTTTGAAGTTAGGACATAGAGCAAAGCAGTTCCACAAGTGGATTCAATGCAGTTCATTTAGTCTGTATGTTTATTAATGGAGTGGTTGAATTCTCAGTAGAACTGGCAAAGCAAGATTTGACAAGGCACCCCCTTCCACTATATGCTTTGGTCAGTTATCCTTATCCATTCACACACTCATTCTTTCATTCAACAATGAAATTCTGGGGTACCTGGGTGGCTCAGTTGGTTGGGTGTCTGACTCAAGCTCAGGTCATAATCTCATGGTTCATGGGTTCAAGACCCACACCCAGCTCTGTGCTAACAGTACAGAGCCTGCTTGGGATTCTTTCTGTCTTTTTTCTCTCTGCCCTTCCCCTGCTCATGTGTGCTCGCTCCCTTGCTCGTTCTCCTTCTCCCTCCCTCCCTCTCTCAAAAAAATAAAGTTAAAATATTCTTTAAAAATGGGATTCTATTTCGGGGATTTTACCAGGCACATGGTACATAGCAGTTAAAAAGAATAGTCCCACTTCTCACCCTTATGCATTTTTAGAGTTGAGAGATGGACAGAAACAAATAACCATACAAACGAATCTATGATTACCAAATGGCAGGCCTTTCTTAAGAAATGAAAGCACATAATACAGAATCTAACTACTGATTGTTTAGTATTGAAAGTCCTAGGGAAGCAGTGGCCTGAAATGATTTGTGTTTCTTAAAATATCCCTCCAACTGGCTTGGGCTGCAGACTGAATTGTTTTGGAGAAGGTGGGCAGCAGGAGCGGCATCAGGAGAGGAGTTAGGGGCTGTTACATCAACCCAGACAAATGGCGGCTGGCGATAACATGGTGGCGATGAAATGGATGATCTGAATTATATTATAGAGGCAGAATTAGCAGGACTTGATGACAGACTGACTGGGTTGGAAGTAGGGGGGATATAGACAACAAGGATTACTACGGATTTTTTGGCACAGGCCACTGGGTGGGTGGAGATGTGATTTACTGATGTGGGGAGCCTGGAGGAGGATCCAACAGGGGAGAGGGAAAATTAAAATATCGGTTGAGTCAGAAATGCTTGTGAGATATCTAAGTAAAAATGTCAAGGAGCCGTTGGATATATTAGGCTAGTGCTCAGAAAAGAGGATAGGATGGGAAATATAAATTAGGAGGTCAATGGCATACAGATTTACAGAGATGGAAAGAGACAAAAATGCCTAGTGTAAGTAGAAACCAAGGGCCCAAGTTCGGAGCTTGAACAACTTCGGCATTTCGATGTCAGGCAGGGACACGGGATTGCAGAGAAGGCTGCAGGAGAATCAGAGAGGGAGAAGGGAATGGAAAGGGGAGAGGATGTCTCAAGACCTAGGGGAGAAGCTGTTCCAAGAAGGAGAGGGAAATCAACTGTCATGTGCCATTGACAGTGTAAGCAAGATGAGAGCTTTCAAGTGTCCAGTGTGCTTAGGAACGTGAGTGTCATGATCACTATTTGCTTCAGGCAAGTGCTAGGGACTGAGGCCTGTTGGGTAGTTAAAGAGTAACAGCGAAGAGGAGGAGGTAGAGAGAGTGCTTGCACCTCTCCTTATCTTGCTAGGAAGGAGAATTAAGAGATGGTCAGCTAGAGAGTGATACAAGGTCAAAGGAGCTGTTTTGGTTTAAGATAGGAAATATCAAGGCTTTTAATTTTTTTTTTAATGTTTACTTAGAGAGCTAGCCGAGGACAGGCAGAGAGAGAGGGAGACACAAAATCCAAAGCAGGATCCAGGTTCTGAGCTATTAGCATAGATTCTGGTGTGGGATTCGAACTCACGAACTTCAAGATCATGACCTCAGCTGAAGTGAGATGCTTAACCGACTGAGCCACTCAGTCACCCCAGGAGATACCAAGGCTTTTAACCTTAGCTGCACACTAGAATTTACCTTGGGAGATTAAAAAAAAAATACTAGTGTCCATTTCCCCAGGAAAGTAAATCAATATCTTTGGTACTGTGGCCAGGTATTTACACACACGCGCGCACACACATATGCACATGTGCATACACGCACACACATGTACAAACTGTGCATGTGTGTATGTGCACATGTGTGTTCCTCAGGTGATTTCAGTAGGAAGCCAGGGAACTACAGAGTATATGTTCAAACTATTCAACAAATACTTATTTGTTGTACCCACAATAGGGCTATTCTTGGCAATTTCAAATTGGGATAGGGATGATCAAGGAGACAGCAAGAGATCAAAACCTTAGGAGGGCAAGAGGATAATTTATAGAATAATGTTCCTGAAAAGTGATGGAGTGAGAGAATCTAGAACATATAAGAAGTGCTTCCCTTACTAAAAGAGGGATCTTTGGGGGCACCTGGGTGGCTCAGTTGGTTAAGCATCCAACTCTTGGTTTCTGCTCAGGTCATGGTCTCATGGTTTGTGAGTTCAAGCCCCATGTGGGGCTCTGCACTGCCAGCGCAGAGCTTGTTGGATATCTTATGTCTCCTTTTCTCTGCCCCTCCCCTGTTCACTCTCTATCTCTCTCTCTCAAAATAAATCAATAAAGAGGGATCCTTCCCTTTACTCATTGCAACTTGAAGGGAAAAAAAAGGTCACTCTTGGTTAATCAGTGTTATTTATTATATGTACCCAGTTACTGGGACTGTACTTAACGCATAGCATGTGCTTCATAAATATTTGTCAAAGTTAATTAAAAGCATGTGTAAAAGATACTAAGACTTCACAGACTAGAGTGGGAATGAACTGATTAAAATGTCTATTAATACATTTTTTACCATAAAGAACAATATAATGCCAAATGGTCCCAGTCTGGCTTAGCCATGCTGCCACCCAGTCAGGCAGCCATGGATTCCAGGACTCTGCATCTCTGTTCCAGCGTGGCTTCTCCTCTGGCCTCCTCCCCTTCCTTCACCCCGGAATGCATTACACAGGATATTACAAAATCACAATGCTGATCTCCAGGGCTCAGCTCCAACCCAAACAGAAGAAATCTCTGTGAGGGCATGAGACACCTGAGCTTTCTCTGAATCAGGGAGGGAATGAGTGAACTTTGAGAAGAATGTATTTCTAGAGCCATCATGCCCGCAAGGAGAGAGAGTGGTGCCTTTGCACAAAACATCTCCTCTACAGAAAGTTCCACAACAATAGGGGTGCTCAGATCCCGTGACACAAAGCTGTAAAGAAAGAAGAAGCCACCAGATATGAGATACTTGACGGAGCTATGTGTTTTCCATACATATATATTCAATTTCACTAATTGAAATGAAAGCTCAGAGGTTAAAATGTCTCCAGCCACCCTGGAAAACACTCCAACTGTATAAATACACATTGCATTCCTGACGGTACATATGACGTGTAACTAGGAGAACAGAATGAAATGCAAGGCTGCTCCTAGAGAATAATGACGCATTCCCTGCAAAATAAAGCGACTTCAATTCGGTTTCAATTTGCTTTCCTTGATGACAAATAATCAAGCCTGGGAACACAAACCCCCACACCTACATCTGGGGAAGGGCAGGGTAAGGAGATTAGTTCAGCTCCAGCTAATAATGCTTTATGGTAACCACTAAAATCCTCGAGAAAACGCTGGTGAATGGTAAC
This sequence comes from Hyaena hyaena, assembly GCF_003009895.1. NCBI lineage: Eukaryota > Metazoa > Chordata > Mammalia > Carnivora > Hyaenidae > Hyaena > Hyaena hyaena. The sequence goes on from NW_024081744.1 coordinate 514,444, forward strand.
CGTCGGAAACCCCAGCCCAAGTGGCTGGAAGTACACCAGTCTCACTCCAATTACATAATTAAGCTTGGCAGCAGGTTCAAATGAATTAAAACTGAATGTCACTGTTTTCTCTACACACCCCTGTCCTTGTTTTTCTTCCTTGTCAAGGGGAGAAGGCCAGTAGTTCTGCAATTAGTGGGAAGCAGAGCAGTGAGAAAGAATCAACTCCACGCTAATTAGGTCATTTGCCAAACGCGCTCATTCCATTGGCAGATATAATCAATGCTTTCCTGAAATCCTTTAAACTTGGTGTGTTAATTTAAAGTTTTGCTATTTTTATTGCTCTACACGCCCGGTGACTTAACAGAAGAAAGAAAAAAAATGTTTATGTATACACGTAGAAATTGTAACTGAGTTCTACGAACAATGGATTGGCCCAGAGGGTTCTGGTTTCCTTTCCTTTAGTGTATTTGTAGGCAACTTCTCGGTGACCTTTGCCATTCAACCAGACCACTGCGTGGCAATCTATTTGAATTGTGCTAAAAGTCTCTTTACCAACCTCAATAGCCTATTTTATACTTCTCTGGTACTGCTAGCTTTTTACATTTTCTATTGCAACTGCTTACCTATTAACCTTCACTGGGATTGTACTTTATATGCTGTGGGGAGGGGAATGTTAAAACTTGATTTCCTGGTTTGGATCCGTGGTGCCATCTCATCAGCTGAGAGAGACTTGCTCTGAGAGTGAACTGTACACTACATTTCACAACGTTTGCATTGCTCTTCCTCTTCAGAATGGCTGTCATAAAAGCCCACTTGAAACACAGATGGCTTGATGTAACAACCAACTTCTTTCAAAGACGATCCAGCTGTGAGTCAAATGTGATTTTTAAACAAAGTAAGTGAACACTTTGTCTAGGAATTACACGTTCAAGTGAAGATCTACTCAAATATAACAGTGAAAGTGTTTAAGAGTTGCCCTCCCATAAATGCCTCCTCCTTTCGGTTAGACTTAACAATAATCTGTGGCTGTCGTCTGAGGTCAGAGCAGAAAACCTGAGCTTCAGGGAGGGAAGGTGAGCTACAGGAAGGGAGGAAGGCTTTGCAGGCTTCCTATAGGTCTTGTGGAGTCTGGGTGCCTCCTTGTCTCGCATGTCTGCTAATTTCTCCCGCATCCCTAAAATGTTGAGTGATGGCTGAATGTCTTTTCTTAATATTGTACTTCCTAAGTTTCTGCACTATGTGATCAAAGAAGGGTATCAGAGCAGCAGTGATAAATTCTTGACGACTTGTATACTGATAATACTAAATTAGCCAGAGACCCTAGTCATTACTTCAGTATCTTCTTTGCAGTGATTAGTATAATGAAGCAAGGGTACTACAGAGTAGTACCATAATAGCCATTTGGCATAACTCAGATATGTGAAAACAAAGGCAAAAGATAAATCCTGCTGGAATGCAAAAGCTGGTGACAAGAATGCTTATTTTGAGGGAAGGAAAATCTAAGTCATTAAAATTTGAAATCACCTATGCTTTGAAACATCCTCAGAAAGTGATCTGGAATGGTTTTACACCAAAAAAAAAAAAAAAAGCTCTGTGTGTACTTCCTCTGCAAAGGGCTGTGGCCCTCAGACACTTAGCAAATAGAGGTAAATAAGAAGGGGAACAGTGTCCTTTATACAGTAAACAGATTGCTTCAGTATATTCCCCTGATGTTTGAGCTTAATTACCTAAACATTCTGATATTCCAGTGCCAGAAACACTAAAATGAGACATCAGTGTTTGGAGCAGGATTTACCGTTATGAGGAACATTTTTGAATCATGATGTGACTTTCCTATTACTTAATTTACTAAACATCTACTACGTGCAAGAAAGATAGCTCACTAGATGCTGCAGGGAAAACAAAGACACTCTAATGAGATCCTGCTCGTCAGGCAGTTTAATGGTCTAGTCGGATAGATAAGGAAATTTCAATACCACAGAGAGTCTTCTTACACACAGAGGGTTATGTTAGGTGAGCATATGCAAAATGCTATGTTTTCCTTCAGTATAGTATAGGTGGTTTTTTGTCTGCACTTCTGTGCATTGATTCTCAGTGCCTGATTCAACATGCCCAAACTCCTTCAATGAGTTGCATGATGGCAAAATTACCCACATTCTAAATTTATGTATGTATGTATTATTCTACCTCTCTGTTGGACAGTTTTTGTGCACAGCAGAAATGAATTAAATTGAATACAAATGAATTATGGAGAGGATTCGGCACCACATAAAAAGTGAAAGGAAAATGCTAGTATTCTAACATGGCAAACATTTCTTCCAGGTGGGGGCAAGCTCAGTACATTTTGGGCACAAATGACAAAAGGGAGCATCAGGAAAAGAAATTAGGTCCCAAATGGCATTTCCCGGCAGAATAGAACAATTAAGGAGACTGGCAAATTTAGGGAGCAAAGTACTTAGTAGTATGCCACTTAAAAATGGGACACTTTCTCATCCCATTTATGTTGCACAGAAAGTCTTATTAGACCAAACACAAATTCAAATCCCAAAACTCACTTCCCCACCCACCCCATTCAATTGATTTTTAAACGAGAGAAATTGCTTCTTTATACTGAATAAAGTCAAAATTAAGATCAGGATCGTCATTTATGGGCTTAGAGAGATCACTACGCTTTATTAAGATTAAAGAAATTCACTGATTTGCCAAGATCTTCGACTGGACCAAACCATTATTTTATTATAATACTGCAGAGATTATGGGAGCAGTCTGAGTGGCTGGAAATGGGCATATTAGCCTCTGTGAATCATCTTGCAAAGCTTTCCTTTGCTAACAGGCAGTGCTCAAGGATACACAGAAAATACAGTCTTGTCTGAACTGTCGTTGGCCCTGTGTGTCTCGGCGGTCAACAACAGCGGGAGGTACCACTGTGTAAGGCAGTGTGGCGGCAGGAGCCAGCCAGGGTACTGGTAACGATTCCATTGAGTCTGTGACTATGATGGAAGCAAGCTGTAACTGAACACTCTAATTATAGCTCTACGATCCCAGTGCACAGTAGGATAGATGAAACTATGATTTCATTCCTGCCCTCCCTCCCCTCCTCTGGTCCTACAGACCTGTGGAACTAGAGTTTATGCCTCTGTCAGAAACACAGAGATGACTGTCAGAGAATCCATGGGAGGACAATCCCATGCCCCCACCCGGCAACCCCGGGGTGTTTTGATGCACGTTCATGTTCAATGGCTGCAGCTAATGGCCTAGGAAGCATGTGAGTAGTCCTTCACATCCTTCTACAGCAGAGACGGCACTTGACCCACAGCCATTCAGCTTCAGAGGATGGATATTGTAGCAGAACCACCCAGAAAGATGCCTTAAGTAGCCTTAGTGCAAAAAGCAAGGAAGAGGAAGTGAATCCTACGTACAGGTCAACCGTCTTTAAGAGACATGTGTTATCTCTAAGTCTGTTTTTGTTACACTCGACCTTCTAGATATTCCCTCCATTGACGTGTCATTTCATCTAAATTTCTGCCCAAAGCCCGGCATCCCTTTAAACATTATTTTCCTGGGAATGGCTCGATGGATGGTTTCCTCCTTCCAAACCTTTGACAAAACTCACTTTGAAACCCTGAGGAAGCTTCTGTTTAACAAAATTCATGTATTTTCTAATTTATACTCATATTTTACTTGACGCAGTCTTCAGTCATGCGGTTATAGGCTTTATTCCAAATATTTTAAATAAATGTCCATAAGTACTGTTCCTATCACAATGAGAAATGGTGTCTTTTATGTTCTGTTGGACCCGAATTACTTCTTTTCATCCCACCTGATGTAACAAATACAATTCTAATTTTGTAATCAAATTTTATTTTTTAAATTTTTTTTTAATGTTTTATTTATTTCTAGGAGAGAGAGAGAGACTGTGTGAGCAGGGGAGGGTCAGAGAGAGAGGGAGACACAGACTCTGAAATAGGCTCCAGGCTCTGAGCTGGCAGTCAGCACAGAGCCCGACGCGGGGCTCGAATCCACGAACCGCGAGATCGTGACCTAAGCGAAAGTCGGACGCTCAACCGACTAAGCCACCCAGGCGCCCCTGTAATCAAATTTTAAAAAGAAAGAAACTTAAGTGTATATATAAGTAATTGAGAGTCATAGAATGCATGGGGTAAAAAGTAAATAAATAAATATTAAAAAAATAAAAAAGTCAAACAAAACAGTGTTCACTGAAATAAATGGAAATCCCTTTCTGCCTAGATCTTAGTGCTATGGTCTACCTTCCTGAGAAACTATCTTATTATTTCTTTTGATGTTTTAACTTGAAAAAGCAACCAAAAGTAATTCTTGAGCTTTTAGTATCGTCTGCATTAGAAGCCCTTAGGGACTCTAGAGTAATAAAAATTATTTCTGCTATCAAAAATCATGAAACGAAAAATATTTGTAGTTAAGATTTTGTAGATGGCTCCCAAATTGTCTATTCCTTACTAAAAACAAAAAGTAGTGTTAGTTTCTTCTAATTTTAAAAGTTATATAATTTTATTGAGGAAATTTCAGTCAATATGGAAAGAAATTAACCATGACGCCACAGCTCAAAAATAAACAACCGTTCATTTATTTTTTCTTTATTTTTAACCCAAGTGGTATCAGATTATGTAGGATTATAATTTGCCTTTTTTCCCTCTTACTAATGCATGTGGCCACCTTTCTTGGTCAATAAATATGGATTGCTATGATCTTGTTAATCTATTATTTTCAGCACCCAATTGCCCAGCTCTTTCTTAAAGATTTCTGAGCTTTATATAAGGCCTTAGCCAACTGATTTGCAAGACTGATTTTATGCCAACATTTTGAAAGATTTTTAAAATGAATAAAATCAGAATAAGCAAGACTCTTAAAGCCTCCTAGGCTTTAGAGAGTGATTTTTCCCGAGTTTTTTTGTTTCTTTGAAAGATACTTCAAAGAAACACCCTAAATGCATTGCAAACCAAAGATATCAGAAACCACTTAAATCAAATTCAAACAATGCCCTCCTGAAATACAGGAGATTGGAAGCCCATTTTCCTTCTCATCGCAATTAGGTTGGACCCATCTCAAAGGAATTTTGGAAATATATTGGGACCTTAAGAGACACAATTTCAGGTCTGTGATTCAGAGAGGATGCCAAGAATTTGAATAGTCATGTCATTATACTCATGATTACTCATTTATTTAGAAGTTGAAAGCGAGTCCCCACCCCCACCCCAAACAATGAAAGGTATGTTTTCTCTAAGGAAATTTAACTGTAATATGGAAATTGGTATTCAGGCTGATGATACCCACTCTTCTGTGTCCCTTTAATAGCTGGTGATCTGTAACTTATAGCTCAGGTCTTCTCTCTTACAGGCAGAACTTGCTTGAAGAGTCCTAGCTGCCTAAAAACAATGGGATTTCAATGATGCTAGGACATGCTGTTTAAATGCAGTTTAGAGAACTGTGACCTGGAGGGTTAAGTACTAAGTCCTAACTAAGGTCAGGACCTGGTTCATCAGGGTCAGGACCTGGTTCATCAGGGAATTGGGTCTGTAATCAGAGATCAGAAAGGTTTTTATTATTCTACATATGGCCTTTGGACTGGCAGCAACGGCATCACTTGAGAGTTTGTAGAAATTCAGAATCATCTACCCACTGTCGATCTACTCAGTAAGGCTCTGTATTTTGACAAGATCTCCTGGTATGCACATTATATGCACATTAAAGACTGAGACACCTTAGTCTGCAACAAGCCACTCATCAGGTCTGGACTGCACCTACTGTCCTCGTAAAACTGCAGGGAAAATGGGGATCTTCAATATCCTCTCCTCCAACCTCTATCTGGTCTTCCAATCTCCTTACGGTTGCTGTGCCAAGCACTCTTTGGTCTCCACTGGACAGAGCTGATGTTAAGAAATACACAGTCCCCAAAGTGGCTCACACTGGACAAGTGTATTTAACAGAAAACTGTTTGGTGTGACTGAAGGACAATGATGCTGGTGACAATGATACAGTCTAGGTTCTAATCTTAGCTCTGCTGGTTTGATAGCAATGAGTCCAAAGGCACAGAACGCTAAACCAAAATTAAGGGTAATAATAATATTACCTTAATTATATATTGGCTCTGGGCACTGAGTGAATTAAAATGCCTTCAAAGCTCCTGGCCAAGCGCCTAAGGCCTCTTCTCTCTCTCCAACTCCCTCACTTTCTTAGACTGTGCTGACACCTGGCACCTTGATGTAATCCATTTGGCATTAGCTGCATTCTAAGAGACAAGCCACACAAGTGGATTACCTTCTCCAAGTAATAAATTTCTATGTTTTTAAAGACAGCAATTTTTTCCCTGCTTATGTTTGTAAAATTAATATTTGGAAATGCAGGATGGGGACTATTTTTATATAATAGCCAATTTCAGAACAAGTACATGCCCTCCTTCTCGCTCTCTCTCTCCTTTATGTTTGTCCTTCAGAGATAGACCTAATTCTGTTAAGTTACAAAGTTCAAATTGGCCCTACATTAATATATCCCCTTAAAAAAGCAATGTTCATTTGAGAAAGCAGGTAGCCAATGTGAAGAGTGATTATACAATAAATGTATTATGCAAATTCCAGTGAACATTTTATGCACACTGGATAAAGAATCAAATTAAAGTCTCATAACCCTTGGAAAATTAGAGTTAGCAAGCACAGAGGTTGATTTGCCCTTGAACACAAAAACTGCTAAGAGCAGACATTCCCCCATCATTTCCACAAAACTGAACCATTTCTGAAGGTTTCAGATTAAAATAAGAAATCCCCTAGGAGTCATAAAAATCAGCTATTTTTACAGAAATAATTTGGAGTTGCAATTTTAAAGTGTTATGAGTTGGAAGGAATTGGTGAACTTCTGTGTCATATTTTGAAAAGCTAATATTCCAAGGAGCCGGCCAGTTGAGAACACGCAAAATTGCATAGGGAGAGGGGACGCAGGAAGGGGGGAAAAGGCTTCTGTAGAATCCACACTGGAGGGCTGATTTACCGAGCTTTCCCCATAACGGCCCGAGAGTGGCAGTTATGCGATAGACCACTATGCTCCTTCGATTTTCCTTCACTCGAGGTAATAATGGGACATAATAGCTGCCTTCCTATTACACTGTCATGTCCACTTCTTTGTGGCTTGCCAACACCGATTCTACCGCTGGCCTTTCTACAGAGAAATAATGGACCATTAAGAAGGAAAATGCAGAGAGGGCCTGTACAGTGTTTTCCTATTGGAGAACTGAGAAACCATCACAAGCACTTCACTAAATCAATAAGCAAGTATAGGTGTGAAGGAGATAGGTCGAAAACCCATTTTGCCCCCAATTTTTATACATGGAGCGAGGATGTGGGCTCCAGTGCCAAGAAGTCTCCATTCATTCATCCTGGAAATCAATGTTGTTTCCTGTTCATCCTTTTTGGGAACCAGGAAGGATGTAAATATGAAAATAGTGCTATTGATTTAACAAGTGCTCAGTGAAGTCCTTTTATGAGTCCTGAGGTAGGTGCTATGGGGGTAGAAAAAGACAAATGAGACACAGATTCTCTCCTAAGGGAATATGCGAGGCCAAGGAGAAACAGCCAGCTTAACACGGAGATGCCCATTAAAGGCCATTCATGGTGTGCTTGTCATTAGCACAAAACCCTGTAGCAGATAACACGATGGTAGAAGGAAAGCTTATGTCTAAGTCGGGAAGAAATGATGGAGAAGGCAAATCTGAGCTTTTAAAAACTGTTCTCTTTTTTTTTTTCTCATGTTATAACTTTTTAATCAACTTCATTGAAGTATAATGTACACATAATAAATGCCCATTTCAATGTGTCCTGTTTGATGAAGTTTGTAAAATTCTCATGTAGAATAACAATCAAGATACAGAGTGCTTTCGAATAACAATCAAGATACAGAGCACTTTCCTTCCCACTCCCAGAGCCCCTCATGCCCTTTTAGGGTCACCTCCCCATGAAGCTTCTAGGCACCAGCAACCACTAATCTGCTTCCTGATAATTTTATGGATGAATCTGTCTTTTGTAGAATCTCACATTTTCCTCTTTTTTCCTTCTGTTTTAGGTTTTTGTTTATTTGTTTTTGTTTTGTTTTGTTTTGTTTTTGTTTTTGTTTTGCATAGCATGATGATGAAAGGGAAACGGCATCGTACTTTGAGCAAAGACTTAAGGGCATGTAAATAAAGGGTGAGCTTGAGAACTTAGCAAGGTCGAAGAGAGACCAAAGAGCAATTTACAAGGAGCTGTGTGAAATAATAAGGGACAGATGACGTGACCTGCCCATGTATTATGTAGAACTTTTGAACAATTTTACATCAAGGTTCATGTGACCCTCCTGCTCCCTCACTGTACTCCTGCTACAGGCCTCAGGACCACTGAACCTGCTGCTTCCTCCTTCTGGGATATCCGACCATCTCCCGGTCTGTACAGAAGCTGGATTCTCTCTCTCCTCCATTAGTCTCTATGAATAGATGTTCTTAATGTCCTTCATTGGACAGGGCATAATGTGTAGGTTACTTCATTTGTTTATAAGATGATTGTGTTTTATCGCAATGGACTGTCCGTGCCAAGATCATAGAGAACACAATGGTTTTGCTCAGAAGTGGGCAGATCAGCAGGACTGTGACACTTTATGGCTCATATTAGCCACTGAAACAGTGAGTAAGTGAGTGAATGAGTAAATTCATAACAAAAACCTCTGCTTTTAGCCAGTCACATACAAAACTTTGGGCATTATAACTCACACAAGTGGTTTTGTTTTTGTTTTTGTTTTAATTTTTTAAATGTTTATGAGACAGAGAGACAGAATGCAAGTGAGGGAGGTGCAGAGAGAGAGGGAGACACAGAATCCGAAGCAGGCCCCAGGCTCTGAGCTGTCAGCACAGAGCCCCACATGGAGCTTGAAATCATGTACCACGAGATCATTACTTGAGCCAAAGATGGACGCTCTAACAACTGAGCCACCCAGGCACCACAATTCACACAACTCATTTTGACAAACAGTTCTTCACTCCTCTTCTCCTAAAATACCCTTTTATTCTTTTAAAAATAATAAACGTTTATTTATTTTTGAGAGACTGAGAAAGACAGAGCATGAGCAGGGAAGGGGCAGAGAGAGAGGAAGACAAGGATCTGAAGCAGGTGCCAGTCTTTAAGCTGTCAGCACAGAGCGTGACGCGGGGCTCCAACCCACAGATCGCGAGATTATGACCTGAGCCGCAGTAGGATGCTTAGCCGACTGAGCCACCCAGGCGCCCCTAAAATACCCTTTTATTCTTACGTAATTTAAGGAGCAACACAGAGCTTTGTAAATTTGCAACACCAGCCCTAAAAAATCGCAACATTGGCCTAACGGTTGTGCCTTTTGGGGGACGAGACAAAGTATTTAACTTCCAGAGAGACCTGCAGGGTGTTGGAAGTAAAAAGTTACCATAACTAAAAAACTAGTAATTGTTATCTCAATAAGGCAAGATTCCCTTTTCTAAATATGTCAAATGTGCACTGAAAACAAGGATGATAAGTGTTGGGGGAGTTAATGCTTTGGCTGTTTTTGAGGAATTGGAGTTGTATGCTACAGGGTTTTCAGGTGAAGTTAGCACAGCACACGTTTCAGATCAATAAATGACTTTGTGTCAAGGGCCTGCTGGTTGCTTGTCTAGTTTATTGTGACTTAACAAAAGGGCCCAGGAACAATATTTCTCAGCGGAAGAAAAAAAGCTACATGAGCTGATGGCTCATCTGGAAGCGACAGAAAAATTCAAGATCAACAATGTTCACAAAGCGGCAAAGTCTACAGAATGCCAGAACTCTCTAGTGCAACAGGATCATTGTAAAAGTAGCGAAACCACTGTTTCCAAGTCATACTTTTAGAAACTTGCCCTTGGAAATGTTTTCCAACACACAAAGATTCACAAACTGTGGCACAAGCCAGTATTTTGTTTTGTTTTGTTTTTTCCTGACAGTAATACCACACTAACTCATTTTCTATACCCTCCTGAAAGCTCTCCTTTCACTGTACCCTAGGGACTTTTAGCCATTTAACAAATACCACATCCAAGAAAATAAATCTTTTGACACATAATTTAAGTTGTTTTTCACCCCAAACTGCTGGTGAGGGGAGAATAAATTTCCATCTTCTTCATTTTATATTAGCTTCTTCTGGTGATGAACAGGAAGCTTGGGATTCCTTCTGGGGTTGGAATGCACATTGAAAAAAAAATGGCCTAAGAGAGTTTACTTTCTTTCTTTATGAAGAAGATGGGGCACCTGGGTGGCTCAGGCAGTTAAGCCTCTGACTTCAGCTCAGGTCATGATCTCACAGTCGTGAGTTTGAGCCCCACATTGGGGTTTGTGCTGACAGCTCGCAGCCTGGAGCCTACTTCGGATTCTGTGTTTCCATCTCTCTGCCCCTCCCCTGATCATGCTCTGTCTCTGTCTCTCTCAAAAATAAACAAACATTTAAAAAGAAAAATAAAAAATGGAAAGGATGAAAATAATAATAAGAAGAAGACTCAGGGAAAATCCTGATACCAAAGCATCTTCTTCTAGGAAGAAAGCAACAGAGTTTCAGTAACACCAGATATTTTGAGACTGATTTTTTCAGAGATATTCTTTTCTTGGAAATGATAGAGGTGACCTGTACCTAGACCCACGATGATGGCATTGTCTTTCCAGAAGCTGACCAGCTTTAAGCTGACACATCATGACAACAGGATGATGTCCATCCTAAAAAATAAGGCAGGGCTGGAGAGTAGTAGTTCAGCATTTTTCCTGGCAAGTTTCTGCAAGGTGCATTCAAAGTTCCGGCTTAAAGTAGACAGAATGCTACATTACCCAAAATACAATATAAAGAATGTGCATAATATTAAAAACAAAAGCAACATATTCTGCTCTGTGCACTAAATTTGTTACACTTTATATCATTGAGATCTCACAGTAACTTTATAAGTTATGTACTATTACTCCAGTTTTGAATATGAGGCAGCCTAGTCTCTGGTGAAATGTTCTCACTGTAACAAACAATGGATTGTGTAAGCTTTGTCAAAGTGTGCAGCTGGGCATCAGTGTAATATATATATATATATATATATATACATATATTTTTTTAAATAATAGATATATTAAATAAATAAATATTTAATAAAAAGATATAATATATATATATTAAAAAATAACCACCATACATTCAAAAACATTATATAAGAAACGTGCTTCAATTATAATACTTATAACTTACAAAAGGATTTGAAAAATTATCTATTGGTCCCCAGGGCCTAAAAGAAACTGGAGCAATGTTATCCTTCAATGAATATTAATTGAATAAATGAATGAAAATATGACATTAAAATATTTTGTTGTGTACTTAGGACTAGAGGCTCCTCCTGTGTTAATAAGGAACAAAGATGTAAGAATTTCTATACTGATACATCTTGACTGAGGGTTCAGATAGGTGTTGGTTCACTCCTGGGTTCTCACCACCCATAAGACTGCTTGGAATGTAACAATGATCAAAAAATACTGGTTGAATGAATGAATTAACAAATGGCCTTTAAAAGGGTAAAGGACAGACCCAGGACTGTCATCAGTCTAGGAAAGCTCTTAGGAGAGATGAGAGATTATGGCTATAAAAGACTTTCCTCTACCATGACCTCTCTTTGTTTTCTTTTTTTTTAATGCTTATTTATTTTTGAGGAGGAGGGAGGGGCAGAGAGCAAGGGAGACACAGAATCCACAGCAGGCTCCAGGCTCCGAGCTGTCAACACAGAGCCCGATGTGGGGCTTGAACTCACAAACTGCAAGATCATGATCTGAGCCAAAGTTGGACGTTCAATCAACTGAGCCATCCCCTACGATGATCTCCTTTTCTAGAGGCTTCTCTATCATCTCACAGGTCAGGATCACAACAGACTGGTCCTGCACTCTCTCTCTCGGATCAAACCGTGAAATCAACAACCTTTTTTTTTATTCTTTTTTTTTTTAAATGAAATTGTTTTATGTTTCTTTTTCTTTTTCTTTTTTACAAATAGTTTATTGTCAAATTAGTTTCCACGTGACACCCAGTGCTCATCCCCACAAGTGCCCTCCTCCGTGCCCCTCCCCCCTCCCCCCCACATCCATCAGTCCTCAGTTTTTGTCAGCATTCAAGAGTCTCTCATGGTTTGCCTCTCTCCCTTTTCCCCACCATTTCCTCCTTCTTCTCCCCCTTGTTCCTCAGTTAAGTTCCTCCTAATCCTCCTATATGTGCAAACATATATTTGTCCTTCTCTGCCTGACTTATAAACACTTTGACTTTGTTTCCTCTACCTCTGCCCCCACCCCCCACACACCCCTTTTAAGGCTTTACTTCCAGACCAGTCTCTATCCTTTAGTTTTTTAAGTTATGTCTTTAAGCCCAAAACACAAAGAAAGTATCTAGGTGGGTGGTTGATATCTCAAGAGTGGCTTCCCCTGAAGGAACCATATTTGTAAAACAAGATGATTCCCAAGCAACTGATTTGGTGTTTTGCTCAAAGTTGGCATATGCTTATGATGGATGATAATGGGTCAGAAGAGGACTAAGCCAAGCTGTGATATGTGCATAAAGTATCATCTATGGAGAAAGTAAAATGGTTGGTAATGGCAGACCTTCCTTGCAAGGTATTAACAATCAAAGGTAGATCTTTAACACATCTAACCATATATTCAGAATCTATACCCAAAGCAAGCTTATACCAAGTGGTATAAAGTGAGTTGGAAGGAAAATAAAAAAGTTCATTGGTTGTGCGGAGAGAAAGAGAGCAAGTGGTTCAGGTGAGCTTCTGGAACTTCCCTCATAGGTCATCACATTACACAGGTGACTCTGTAATCGCTATCATGGCTTATTCCTTATGGACCAGTAGCCTATGTAGTACAGCCAACGCAGAGATGTGATCTCTCTAGGTTAAACTGTTTTAACTAATATATAAATATATATTATAATATAATATTATATAATATATAAATATATATTTAACTCATTGCAATTCATATGTTTGAATTTATTTAATTCAATTCAAATTTGAGAAATTTCAGATAAGAATCCAATCTCAGCCTCTGTTTAACAATCACAAGATTGGGTGGCAATGAGTCCATGTGAAAACAGATGACTGTCACTGAGTAGAAGATGCTACTTTTGGTCTGGTCATAATTGCATCAGTTTGCCACAGTGTCAGTCTACTCACACTTACTTCAATTTCTTGCCTGGAGGACTCCTGGCCAGTGCAAACTAACAAAAATTAGACCCAAAGCTGGATATCTTATTTTTTTTAATTTTTAACATTTATTTATTTTTTAGAGAGAGAGAGACAGAGGCAGAGACAGAGTGCGAGTGTGTGAGAGGCAGAGAGAGAGGGAGACACAGAGTCCGGAGCAGGCTCCAGGCTCTGAGCTGTTAGCACAGAGCCCAGCGTGGGGCTTGAATTCATGAGCCATGAGATCATGACCTGAGCTGAAGTAAGATGCTTAACCAACTGAGCCACCCAGGTGCCCCCCAAAACTGGATTTCTGATGTTCTAATGCTCTCAGCTCTGAAAACTGAGAGTTACAAGACCATAGAATCATAGTCAAGAAAAAAAAATGTTTACACAGGCTTCACTCTGTTAACAGTGAATAATACACTATCTTCTCCATAGACTGGGTCAGGCTATTTTATAGGAATATGTATATGTGGATTTCAACTTCTTGTCCAAATATATGTCACTGTGAAACAACTAGCAGAGAAGTTCGGTTAAGCACTTGAACTTATGCCAAATGGTTTGGTGTCAAATCCTGGTACTTAATCTCCATATCTCCATTTCCTCATTGGAAAATGGGAATAATCATAGTACCTATTTACAATTCATAAGGGATTGCAATGATAAAATGAGTTAATGTATGCAAATCATTTAAGACTGTGTCTGGAACACTGTTAAGTGCTATACCATAAAAGAAACAGTTTTATTGTTATTTCTCGTCAGTAAAGACCTCAGACGCCTTTGATTAAAAGCCATTGTTTTAATTACTTTAGCCATTACAAAAAAGAGCAGCCCCCAAATAAATGCTGCTTATGTTGACTTCAAGTGATCAAGACCACTGTTTTCTATACAACGAATAAACAGCCATGGTTAATTAAATTCTATTCTCTTCTAATTCACTAAAAGATCTTCACCTACCATTTAAAACAATGGGAACTATGTTTCATTTTCTGTTTATTAAAAGGAAATGTAATGTTTTTAAAATATTTTTTATTTTTATATTTTATATTTATATATATAAAAATAAAATATATTTTTATTTCTTTTAAGTTTATTTACCTTAAGAGAGAGAAAGTGGGGGGGAGGGAGGGAGAGAGCACTAGCAGGGGAGGGGCAGAGATAGAGAGACAGAGAGAATCCCAAGTAGGTTCTCTGATATCAGTGCAGAGCCTGATATGGGGCTTGATCTGATGAACCGTGAGTTCATGACCTGAACTAAACTCAAGAATCAGATGCTTAGGAGAAAGAGGATCTCTTTTGCACTGCTGGTGGGAATGCAAACTGGTGCAGCCACTCTGGAACACAGTATGGAGTTTCCTCAAAAAGTTAAAAATAGAACTACCCTGTAACCCAGCATTTGCCCTACTAGGTATTTATCTAAGCAATACAGGTGTGCTGTTTTGCGAAGGGACACATGCACCCCAATGTTTATAGCAGCACTAGCAACAATAGACAAAGTATGGAAAGAGCCCAAATGTCCATCAATGGGTGAATGGATAAAGAAGATGTGTGTGTGTGTGTGTGTGTCTGTGTGTGTTTTAATCAAAAAGAATGAAATCTTGCCATTTGCAATTACACAGATAGAACTAGAGGGTATTATGCTAAGTGAAATTAGCCAGTTGAAAAAAAGACAAATATCATATGACTTTACTTATATGAGAACTTTAAGATACCAAACAGATGAACATAAGGGAAGGAAAGCAAAAATAATATAAAAACTGGAAGCAGGACAAAACATAAGAGACTCTTCAATATGGAGAACAAACAGAGGGTTACTGGAGGGATTGTGGGAGGGGTATGGGCTAAATGGGGTATTAAGGAATCTACTCTTGAAATCATTGTTGCACTCTATGCTAACTAACTTGGATGTAAATTAAAATATAAATATTTTTTTTAAAAAAAGACACTTAACCAACTGAGCCACCCAGGTGTCCCTAAAGTGTTCTGATTTTTTAAAACATAGCATTCCATATTAAAATATTTGGTTTTCATCATCTCATTTTGAAGGGGATGTTTGCCCTCTTTCAGACATTTTAAAAACATAGTTTATATAATAAAATGACCATCTATAATTCCAGTCATCCTAGGGGGCCTTCTCTTTCAAAATCATAGTGTCTTTTAAGTCTACTATGTGTTCCTAAACAAACTGTTTTCGGGCACTTGCTATATTAATTATTTCTTCCTTATTTCATAGACTTTCATTTCACTTTTCATCTTTAGTGATGTATGTATGTGTGTTGTTTACCTGTGAGTACCTTCCATACTATTTTCATTGTGAAGTTATCAAGTATTTCCAATTAGCTTTGCATATTTTTATACAGCTCATATAGTTGAAAACAAACAGTCATAAGAAATCCTATGATCTAAGGTAGGAATGGGATGGAACGTAGCCATTACAGTAGAAAAAAAATCCTTTGGCAGAGAAAATAATTAATTATAAAGTTCCAGATGGGCTCTTAGTTTTGGCATATAATATTTGTTTGGAAACACAGTGTCATCAACTTTCAAAAAGCAGGAAACTCCATCTGGTATTTGTATGTTTCTATAAGAGGATGCTTGGATTCTGTCATTGTCAGTTTTCACCAATCCTGAACGAAATTCTCACTCTTCGTTAAATCTGAATAACAATCATGAAGATATCCAGTCATCTATGAAAAAGGGATTTAAATCTTTTTGAAGGCTGAAATAAATGAAGAAGTGGTGAATTAATACCAGGCTTAGATCTGACCATGTAAAATGGAATACCTGTACACATCACCAAGTGCCTTCCTCCCAACAGGTACTTCTTTTTGCAAGCATGGGAACAGGTAAGAGGGACAGGGAGAGAGAGCATCCCAAGCGGGCTCCACAGCCCAATGCAGGGCCCCACCACAGGGTTTGATTCTGTGACCCTGGGATCATCGAAATCATTGAAACCTGGCACTCTCCCCTGACTGATCCACTCTGGTGCCCGCCTCCCCGCCCCCACCAGTAGGCACTTTTAAAGTTTGCTGAAGAATACTTAAGGAATGAGAAACATAACCACGTATAAATAAAGATGCTAATGGCCTTTGTGAAGGAAATCCTTAGTTTAGGTTCACCAACAGGAAAATATTAATAAAAAAGTATTCAATATGTATGAGACAATGATTCATTGACTTATTAGTTTCTTTCTTTCTTTCTTTCATTCATTCATTCATTCATTCATTCAATAAATGTCAAAGAGTAGCTGATGCGACTGTATAGGCTCCTTAGTCCAGATGGTCTGCCCTGTGGACAGACTATGGACAGATAAGTTTGGAAAATACTGTAATGAGGAATATTTAACAATGAGACTTTTCAGAGCCTTAAAATGCTAATGTAAGTCATCAATTTTTAACAAATGATAGACGATGTGATGAAAGCATCCATGGTGTAATGACAGAAGAATTCACAGATGGCATTTGGCTGAATGGAATGGGGGAACTGGCAGGAACTGCATGGAGGATGCAACATTTGAACAAGGTCTTTGGGGGAAATTATTTTCCTTTTCCTCAATATAAAATTAATGCATGTTCATTTAGAAAATACAGACAGATTGGGGCACCTGAGTGGCTCAGTCGGTTAACTGTCAGACTTCAGTTCAGGTCATGATCTTGCAGTTGGTGAGTTTGAGCCCCACATAGGCCAGCGGAGAGCCCACTTCGAGTCCTCTGTCCCCATCTCTGCACCTCCCCCACTTGTGTGCATGTGCTCTCTCTCAATAATAAATGAACATTTTTTAAAAAGGGGAAATACAGTAAGTTAGAAAGATGAACATTTAAAAATTAACTATTAAGGATATGGTCTAGAGATAATCACTATAACTATTTTTGGACATCCTATCTTGGTTTATTTGATATCACTGTCTCTCTTTTTAATTGTATTTCTTCTGATACTTAAAGAACATGGTACATAAATTCTTAATGTAGGACTAGTCTGTGCAATATTGAAATATTGGGATTTTTGCATAGCACTCTATCCTCCTCAAAAATATTATTTCAGTGAATACAACTACGTAACCATTCCAATGTAGTTGAACATTTCTGTTATTTTCCTTCCCAAATTGTAGTTGATATAAATCAGGGGTTCTGAGTGTGTAGTTCTTACACCAGCTACATCAACATCACTTAGCAACTTATCAGGACCCATACCAGATGTACTGAATCAGAAACTCCATGGGAAGAGCCCAGCATATAAGTAATCTGATTATTATACCTTTATGTCAGTCTTTGCATCTAAGTGGGATCATCAATTATTTATAATTCTATACGCAGGTCATTTCAGTTTGTAAAAATGTACACTGTTGTATACTCTGTATCTAACATGCTAGGACACATTGTAGGATCTTTTGTCTGTTAAATAATTGAATTAAATGATGGCTCTTCTAAATTTGCTTCACCATCCTTTGGACTTTTGTGATGCCAATAATTCTATGGTGCTCAATTAATGCTAATCCTTTTAGAGATAACTTGGATATTTCTTCCTGGATGCCTGTCAGTCTTTTTCTTTATAACTAAAAAAAAAGTGTTATCAGGATATGTGTCTCATTCTCCTTTGAATAGTTTTGCCTAGATCATGGCAGATGCCTGCCATCCGGATTTCTAGTTGCCCTCCCTTTTTCTCTGAAACCCCTAGATTTGGAGAAAGGTTCTTCACTTGTGTCTTTCATTATTATCTTTGTTCCAAAGAATCCAGTGTCCTTCTAGAACACTTATAATTCTTATTGTATCTCTTTCATTCGTCCTGCATATTTTTCATTTCCTTTGATGTCACTCTGTCACTTTCTTGTATTTTTTGTTGTGCTGTTAGGGTGTGTATGTGTGTGCGGGCTGATTCCAATGTGACTTTAATTCTGCAATTCTTGTTCTTGCTTCTGTGTATGTGTCCTTTATCTCACCAAGCTCTCATTTTATCCCAGCTTGTTGCCTTGACCTCACATCCTGTCCTCTTTTCATTTCATCCTGTTGCCCTTCATCTCAGCTTATTCTATTTTGTGGCTTTCTTTTCCTGTTTACCAAAGGCAATGTCTTCTTAAATCAGATTAAGTATGACAAATAGTCTTCTAAATTTTTTCTGGTTCCTGTTATAGTGTGTAAAGGTCTGCTCTTCCTCCTGTCTTCGCGATATTATTCCCCTTCATTTTGTGATGGGATGGCCATAGTGAGTTACCTTCTTCTCCCTACTTACCCAAAGCAAGGAACAAATTACCCAAAGCCTGCATTTATCAGTAGAATTAGTGAATTTTGCTTGGCTCACAATTACTCTTTAAATAACTTGGTTAAAAGTCCAATCGATCAATCAATGGATTATAGCTGGACAATCCTAATGTCTAACACTTTGTGTGGCTGTCCTGGGCAGAAGTCAGTACTTCCACCTTTCTGTTCTTTATGGAGTCCCTGAGCCAAGCAAACAACATAAAATCTGCAGTTCCTCATATGTCTTCTCCTTATGTCTTCCTTTCCATCTTCCTACAGATAGCATCTTACTTACAGGAACTAGACTTCTGGACAGAGCTCAGGCTCAGCAGCTTTTTCTGTATCTTTGACCTGTGATTGCTGCTTGTGTACAGAAAGAACGAGGTTGGCTGAAATGGTCCTAGTGCTTTGGGTACCTTCAAAAGCAAGAGCCGCACAGGTAGCCTTTTTTTTAAAAATAGAATTTAGCTATTCTTATAAATCTTATTTACTGGAACTGGACGTCATTTCATGTTCTTGGGAACATTCTGTTTCATTATGCTTATCCCTCGCAGGGTATATTTTCACAGATAGAAGATTTATTAATCCAGAATACATCTTTAAAAGGTTGACTACAGATACTTTACGCAACAACACTATTTTTGGTTTCCTAGAAGTACACTTTGGGACAAGTATTTATATGAAAGTCATTTATTAAGCAAATGCTCCCAGAACAACCTGATTTGGAGTTATGGGAAGCAGCAGCAGAGAAGAGGCAAAGCAAGGGTATGATTTTAGACAAAGCTTCATGAAGCGGAACTTCAGCTGAACTTTGTGGGTGAACAGGGAATGTACGTCACACATCAGAGTTGTCCCAACCCAAGTGAGTGAATCCGATTTCCATATTCAGGCAGCAGAAGGTCACTGGGTATCTGGTGGGGAAGGGAGCAATATGTTGGCTCTCTGAACCTACAGGCAAAGTAGCACTAGCAGCTGAGGGCTGTCCCAGGAAGCAGAGTCTCAGACACCAGCTGGTGGAAATGAGCACCCCCTGGGGAGAGGTGTGAGAGTAGATAAAAGAAAGCCACAGGGATCTGTGCAGAGCACTTGACAGTGTCCTGTCTAAACACCTTGCTTATTACTGTTTGTCCTCCTACCTCTACCCACCCCACACTTCCCGTGGCAGGGAAAGCTAATCGTACCGATGTAAAAGTTAACTCCTGCTGCAAACTACCAAGTAATGGTGCATTGATTAAAAACTGGTTCTGAGGTATAATTTTGACCTCTGGAAGCAGAAGACATTTACCTGATCATAAGCCCATTCTTTACGTAAGTTTATAGTAGCGGACAGACTACTTCTGATTGTGGCAGAGTAATAGAACTCACACTTTGAAATTCCTAACATAGCCAATCACTTTCAACATGTCTTCAAATTAAAACATGTTTTCACAAGTGATATATTTCTTTTTTTAAACATATATTTATTGTTGAGAGACAGAAAGAGACAGAACACAAGCAGGGGAGGGGCAGAGAGAAGGAGATACAGGATCTGAAGCAGGCTCCAGGCTCTGAGCTGTCAGCACATAGCCCGCTGTCGGACTCAAACTCACAAACCATGAGATCATGACCTGAGCTGAAGTCCGATGCTTAAGTGACTAAGCCACCCAGGTGCACCCACCAGTGATGTAGTTCAAATGTAATCTGTTTTTACTGTTCTTATTTTTTTTATCAAGTACTTGATTTAGCTATAATAGCTAGTGTGCAAGAATTACCATATTATATTACTTCCAAAAAAGGTTTTAGAAAATGTCTTGTTCTTTTATTTTTTTAGTGTTTTATTTATTTTTGAGAGAGAGAGGAAGAGAGACACAGAGAGAGAGAGAGAAAAGGAGAGAGAGAATGAGCAGGGGAGGGTCAGAGAGGGAGGAAGGCACAGAATCCAAAGACAGGCTCCAAGCTAGCTGTCAGCACAGAGCCCAACATGGGGCTCAAACCCACGAACTGTGAGATCATGACCTGAGCCAAAGTTGGACACTCAACCAACTGAGCCACCCAGGCTCCCCTGTCATGTTCTTTTAAATAAAGCGTATTTTTAGAGCATTGATTCATCCATAAGTATGGAGTCTAAGTGATATAGTAACAACAGCCTGATGTTCTGTTGTTTACCTGAGCAAGGACAAGGTTAAGTGCAAACCAAGAAAGGGGCACTAGGGAATGGGCATCAAATCCCTCCCTATGCTAGGAAAAAATGGTGTTAAAATGTAGAATGGTGTCTAAAAGCCCTTGATTTCTCATAGAAGTGGGAATGTTCCAATAGACTCAGTAAATGAATTCAAAGTATTTCTAAGTGTTCCAATTCCTCACGATCCCCAAATAGACAGACAACTTGGCCTATGTATTGTTTCATCTGAGTTTAGAATTCCAGGTCTGGGTTTTCCTTCTCTGTTTGTAGATAGAGGAAGGAAACATAAGAAGATAAGGTTGATCCACTCACTGCCTTTTCAAGGGTTGAGATGAAAAGTCATTTAGGGAGTCTGTCTAGTCTGCTTTGTGGAATGTCACTTGGTGAGAACGTAATTGATCAGTATGTAGTGCGGATGCATTGAGCTGGAATTGCCAAATACTATGCCTTATTCATAACCAGACTGGAAACTCAAAAGCACAGATTGGTAGGAGTTCAGTTCTGATTCACCCATCTTGCCCAACGTAGGCTCCAATTTGCATTTGTTGGATATATGGATAATTTTAAATAGATCTTGATCTTTAATAGCCCCAGGCCTAACACCCTGCTAAGTGATTGCATATACATGAATTATGAAGAAATGAAAAAAAAAACAAAAAAAATGAAATAATAGGTTAATAAATTTTCCTTGAATTAATGCAGTATCCTTCTAACTAGAGTGCAAGTTTCCTGTCTATCTCTCCAGCCAATACATTCTGCATGTTAATGTCAATGACTTTTTCTGAAGCACTAACATAATCATGGTATTCTTCTGCTCAAAAGCACCTTTTTACTTTCAGATGAATCTGAACTCTTTAATATGGAGGCCAAGCTCCTGGAAAATATGACTCTAAATTATCTCTTCCATCCCATCTTCATCTCCTATAAGCCACTGTACCAGATGACTCATGGTTCCTTATATCTGTAATTACTTCTACATTCCTTTTTCTTTACTATTGCTTTGCTTTTGGCTCAAAATTCCCTGATCGTCTTTTTCCCTTGTATAAATTTTACTCACCTTGCAAAGCCTAGCTTAAAATCCACCTCCTCTATGAATCTTTCCCTCCCACACAGTTAGAAATAATCACTCCTGTCTCGACTCTACCATATCACTGGCCACATTTTGTTATGTGGCCACTCATTTATATGGCTGGGTCTCACTTCCACTGAGGCACAGATTGAGTATTGTCATTGATATAGGTGTTCTTTAATATGAGCCAGCGCTGACTGCTATTGTTTACTGAATTGATTTTCTGAGTTCAGAATTTTAAAATTTATAATATGACTTGATAGGGAAAACCTGGAAACAAGCTGAATACAAACAATAAGAGAACAGTTAAGCAATTTACAGAAACTCACTGGAATCTTATGTTTCTCTTAAAATTATAATTGTAAAAGTTAGTAGCCACCTGAAAATGTCTAGGATATAATGTTAAGTTAAACAAAAAGTCATGAAAAACATATATGTACCATAAATATGTCTATGGAAAATACATTTGCTCATTAAGAAGGATAATAATTAGAAAGAAATACAGTTGATACCTTATCATGGAATAATGATATGTACATTTAAAATCCCCTTTATTTTTCTTAATATGCCATTTATGCCATAGAAATGAAAACAAAAAGCTTACAATGAGCGAGGCTTGGTAGAAGGTTAAAATAATTATGAAACGTTCAAACATTAGAAATTCACAAACTCGGTGACTGTAGGTATAGTATAATGGGGTAATGAGCTAAAACATCAAAATTCACATAGTGGATTTTTCAGGCTATAAGGAGGCAAGTGCCTGGGGAATGTTATTTTTCATTCTGTTGACCAGTTGATTTGTTATTATAAGAAAACTGCTTTACATTCTTTTCTTTCTGAGCATGGAAGATCTATATTAAAGCAAATTAAGACACTGGTAACAACTGAAAAGGTTAATAGTACATATGTACACGTTAGTTGTAGTGCTGGGCTTCTAGCTGTCCCGTTCAGGACTGAAGGGCTCAATTCCCAAACTGATGTTGGTGGCAGCCAACTGCCAGATGAGTCCATCTCTAGGCAGTAGCCTTAACCCAAAAGAGCCACCTGGTGCAAGGTCATGCCCCCAAATCCCCACCAGAGAAGCAGCTTGCATTCAAAGACTCCTGAGTGTGAGGGATGTAGAAAGGCCTGGTCCCCTCTCTCCAAACTGAGCCAGTGTGGAAAAGCCATTCCAACTCTAGAGCTTCCTGAGAGATCAAGATATTGTCAAGGTCTCCTACCAACCCAGCTTCTTCTGCTTTTTCCTTCTTCCTTCACTCCCTACTACTGTTGATCCCAAGGGGGCTCCCCAGTGAACTTCTGCCCATAAATCTCCACCTCATAGCTTCTTTCCAGAAACCTTGACCTATGAGAGCTTTTTAATAATTAATCTGGGGTTCCTGGGTGACTCAGTTGGTTGAGCGTCCGACTTTTTTAAAAAAATTAATGTTTTTTTATTTATTTCTGAGAAAGAGAGACAACGTGGGCAGGGAAGGGTCAGAGAGAGAGGGAGACACAAAATCTGACAGGCTCCAGTCTCTGAGCTAGCTGTCAACACAGAGCCCAATGCGGGGCTCGAACCGTGAGATCATGACCTGAGTTGAAGTCAGTCGCCCAACCAACTGAGCCACCCAGGTACCCCACTGAGCGTCCGACTTTGGCCCAGGTCATGATCTCACAATTTGTAGGTTTGAGCCCTGTGTCGGGCTCTGTGCTGACAGTTCAGAACCTCGGGCTTCTCTTGGATTCTGTGTCTCCCTCTCTCTCTGCCCCTTTCCTGCTCACTCTCTGCCTCCCCCTCTCTCAAAAATAATAAACAAACAAAAAATAAACAAATAAAATGTTATAATAAATTCTGTCTAAAACCTAGAACACTGAAAGTAATCAGATATAGGGAAAAATGTGTTCTGTGAGGTATTCTTTGGTAATTTGGAAATAAAAGCAATGTTTCCCTCATATTGTCTAAGAACCTATGTGCCAAGCATTTCATAGATATTACTGTATTCGGTGTTCACCATAACCCTAGGATGCTGATTCTGTTTGCCCATCAGTCTCTTCTGCAATTGAAAATCTAAGCCCTAGATAGTGAGTTAACCTGCCTAAGGGGACATCGCTAGTTCGTGGTAGAAGGAGGTTTGGGACTCAGGGGCGTGTAACTGCCACATGCTGTCTCTCTCTAGTGCCCTAAGAAACAACATGCAAAGAGAGCACTCAGATTTCACATTCCCATATGGTATCCTGACCTCCTAAGCATAAAAACTCTTCAGTTCTGAGGCAGTAAAGCAATGTGATCCCCCCCCCTCCGCCCCTTTCTTTTCTTCAGATGGTATCCAATAAAAATTGTGGGGAAGAAATGACTCAAAGAAGAACCATTAGAATAACACTACTGCTATTCACTGTTTGCTTAAGGATGATGATTGTTACCTCTTATCACCAACTAACTTCATTCTCATTGTCTTTTAAAGAGAAATAAAATGATTCCTGAGCATGCTTCAGAGACTGCAAAAATCAGGTGAAGAGAAGGAGGCCATTTTCAGAGTCATGCTGCAGGGAAGATTCTAGAGTACAAAGACTATCGTTTTTTGTTTTGTTTTGTTTTGTTTTTTCTGTAAATGTCTGCCTTGACTATGGCTGCCTAGTCAGAAAGGGCGAGTGTAGCAATTTAGATCTTACAGCAAACCTCTTGAGACTTTGGAATAATAACAACAGCTTCCAAAAAGGGCAGGAATGTGAAACATGGAGATAACATGGTCCCAAGTACAGAAATATGTTTTCCTTGTGATGTTCTGACCAGACTTGTCCACCAACCCTCACAAGAGTAAACATTCCTTTCACCACCTAAAGCCATGCTGTGCTGTGTCAAAAGTTTCATTTTCAATTTCAATATTCAGAATGCCATCCATTAGTCCTTAAAATATAATTATAGGTTGGCATCCAAGGATAACATAAAATTTTCTAGGTAGTGTTTCCTTTGTTAAGCACTTATGGGCCTGAACACTGCCTTATTTGGAGATATTGCATTTGGAGATATTTGGAGATATACCTCATTAAATCAAACAACATTTGGGTCACCAGGTATAGCAGACAGTGAATCTTCAGTAGTGAATGAGAACTAAAAGCTCTCTGTCTTTCTTTTCCAAGAAGAAAGGAGCCTATCTTCACAGTGATATATATATATATATATTTACATATATATAAATATTTATATATTTATATATATCTTTACATATATATATCTTTATATATATATCTTTCATATATATATATATATATATATATCTTTCAAGATGTCTGTGATGAGAATTCCCTTTCTTTTCTATTCATATTTACTGAATGTTTCTAGAAAAGAAATAGATTTGTATACTTCTTCAGATTTAAATTGTTGGATTACTTTTTAATTCTTTGCAAAGTGAAAGGTGCTTTTATTTCTCTTCCAAGCTGTCTCATATTATCCCTTGCACAATTCAGTAGCAACCAGATATATCCCCAGCAAAGAAAACTCACCACTTATGAATTACTGAATTCACAACAAATATACAAGGTAAAAATTTAAATACAATTAAGCCTGGTTACTTTATCTCTATAGTATCTTTGTAATTTTTTTTTTAATTTTTAAAATTTTAGTGTTTATTTTTAAGACAGTGAGAGAGACAGAGTGCAAGCAGAGGAGCGGCAAAGAGAGAGGGAGACACAGAACTGGAAACAAGCTACAGGCTCTGAGCTGTCAGCACAGAGCCCAATGCAGGGCTTGAAGTCAGGAGCCTTCGAGTCATGAGATCATGACCTGAGCCAAGGTCAGGTGCTTAACTGACCAAGCCAGCCAGGCACACCTGTTATTTTTTAAAAATCAACCTCCCTTTTGGCAACTACGAGCTTGTTCTCTATATTTAAGACTTTTGCTTTCAGATTCCACATTTAAGTGAAATCATATGATATTTGTCTTTCTGTATCATATTTCACTTAATACCCTTTAGGTCCATCCGTGATGTTGGAAATGGCAAGATATCATTCTTATGGTTGAGCCATATTCCATTTATATATATATGTGATAGAGATGTGCTCTATCGATCTATCAGATCTTTATCCATTTGTCTATTAATGGGCACTTGGGTTGCCTCCATATTTTGGCTGTTGTAAATAATGGTGCAACAAACATAGGAGTGCATGTATCTTTTCAAATTAGAATTTTCATTTTCTTTGGTAAATACCCAGTACTGGAATTACTGGATTATATGGTATTTCCATTTTTAATATTTTGAGGAAACTCCCTACTGTTTTCCACAGTGGCTGCACCAATTTACATTCCTACTGACAGTGCACTAGGGTTCCTTTTAGTCCATTTTCCTTGCCAACACTTTTTATTTCTTATCTTTTTGATACTAGCCATTCTAACTGGCATGAAGTGGTATCACAGTTGTGGTTTTGATGTGCATTTCCCTAATGATTAGTGATATATTCATGATTTTTAAGGTATATATCCAAAAGTTCAAGAAGCTTTGGATATCTTAATCTGATAAGAACCCCCCATTGTTCTTGTAGCTGGTAGGATAAGCTATTAATATAATATGAGGACTGTGATCTACTTTTACTGGCTATAAATTATTACTCTTGACAAATTTACCTATAACCCACAATCCTCTGTCCCAAGTTTTCTAATCATCTTCATAGCATATCATGTGTAAATCTAAATTAAGTCCTCTTCTTAATGAGAGAAGAATAGAGATGATGAACAAACCATGAGAGATTTATATTCCAATCATAGTGTGATCAGCAGAATGATCTCTGGCTTTCTCATCTCCAATGTAGTACTTACACTATTTGCCCATGAAATGCCCTTTTACTTTCCCTTGGCCTGAGTATTCAAGGTTTAGTTTATTTATTTTTTTTTAATTTTAAATGTTTTTATTTATTTCTTAGAAAGAGAATGACAGCATGAGCAGGGGAGGGTCAGAGACAGAGGGAGACACAGAATCTGAAGCAGGCTCCAGGCTCTGAGCTGTCAGCACAGAGCCTGATGGGGGGCTCAAACCCCCAAACTGTGAGATCATGACCTGAGCCAAAGTCGGATGCTTAACTGACTGAGCCACCCAGGTGCCCCTCAAGGTCTAGTTTAGATTCCATCCCCAACAGGCCACTTCCAGTGGAAGAGTTTGTTTCTTCCTTTAAATGCACATAGACCTTCCAGAACTCTCTGCTGCTAGGTAATCACTCTTTTCCCTTTACTGATGTATAAGTATCATAGGATGCATGGAGTGGAGACCTTTAGTGGTCACCAATCATCCATGAGCTATCCTTAATTCCCAGTGTCCACTGCAGTCAGACTAATGCCATGTGACCTGTTCTGGCCAATAGACTACAAGCAGCAGTGATACACACACACACACACACACACACACACACACACACATATTCTCCCAGGGCAAAGAAGATAAAGTACCAGTAATACCTTCCCATTATTTCCCCCTTGGCTGCTGTCACCTTGGAAGACACTTGCTGAAATGTGTATGGCTTCCAGATAAAATATATGACTCCCATTTAGGGGTGACTGGATGGCTCAATCAGTTAAGCATCTGACTTCGGCTCAGATCATGATCTCAAGGCTTGTGAGTTCAAGCCCCACATCAGGCTCTGTGTTGATAGCTCAGAGCCTGTAGCTTGCTTTGGGTTCTGTCTCACTCTCTCTCTTTGCCCCTCCCCTGCTTGCACTCTGTCTCTGTCTCTCAAAAATGAATAAACATTTTTGAAAATTAAAAAAGATATATAGGAATCCCGTTTAAAGTCAAATTTCAGGAAAACAGAAAGCAATTTTCAACATAACCATGTCCCAAATATTGTATGGGATATACTTATACTAAAAATTATTATTATACAAAATTATGATGTTATTATACTATAATAGTCCCTACTTTATACCAGTATTGCACTTATTATAAAAAGTATTATACATTATATGCTAAATTATTATATTATTAAGTATTTGTATACTAAAAACACATACATATTATATTAATTTGTTTCAAGCATTGAACTTCAGATTAAAATAAAATACTTTTTTAGTATAACTATGCACCAAGTATTGGCTGGGACATCTTTATCCAAAAAAAAGTATTGAGCTGAAATTTAAATTTAACTGAGCATTCTCTGTCTTTTATGGTAAATCTGGCAACCTGATGAAATACAACATCACAAAGTTGAGGGAAGCTTGATCTTTGAATTACTTGGTGAAAGAGGGGGTCTGCCTCTCACTGTTGGTGAGATATTAATATTCTGTTAGCCCAATTTCACCGAGATTAGGGATTTAAATGTCATTGCTATATATCCAAGGTTCTCCTAACTAATAAGAATACAGTACCAGTAGAACATAAAGACCAGATATTAAAGAGCTCAAGTGGTAAGTGAGATGCTTTGATTTGAGTCTGATGTGTTTGGGAAATCAGTGAATACTGAGGGTGCAGACACCAGTAAAGCTGATTGATTTCATTTTATGTTTGGTTGCTATTTGTGTGTGTGTGTGTGTGTATGTGTGTGTGCGCTCACGCGTGCGCCAATGGATAAGATAGAACAAGCACTAGCAGAAGACAAGCAATGGGATAAGAGGATAAGAGCAGGATATAACATGATTACTGTCAGAGAACTTGGTTGTTGGGTCAGTAAAGCCAGAGACATGATTTTACTATCTAAAATCCAAGAATCACATATTGGATATTTTTCTCTGTGGCCTAATACAGATATCAAGCTTGGTAAAAATTTCATCCATTACTGCTAACTTGAAATATTTTTTTGAGTATTTTGAAATATGTTCCCTCGTTAATGTTTAAAAAAATCAATCCAATGGTATGCTCTTTTTTTCTCTGAACCGAAAGTAACCAGGCAAAATCTGACTTTGGCTATAGTTTTCCTTTTTCTGCAAAACCAAGGACCAATATATTCCTTGTCCCTAAATATTATGTCTGCCACCATACACATTCCAGATGTCACTGAGAGCCACCAAGAAGGTGCAATATTAGCCATGGGAAAGGATGAACAAGGAAAAACTGAGGAGGAAAACACAAAATGAAAAAAAGAAATGTGAGGAATCATACTGATGGTGCAGTGTAGGAAGGGATGGGATAGAGGAAAACAGAACAGAAGCAGGAAAAAAGGAGAGCTTGGTCCCATGTACACATCTTTGTTTCCCTAATCACCTGCTTGGCAATTTATATCCAACAGAAATAACTTGCTCAAATATGAAATGACTTTGACTCTCATTCAGCAGCTTTCACGTATGAGACGTAGGTTTGCTATGAAAATAAATAACCATTCGCCAAGATTTTCCATTTCAACACACATCTGATGTTCTAGAGCATGGTTACTGTCTTTTCTGGTTCTTGCTGGTGTCAACATTGTGTAAATAATTTGCTTAGTAAACTAGGAAGATTTCTTCCTTTCTAGAGTGGTTACAGAATGGGGAATTAGATGCTGACAGGGGGCCCTTGCCCTGCACTGGAGTTACTGAAGTGGGGTTACCTGCACTGGAGTCCTTGTAGCTCTAATAATGGTAACTTTGGAAGCTGATAGATAATGCTTGACTGGTTTGATACAGTTTTTTTCTTTTTCTTATAAAGTTCTTCAAAACTTTATAAGAAACTCTCTTTTTGTTTCTCCTTCAGTAGCCTTTTATTACTGGATCTCTTTCTTGAGAAAAAATTCAATCCACAAACAAGCTTATATAACAACCATGAGTCAAGTGCGACCTGACTCTACATTTGGCAGATCTGTATTAACTACTCTTTGCAACAGTTCAGACTCAAATAAATGGCAAGTCATTTCTTTAAAAAGCATAGCATTTTTTATTATTCTTTTTAATTTGGTCATTTTTGTGTATTTCATCTGTGGCCAGTGAAACTCTGAATTTAAAAAAGGCGGGGGGGGGGGTCACTTGGGTGGCTCAGTTGGTTAAGTGACTGACTTTGGCTCAGGCCATGATCTCATGGTTTGTGGGTTTGAGCGCCATGTCGGGCTCTGGGATGACAGCTCAGAGCCTGGAGCCCACTTTGGATATGGTGTCTCCCTCTCTCTCTGTCCCTCCTCCACTCGCATTCTGTCTGTCTCTGTCTCAAAAATAATATTTAAAAAATTTAAAAAACAACTCAGCAATAATGATAATTTTATATACATGTATATCAGGATTGGACAGTTGCATATTTCTTTCTTTGTTAATGGATTTTATAATACAAGGGGATGATACTGCTTACATTTCAATTGTTACTCTAAATGACTTATGGAAGAGGAATGATAGACTAACTGCTCAGAATCTTGTTGAAAACGAAAAGCAGCAAATCATCACCATTACTAATCAATAGTGAAATATAAATTGTTACCCATGGTAATTGAATGACTCTCTGAATGGCATTGAAGATGAAGAAGGGAAAATTCTGTGCCAAATGTAAAGGGGGTAGGACACTAATAAAGATAAAATTTAATGAAGTATTGACATCTAAACAAAGCATACTTTGTTTTTATTGGAAGGTATTTTCTACAATTTCTGGATATAGGCAGTACCTTCTGAAATTATAAACTTGTTATCATAAATTGCCCGTGATTCAGGTGGAAAAGAGGTGTCAAGGGGCACCTGGGTGGCTCAGTTGGTTAAGTATCTGACTTCGGCTCAGGTCATGATCTCATAGTTTGTGAGTTCGAGCCCCGTATTGGGCTCTGTGCTAACAGCTTGGAGCCTGGAGCCTGCTTCAGATTCTTTGTCTCCTTCTCTCTCTTCCCCTCCCCTACTTGTGCTCTGTCTCTCAAAAATAAATAAATGTAAAAAAAGTTTAAAAAAAGAAAAGAGGTGTCAAAGTCTCCTAGGACACCCTCAGTTCCATGGTGGAAAGAATCTACTCCAATGAAAGAAACATTTCTTTCCTGTTACCTAAGTGGAGGGCCTTGCCTGTACCCCAGCCTGATGCCATTCTGGGCTAGGAAACAACATCTACCCTAAGTCACCGCCATTGTGCCACTACCCCAGATACATATTTTACATGTTGTAAAAAGTTAGTTCAGGTATTCAAAAAGCCATGTTTTTCTTCCTGAACTGGAAGGTAAGCACATGAGGTTATTTGTCTGAGTGACTCGTTGATTGAGATACACATGAGAAGTTTACACGGTGAATTGTGTTGTATGCTGCGTCTTCACCATTGTTTGGGCATGCTTTTCTCATAACTTCGTGTCAGACGGCTGTGGAGGCTACACAGCAAGTCCAGTGAGGTATCAGCACAAGACGATAAGATTACAATCTACCTGAGTTCGAATCCTAGCTCTGCCCCACACTAGCAGTGAACCCTTTGGCAGTGCACTTCATCTTTCTGTACCTCATCTACGTCTTCTGTAAAATGATAACAAATAATAAGAGTACCTTTTAGGGTTGGCATTATATTAAATGAACTTAGATATACATGTATATGTCACCAAAGAGTTCCAGCAACATAATAAGCAGTAAATAAAGCCTTTCTAAAATGCTGCTAATGTTTTTTGTCAGTCTGTTTTATTCTGGTAGAATTCGTTGCTATCTATGGGACAACACTCTCCTTAGGAAAACTGACATTTTGGACAGACAGAAGACAGTGATTAAAAAGTGTTCATAATGAGAATATAATTTTACAGTTTAAATAGAAACACTAGGGAGGGCCATAGATCAGGGAACTTGGACAGCATTCCAAGCTTCTCTCTATCCCCGAAAAACTCAATATTATCTTAGAATACTGTACAGCAAACTTGTGAAATATTTCCTTCTCTAAGAAAGACAAAAAAAAAAAATCTTGATTGGCAGACAAGAAGAAGTTTTGGTGTTTTTTCAGACAAGCTAAGATAAGCCTAGATTATAATGGTAAATACAGCAAGCTACTCCTTTATTTGAGTGCGGACAGTTATGGGTATCTTCAAATCAGCTGCAATGCCTATTTCTTTGAGGTTCTGAGAGTCTGAATCTCCCCTCTAAAAACTAAATTGATTGCATTAGAGTATTTATAAGGACACACTATTTTAAGATTTTATCAGCAGTATCTAGTACATCATAATGGTAGTCTTTTTTGTATTACACTTTTTTTCCAAACTGTAACACTTTTACTGTTTTTATTCTGATGATGAAAGCAATGTGTTAAATGCAAACACATCAAAGTATTAAGAAAATGAAATTACTTCTATTCTCATAATTTAAAGATGGCATCAAGTCCAGAAACATATCATACTTAATGTTTTATAGTTTCTTTGTTTTCTAATTAGCAACATATTATGGATATCATACCATGTCAGTACAAAGGGACACATGATATCATTTTAGTGATTAATATCTTATTGTAGTTATCTTCTTCTATGAACAGACTATAATGGACATATAATTTATTTCCTATTAAATGGCTTATCATTTTATGCTATCATAAAGAAGTTACAATAAATACCCTTGTAGATAATATATTCATGTATTTTTCCCAAATATTCCCTTAGGATACATCACTAGAAGTTAGAACACAGTGTCAAAGACCAGGAACTTTCATAAAGTCTTTTGATAATGGCCTCAAAATTGCCCACCCAAAGGGTTGTATCAGTTAACAAACCACCAGCATGTATAATCAGAGGTCAGCAAACTACAGCCATGGGTCAAATCCCACCCACCACGTGCTTTTATAAGCGGAATTTTACTGGAACACAGGCATAGGGAATGTTTACCAACTACTGATATAAACCCTTGTCATGATAAGCTATCATCAAACACACACACACACACACACACACACAGTTTTCTTCCTTTTCTCTAATATAAAAATATTCTCATCAGTGGGATGTTTGGTAATAGGAGAGCACTGTCAATCTTACACAAAATCATGAAAACTTCCCCTAACCTCTTTGTTTTCTGGACAGACAATTCAAATTCACAGAGTATGACTGAGGTAAGTAATGTCATGTAATATAATTACTGCTGTGATCGACTCAGGTACTTGAATTCCCACTTAGTGATCTTTCTACTACATCCAAATGATTCAAGAAAGAAAGGCAAAACTTCAACAGAGTTTTTCACCTGAGAAACCAAACTTGTCAGATTTTTCAAGAGAGCGTGGAGCAATTCTATTTTTTCATTAGTGAAAGAAAATTCGAGAAGTTTCTAATGAGTTAATAAATGACCTCTAAGATTTTACCGTTCCTCTATTTTCCTCTATTTTCTTTTCTTTCCAGTACTTATTCTGCTTTCCACAATTTTATGTGATTGAAACTCTGACAAAAATAATACTGAATTAATGATCTTTAACCTCCTGCCTTTTACAGTTTGGTTGGAATATTAAGTTACAGTGTAAGACAGCATTTCATTGATTTTTTTTCTTCCTCCTTGGTACATTACATGTGTAATATATATATGTATATATATATATATATATATAACATGTAAAGATATATATATTACATGTAAAAAGTATTCACTGCTTTCATAATGATCATCAAAAATAAACTATTAAATATCAATAGGATGGTGAATAGTTATTTAACATTTTTTAATATTATAAAAGTTATTTGATATCTTTCCAGAAGTTACCCCAGCAATTATATCTTCCTTGTTTTAATAATTATGTATCTTTTCTACTCTAAAAGAGTATTGCTACTTTTCTAGAAAATACAGAAGAGCTTGAAAAATAATGAGTATCTTACAGTTTCTTTAAAAAGCACACTACAGGACACATCTTAAGTAGGGTATTGCAACATTTACTGTGACAAGGCAGAGAATTAACTAATTGACTTGGGGTCTCTCTATTTATTTGGCAAACAGAAATTGCCATATCATATATGATGTTTTTTCCAAACATTTTCCCAAGAAAACAGTCTAAGCTATTTAAACATTGTTTTTATTAGCCACTCTTTCTTGCTTTAGCTTTTGTTTTCTGTAGTTACCTCCGGTTAAGTTCAGAAAATGTAAACCTTTGCCCTGTACGTGCAGCAGGACTTGGGCTGATCTTTGAACGATGATAACATTCACATCGAATCTAGAACTTGACAAACAGGCCTCCCAGAGATCAAGGAGAAACATGGTTTTCAGTCTATTTGTTGCCCTTCCCCCCATATGGTGGGCTCTCCCCTTTGCCCATATTCAGGACATTTTCCCTCATTCAAAGATGGGTTACTGTCCTGAAAGTTCTTTCACACAGTGAAGACACTGAGGCATTATCATTCCTCTTAAAAGTAAATCATTTTAAAATATTTTTATTGCTTCTGAAAACTGGTATGGACTATTAAATTTTACCTTTACCAAAAATAGTGAACAGTATTTTATAGATTACTTAAGAGATTCTCTGATCTCTTTTACAAAAAGCAAGGAAATAAGCTTGTCTTTGACATGGATACCCCGGGGGATGCTAAAATAAGAGGAATGGAGAATTATTCAAACTTTACAACTGTCAGCTAACCCAGAAATGGCTCAACACTCATTAGAGAGAACAGGGTAGTTAACAGGTAGAAACTGTCATCTCTCTTGCCATTTGAAAACTAGGGGTGTTAATGTCTGATTTGGGGCAAAGAATACCTCCTACTTGTTAAAATAAGTGACAGGCAGTTGGGTACATGAGACTACTTTTGGAGAGAGGTCTGAGCTTGGAATACATTTGGGGGAGTTTTCCACATATAGTTGGTACTTAGAGCCATAGTTTATATTCATTTAGTGCTTAACAGCATGCAGTTCAGGCCCATCCACGTAAGGTAGTTAGAGGTGACACCGAGGGTAAAACTGGTTAGGCCACGTTCATGTCCCTGAAAGCCACACAAGGGCTGTGCAGTTTTCTGTCTGTTTCTCAGCTCATTTCCCGGAGATCATGTGCAAGAAAGGGCACTTGTGCGAAGATGAGTCGCAAGCATTTGCATGAGAGTAATAATGCAATTTGGCAGAGTAGGGAAGCACGTCTGAGAAACTTCACAGACTAGGAGGAAATTGATCCTATGTTAAATGGAGATGAGCCCTAGGCTGTAACTCTCCTCCTTCTGAAAGAAATATTATGGGTTTCCTCCCTGGCATCAGGGCAGGCCATGTGTCAGTGGCCATGTGTCAGTGGCACTATTCAGAGTACTGGCATGAAGGGGCAAATCCAACTGGCAGGGTACAATTCCCACAAGTTTGACTTGCTAATTAAGGCAAGTACCTTAACTTCTCCAGCCTTGGTTTTCTCATCTGTAAAGTGGGGATAATTACTTTATCTACACTGGAGAGCTACACTGAGGATAGTGTAGGATAGAGCTACACTGAGATCATGTATAGAAAGCTTTGCTCCCAAATTGCAACACGGATCAAGAACATGGGTCTTGGGTCCCATGGGTCAATGTTGGCTAGGAGGAGAACTGGTAGAGGCATTCGAGATGCTACTCAGTATGTCACAAACACACTGGAAAGATTAGGTGCAACTATTAATTATTAACAAATGTTGTACAGAGTCTTACAGAGTAGAGCCAAATGAAAAGAGATATGTTAACTGCCTAATGGAGGCTTCAATAAAGGTGACACATAACCAAATTCAAGAAAGAAAGTTTCTGCAGTTAGACATACCAGAGAAAAACACAAGATTTATATTTTCCCTCCACTTTGTACATGGGAAGCACTTTTTCTTGCTTCAAGTCACTTTATCTTTAAGGAATAGATGGGATATAAAAATAGCCCCTTTATAATGTCCTAAGAAGTATGGACAAAAGCAAGATGTAAGGAAGATTTAGTTGAGCTGAAAAGTAAAACCTGAAGATATTTCATGGTTAATTTAAAACACTTTAGGGACAGTTTTTTTTTTTTTAAATTAATGTTTATTTTTATTTTTGAGAGAGAGAGAGAGAAAGCATGAGTGGGGGGGGAGGGAGAGAGAGAGGAAGATATAGAATCTGAATCTGTGCTAAGCTGTCAGCATAGAGCCCAATGTGGGGCTGGAATCCATGAACCATGAGATTATGATCTGAGCCGAAGTCGGATGCTCAAGTGACTGAGCCACCCAGGCGCTCCAAGGAGCAGTTTTAAAAATGTCTTTCATTTTCACTGTGAATGAAACCCAAAGGAAGAGACAGACTATTAATAAAAGACATCTAGGTGAGACCCGGAAGAGCACTTGAAGATGAGTGCTGCTAAACCCTTGACCAACCCTCCAGAGAAGAAGATGAAAATGTCCTTCGCTCAAACTCGTTTAAAGAATAAACAGTTACCTCTTGTGAATAATTCCAAAGTAAACTTAGATGGGGGAAAAAAAACCCACTGTGATTCTCTTTTAGTGACTATACCTGAATATTCAAGTATTTGAGAATTTTAATGACTTTGAACTCTGTGCATGTGGGGCACTCCTAATGTCTTGTCAGTCTTTAATAACTCTTGGAGAAAATAGAATAACATTTCACCTTTTCAGAACACAGTGAAAACCAGCAATTAAGTCAAATGGAGCTCCAAGGAACTGAAGACAAGGCACAGAGTTCATGTATAAAAACCAATCCAGGTACTTGATACCTAGACGACCAGATTCTATTTATTCTTATTTTACTCACAGTTAAAATTAGCTCGGTTATCTGAGTTTTCAAATTCCTGAGCACATTTGATGTAACAAATTAAAAGAAGCTAAAGAAGCCACAGGGCTGGAGAAAGGAACAGTGGGACTCAAAATTCCAAACCCACAGAAGGCTGAGGCTACTTGTGCAGGACAAACCTTTAAAGGCCACAGAAAGCTCCAGCCTTAACACTGCATTAAAGCAGAATGAAGTGTAGCATCCTAACTTGCCAAAGGAGTTATTTTTATGTGGCAGTCACCTTTAATAGGCACGAAAGGGTACAATCCAATCTGAGAAAGATTTTCATTATGAATAAGTACTTTTATTTTTTAGAAACACTAGAATGTTTTGTTTTCAAAAGGATAGACCCTCCGCGTTGGAAACCCACATATCCATTATAACTCATTTCCTCTGTGTTCCAAGTAACTATAGTATTGGGTGCCAAATGGAAC
Source organism: Hyaena hyaena (assembly GCF_003009895.1). Classification (NCBI taxonomy): domain Eukaryota; kingdom Metazoa; phylum Chordata; class Mammalia; order Carnivora; family Hyaenidae; genus Hyaena; species Hyaena hyaena. The sequence continues at coordinate 551,072 of NW_024081744.1, forward strand.
TCCTGAATCAGGAGTCCAGACTTCCGTTATAATTTCGGTGACTATTCCATTCATTCCTTTGTGAATCTTATTCCTCTATTATGTAATCTAAAATTTGTGACCAGTGGGAAAGTAGGCACAAAAGATGAGAAAAACATTACTTTCATCTTTAGCATCAATGTTTGAGATGGTACCATAATAATCTTAGCTATTTTAAATATATTTTCTCTGGGGCACCTGGATGGCTCAGTTGGTTGAGTGTGACTTTGGCTTAGGTCATGATCTTGCAGTTTGTGAGTTCAAGCCCCACATTGGGCTCTGTGCTGACAGCTCAGATACTGGAGTCTGCTTTGGATTCTGTGACTCCTTCTCTCTGCCCCTCCCTTGTTCGTGCTCTGTCTCTCTCAAAACTAAATTAAAAATAATGTTAAGATATTATTATTAATAATAATAAATAACACACGGCTGGGTATGAATCCAGGTTGACATCATCCCAGATAGCACCTGCCTTTGCTGACCACAAGGACTAAATCAACCAAAGTGAACCACTGGCTGTTAATATCCACTCTTTACAATAGGACAGCATTTGTAATGGTAATACTGAAAAAAATCCAAAGCCTGTAATGTGGAAACATAAATCTACCCCTAGTACTGTTTTTAAGGACCAAATTCAAACACACTAACTTCTAAGCAACTCTTACTAAATAAAGAACATATATTTTAGAATTTTTGGTCAGGAAAAACTTTGGCCTCTCCTGAGAAACTTCCTCAGTTGTAATAAGGATAGAGATGTTTCTTATTTATGTTCATTTTTGTTTGGATCACCAGGAAGCTGAGCATTCAATAATAGTATATATCTCCTTCAACTTGCTGTCAGTGCTTGTGGTTTTCTTAGTTATTGTATCTATGGTACAGCCAATGCTTTTGTAAGTTGCCCCAACTCTTCCTAGGGAAAATCTAGGTTTAATAAGTTGTACAAAGGCTGAAACGATTTATAAATATGTTTATGTATGTGACGGCAACATGAACCCTGTGTTATTTAGTTGGTCATCTGTGCATCCACAGTTATCTTTATTCATGATCCTCAAGTAAAATCCAATGTAGGTCTGTAGTGCTTTCCTATCATACATGATGAACTGGCCAACAACGTGAATCATGCATTATATGTAAAGCATATAAATTAGGTCAACATGGTGGGTATAGACTATTTCCTAGGAATCACGGAATTATTTGCCCTCCAATATCCAAATGTTGTAAAACTTGGTTACACACATGCACACATCTGCACACACTACATAGAAAGACTGAAAACCTTTCCAGTGCAATGTGTTAATAGTCAGCTATGACTTACAATGCAAGGAGGAGTGAAGATGATTCAAACTCATAGTATCGAGAGACAGAGTTTGTTTTCATCCTCACGGATCCTAAATGGTTCTTGTGAAGACAATACAAGATTCTCTTGAAACAACTTTCTTCTAAGCAATTTCATATAAGGTGTTTGGGTAACTTCTTAGGAGTCCATGGTATTTGCCCGCACATATGGGTTTGAACTTGCTATTGCCAAGGTGGTAGATTTGAAAATTAGAACATCCTTCTATTAAAATACCACTCTTCTCCAAGCAGAGTGAAAGAATATATCATCTAGTCAAGAGACTTGGGGGCCAAAGTTAGGGTCCCACTGAAATATTTCAAATTTGATTCTAAAAACATGCCTGTGGCCCATTCTGCTAATATATTTCCAAATTGGAAAAAAAAAGAAATTATTTCCCAAAGTTGTAATGGGAGTTGTAATTCAATGATAAGTAACTTCAATGCATCACCTTTTTACTAGAAAAATGATCTTTTAGCCACATTCCCTCATGTGCTGGTTCTGTCTTTCTTACTTCTTATCCCATTCCCCTTCAGCAAAATATCTAGAAGTACCCTTTCCTTTATTTATACTATAACCAATCAAAATCTTACTGGAAAAATGTATTTGGAAACTTTGGAAAGCTCCCATTCCTTGTGTTGGCAAGAAAGGAAGCACACACTATACTAACTATGAAATAATAATTATTTTCCTTTTCCTCACCTTGTAATAGTATTATGGATTACATGTTTAGGTTCTCCTAAAATTCATGTCAACTCCCTAACTCCCAGTGGGATAGTATTAGGAAACAGGGCCTTTGGGAAGTAATTTGGTTTAGATGAGGTCACGAGGGTGAGGCACCATGATGGCGACCAGTGTCCTTATAAGAAGAGAAAGAGATGGGCTAGGTCTCTCTGCCATGTGAGGATTAACCAGAAGACAGCTGCCTGTGAGACAGAAAGAGGGGCCCTCCCCAGACACCAAATCTGCCTTCACCCTGATCTTGAGTTTCCCAGCCTCCAGACACGTGAGAAATGTTTGTGGTTTAAGCCTCCTGGTCTATGGTATTTTTGTTACGGCAGCTCAGACTGACAAGGACACATACCCCCTCAAAAACCTACAGGTTGTGGAAGAATTAGCACACAGTCCTGAAAGTCATTTTAAAGTCTATCTCTGAAATACGCTGACCAACAATTTTAGGCCCAGCCCAGTGTGTTATCACCTGCATTTTGGGAGAAACTGCTTTTGTCATCCAAAGTGGTAAGAAAGACAGGCACAGAATGTGTCAATTCATTTTCTCTTTCTATTTACAATTTAGGGTGGCATCACAGTGAAATAATTAATTGACCTGCCCAGAGAACAAATAAATCACACACTCAGTGTGCTGCTTGGAATGTGCAGCTTGTTTCTGCAAGACCGTCATGCAGTGTGGCTAATGTATGAGGTCCGTAAGCTCTTCTGACACGCCTCCAAGTCTTCCTAAGCTCTTGCAAGGTTATGGTGGTGAAATATGACAGAGATCGGGGCACAGTTACAATAGCAGATGTTCCAAATCAGTAACCAACAGAACAGGTAACGACAACAAAACCGATACAAGTGTTACAAGTGTTAGAAGTGATGAGGAAGGAAAACAGGAGCAATCTTAATCATTACTCACCAATACAATAAAAAGGGTGCTTGGCACCTGCTGTGTATGTGCGGAACACGCATGTCTACCAAGAGATTCTTGGCACTGCCTTTATCAGATAGTCTCTCTTTGGGAAAGTAACACAAATCAGAAAAAGATTTGAGACTATCCACCATGCTGACTTTCCAGGACTTTTTATTTCCCCTTATTTAGAAGTTCATAGATCATTCCCTGGCAGGACTATATATGTTGAGCTAATTCTGTAAAGTTTCAAAGTTTCTGATGAGAGTGAAAGAGGTATAAGATTAGTGTACTTTGGAGACTATCAGGACACCTGTTTGTTACTTATTCTCAAGCCTATGTAATCAAATGTTACTGTCACATCAAAACAACAGACTATGTATAGACCAGAGGTAGATGACTTTGCTAGTAAGAGGAAAATAATTCTCCTAGGATCCTTGCTTGAATTTTAAATCAGCTCATGACATGAGTCATGCAGTCCAAACCCACGGTACTGAGTACTTCTTGATCAGTTGCAATTCAACTGCTATTTATTAGCAATAAAAAGAGCAATAGCATCAACCATTGATCTCATACTTAAATGCCTTATTAGGTAGACATCTGTTTTATGGGTCTCACAAATTCTTAATGACTAGAGCATCAAGGGAAAGTCTGTAGAAGGCACTGCGATATAGACTAGAGTTTGGCTTTGATGTCTCCAGATATGATGAAACTCCATTTTCCTGAACTTTCAGAGACCTCCAGAGAGTAGAAAATGTTAATCAGGACAATTACATACCCGAAAGGCAAAATAAACTTAACTGGGGGTGACAATTAGCCCCTTTTTAACCATAGTCAAAAATAATTTTAACAGTGGCACAAAATGAAAACCTTTTAATGGAAGGGATCTTAAAATTGATCAAATGAGATTACAGAATGATGCCTTGACAATCTCACACAAATTGTCAAGATCAAAATAATCATTAAATGGCATTTGTAAAATCTATCATGATTGAGTCATCACCATCTTTGACACACAAATATCTTTGCTGTATAAAGACAATATGTATTACTGCTTTAATTCAGAAGTGCTCTGAAAACTCCTGGGAGAAATTATCAAAACCATATGAACCCCTTTGTGTGATAATGGAAGGTCCTTAATAGAGAACCACTAGGTAAATTATCTTATACGTTGTGTACCAACTGGCCTCATTATATGCAGCCAGTTTCATTCATATGAATAAAAATCAACCTTTGATACTTAGTTTGGCGGTTACCATAAACCCAGAAGCTAACATAGATGATCATATTGACCGGAGTTCTATTTTCTCAATTTGTGCTGGGTTTTCTTTTCTTCAGATGCTTTCATTTAATCCGTCATCCCTCTCATCAAATAACTTTAAACTAATTATTGTGTTAAAGTTATAATTCTTCACCAGCTTTGCCTGATGACATATAATATGAGTGGATAATATATCAGCTAGGCTGTTAATAGCTGCAGAACCATACTCAGATGTTGATGGATAATCACAGCTTGTTTAAAGTATAATGAATATGCCACCATCCAGAACTATCTGCTAAATATCTTCATGATCCCAGAGGTTAAACAATTCCAACAAAATCTAAAAATCTGAAATTGGCCATTTTACTTTAGTTTAGTTATTTATCTTGAGAGAGAGAGAGAGAGAGAGAGACCACAAACAGTGAAGGGACAGAGAGAGAATCCCAAGCAGGCCCTGAACTGTTAACATGCCTGACATGGGGCTCGAACTCATGAACTGTGAGATTATGACCTGAGCCAAAACCAAGAAGTAGACACTTAAACAACTGAGCCATCCAGGCACCCTTAATTTTTTTTTAATTTACTTATTTATTTTTGACAGAGAGAGAGACAGACAGACAGACAGACAGGCAGGCAGGCAGAGAGATTAGGAGAGAGGGAATCCCAAGCAGTGCACTGACAGCACAGAGGCCTACGTGGACCTTAGTCCCTCAAATTATGAGAGGATCATCTGAACTGAATTCAAGAGTCAGATGCCCAACTGACTGAGCTACTCAGGCACCCCTGAAACTGGCCATTTTAAATCTCATAACACTAACTTAAAGGGCAGAGAATCTTTTCTTACATCCAACAGATGTGAATTATCCCCCACCGTTGATATGTCTCTAAGAAAGACATTTTTTTTGTTTTTTTCCTTATTAGAGAATATGAATTTGTATATAATTACAGAACAAAATATTTATTCAAAGCATGAAGTAAACGTGCAGCCTTGCTTCACTTAAACAAGGCAAATGTGAAGGAAAAACTATTTCTTAGTTATCCAATTTTGGATGTACACGTGTCCAGCCAGTCTCTTTTCTATCTGAAGAAACTTTAGATTTCCTGTTCTAAGAGTTTCACAGGGTACCTGGGTGCCTCAGTCAGTTGAGCGCCAGACCTCAGCTCAGGTCATGATCTCACAGTTCATGAGTTGGAGCCTTGAATCAGGCTGTCTGCTGACAGTGTGGAACCTGCTTCAGATCCTCTGTCTCTGTCTCTCTCTGTCCCCATCAAAAGAAATAAACAGAAAAAAAAAAACTGACCGAATTTCAAAGTAGAATGCACTTGTTGGTGAAGACTTGCTTAGAATGTTGCTGGGACATGACCTTTGTCCCCAAACTGCTGAAAAGAAGACAACTATGTCTTTCAGAAACATTGGCTGCATCTACAGGTGGCAGGTGATATTATGTGAAGATGAAGCATAATGTAGTAGGATAAATAAGGACCTACACTCATGAAGTTCCAAGAACATCAGCCTGGACTCATTTCTTAATTTGAGCCCTGGTATTTAATTATGCTTGCATTTCTGTTTCTATCAATAAGGTGAATGTGAAAATATGACACATGTAGGAGTGATTTAAGGAATGACCCATAATGCTGATCGAGAAACACTTGGCAAATACTTGCTAGGCTTTTTAATCACAGGACACTCAATGTACAGCAGAACGAATAGATCAGAAACAGATTTTCTTAATCTCCATGCCAAGAACTGAGCAGACGTATACACTCCAAAAGGGGTGTTTAATATATAATAGTAGTTAAAAATAACTGCATTAAAATGAAACTGACAAGAGGATATCTAATGTAACCATATGGGCCTAAATCCTTCTGGCTCGTGATGACTGCATGATTGATTGACAGAAAACATCACCATTTAAAAACTCAAAATAAGAAAAAGTTACCTGAGAGGAAAGTAATCACCAGAAGCCTTTGGGGTAGTAATTTTTCAAATGAAATAGAAGGAGAAATCCTAAAATTCAGGAAGCAAACTTGTATAGGTATCCAGGGGCTTAGTTCATGCAAAATATTTTTAGGATCCCTGCTTCTCTCATTTTTGTCATGGTACACAGTGAGGTTTAGAAGGGCATACACATACATGTGCTTTATTACGTCCTGTGAGAGTGTTTTGTTGTGCTTTGCACTATCAATTATCTTAATTTCATTGGGAATCAGGTGTCACACTGATTTCTTAAGAGCTTGGGAATTTTTCTCAATTAAAATTTGATGAAGATCCATAATATGTATAATAGGTGCCGGGCTCCAGTGCTGGGAAGCAGGGAATCTGGACCTCCAATCACATAGTTGTCCCGGACTTAGAATGGCACCTAAGGCATCTCTATTAAATCCTGGTAGTTCAAGGGACTTTTGTCCTAGAAAGAGCAGTGGGTAATATTTCCATGGAAGTATATGCCTATACACACACACACACACACCTAGACAGACTTTCAGTCTAATTCTCATTTTGTAGATAAGGAAAATGAAAGCTGAAAGTTAGTACTTCTAAGCCATACGTCGAATTATCAATAATGAGAGAGAGGGAAAGAGCTAAAACCTGCAATATCAGTAGGTACTGTGTTAATTCCGGTTTCCTAAGACTCAGAATGGCACTCTTTCTGTCATTCCCAGGGACAGACTAAACAGACTGAAGACCAAAATAGTTGACCAGGCTTCCAGAAGAATGTCCGGGTAATGGAAACAGAGGGAAAATACTAGGGAATTGCTACGTGACCAAAAGCAGTATACAGTGATCTCCAAATGAGCTAGCCAAGTGTAGTTCAGACTCTAGTGGTCCATGTTCTATTTCTGTTCTTAAAGTTTGTGTTCAAATTTGATAAATGCTGAGAGAGAGAGAGAGAGAGAGAGGATTAGCATCATGTTCATTACCAAAACAACATCCTGCACAAACACGGAATTGCCTTTTCCTTGCTGTCTCAGCAAGAACACTTGAGATGCTCAAACACCAAGGGAAGGGCTCTTATTAGCAACAAACACATCAGAAGCTGCAACAGAGGACGTGTGAAACATCAGTGTCTCTTATTCTCTAAATATCCTCGCTACAAAATTCAGCTCTAAAACAGATCACAAGGTTTTCTTTTCAAATTACATTGTTTACATCTCCTCATAAATGAAGTGGAAAATAGAACAAATGAGGAACAAAAAACGCATCCCTTTGTGCAAGCATAAAGGTGGGCCATGTCACTGCGCTGTCTATAGTTTAAATAAACTGAAATAAAAATAATCCAAGTCAAACTCATGCTGGAAGCCTATCTCCTGCAGTATAAGAACAGATTGGAGCTTCTCAAATTGTAATATGTCTACAGTCACCTAGAGATCTTGTTAAAATGCAGATTCTGACTCTGTAGATTAGGTTTAGGTTGACATTTTGTATTTCTTGAAACTCTTGGGTGATGCTGATGCTGTTATTTTGTAGACTGCAAGTTATGGCCACACAATATGCAATACCCTCCCTCAATGGGGTGGCTGATGAATTATTTTTTCTTTTTTAATTTTAGTTCTCAACATTTAAACTTTGAGTTCTGCAAGCATATAAAGAACCCTAGGAACAGTAAACTATTAAGCTGTACAGAATAAAAAACAAAAACAAAAACAAAAACATTCTGATCTGATCGTTTAGGCTACATGTTTGAACTAATAAGACACATTTATCTTAGGGTTATGGATACATTCATTGAGATCAGATCATCAAAGAATTTTCATCAAGTATTTTCCAAAATCATCTGTGTTTAGCCAAATTATTTCCATTATCAATTTTCTATGCAGAGTATAAAATATAAAAATATTTTAATTTTAACATTACTGAAATTATTTACTGGATCTTATTTCCATGAAAATTTTATAAATTATATATTTTTTTAGTCCATAGAAAATTTTATCACTGTGTATTTTCTTTTGTGGTTATTACTTCCATACATCCAAATTTGAGGGATGAAAATTTTGTAATTTTGAATTTGCTCTACACTATTTGATTCTTCTAGAAAGATTATGATGTGCTATTTTAGCTTTTGTCAGAGTCATCTGTGTTGATTAATTTCTACACAAATATTTATCATAAATTTTATAAAAGACAAGGTGCTTGCATTTATTTTTGCAGAACGAATGCCCTAAGAGGGGAAAGACACTGTATCTGGGGACACAATTAAGTTTAGCTTGGAAGCTATGAACTCTGAGGAAAGGAAGATTTTGAGATTTAAAAAGAAAAAAGTTTCAAGAGCATGTAGGGCAAGGGAAGTCTTACCAGAGGATAAGGAAATATTGGAAGTCAATAAAATATGTTGGAATGAAAAACACTTTACTTACTATCCAACAAATACACCTTCTACCCTATGTAGAGTAACAGTAACTGAATTCAATTCTCAATCCACCTAATTGCATTAGTTCAGATATGCCCTTTTCCTTCCCAATAATTACCCATCTGCATTTGTGAAGGGTTAATGGAATGCTACATACACTGTTATGGAATCCATTTACTCACAGAATCTCATAACTTCACCATGATATTATTTATCATTGTGCTTCTAATTCTTAAAATAAAATAAATAAAACAAAATAAATAAATTAAATTAAAAAAAGTTAAAAATCCATTTTCTGATTAAATACATTTAGGGAATTCATGCCTAGACCTCACTGAGTCATGCACATATGTAATAAGCATGATGTTTAACTAGTATTCCCCATTAAAATGGTTTATATGAACATTTTGAAAATGGGTCACTATATGCTGTATTTTAAACTAGAAAAATGAAAATGTCTCTGGGATGTATACTATGCTCTGCATGTATCCTGATTCTTGCTTATACTCTCTTCATAAAAGAAAGTTCTTTTCTGGATTCATATTAACAAGGCAGTTAAATTAATAAAATGAATTTCCATGGCTTCTTGAATCTTCAAAAAAAATAAAGTTGCGAGTTAATAAAAAATTAGAAGTATGCAAATTAGTGGTCATCTGTTTCCTCCTTATGTCCTAAAATTTGGCATCTCTCCATTCCTCTTCACTCACACAGTCATAACTTACATATGTGTTATTTCTAGCACCTAACAGTCATTATCTGGAAGATTAGATCCTGTGTGAGAGAAAGTATCAGTCATTCTATGGCTTCAGAGTTTTCTCTCACAGAGCACAGATCCACTGGTCTAAGGAAGAGCCTGAGATCAATCTACAGACTCTCATGAGCTCACGTGTTTCCACTCTTGTCAATTCTAAACTATGAGTAGCAACTTAATTCCAGATTCTGTTTTTTTTTTAAATTTTCTCAGAAACAACATGAGGGCAAATGACTACTTTACCACCAAAACCCTTTCTGAAGAGCAATTTTCTGAAGTTGTCAGATATTTTCAGTATGGTCCTATGTCATAGAGTGGTTTTGATCTCTAAACTGAAAAATACTTGAATTGGAAAACTAACTTTGGTGTCAGTATGAAATGTTTATGAAAATCAAAAGTGTAAGAGGATCGTGAAAATGACATTGATAATGTTCTTGAGGTCAGGGGAAGTCTAAATGACCAACCTTTAATACCATAGATACTTGAATATTGTGTGTTACTGTAGTTAGTATACCTTTTAGGAGAGAGAGTACCATATGTACCATTTATAAGAAAGATATGTGTGAAATTTATTTGCATTTTTGAAGGCTTCAGAAATGGTTAATATTTCTTAATTACTTGTCCTGATTTGTTTATGCTTCTTTGCAATAACGATTGTGAAGACAAGCAACAGTGCTTGACTGTTTGGAGAGAGAGAGAGAGAAAGATACAAAGAAACAAAGAAAGAAAAAGAGAGGGAGGGAGGAAGGAAGAAGAAAGACACTGAACATTTAACAGAAAGGGGGTGCCTGGGTGGCTCAGTTGGTTAAGCAGCTGACTTGGACTCAGGTCATGATCTTGTGGTTCATGGGTTCGAGCCCCACATTGGGCTCTGTGCTGACAGCTAGCTCAGAGCCTGGAGCCTCTCTTCAGATTCTGTGTCTCCCTCTCTCTCTGACCCTCCCCTGCTTGTGCTCGCTCTCGCTCTCTCTCTCTCTCTCTCTCAAAAACAAATAAAACATTAAAAATTTTTTAAAAAGATCATGCTTGATATTTTTATGGGAAAGTTCTAGTTACAAATCAGGCAATGTCTTTATATTAACTCAAAATAATTATCAACAATTGTTATTTATTTGAGTGACATTTTGCCAAATAAGAACCAACATTTAAGAAAGGTGGTGAAGTCTAGGATTCTAGATGGATGTAGACTTTTAAGTGCAAATTGTGATACTGCTCACACCGAACACTTATCCCCCGGTTTCCTGGGTGGTGTTGACTGGGCTGGGCAAGATTTCAGACCTAGATTCACTGCAAATATCTGAGTTCAGGTCAAGTGCTCCCTGAGTCTGCCACTTAATTTCCCCATCAGAGCAATGCACTAGCTCTGAAAACAGTACGCTAAGTCCATGTTTAGGACTTGTTTAAAAGGCCTTCGGTAGATCTGTACCAACCACAGTAACACATATGATTCAGATGTCAAGATAGAGAAGAGGTTGATCACTTAGACCATCCCTGACCTCAAGGAACATTATCAAATGGCACTGTCATGATCATTTTACACTTTTAATTTTCATAAGCATTTTATGCTTACTCTAGGGTTTGTTTTCCACTGGAGTTAGGAGTACAGTTGATGGGAGCAGAAAGCACAATTGTGCCTTTAAGTATTGCAGCTCTGGTTTTCCTAGCAGTGTTCTCATTTAAGTAGCTACTTCCCATATATATATATTTTTTAACTCTCCTACTGATACCATATGAGAAACAATGGTATCAGTCACCAGATCACCCGGCCTTTAAATCCTTCTAGGTCAGCAGGTCAGTAGCTGAAACTCTCCCTTTGTTCTACAGGTCAAAAAAAAAAAAATGTCCTGCACTTCTCTACAAACAGGTATGATAAAATGTACTTATTGATACATTTAAAGGATTATTATATATATTTATACCATTTTGTGCATCACCTGATAAGAAGACCCTGACAACCTAAGAGCCCATTAGTAAAATAGCAATTATTATTGTTGAAAAATTTAGAAACCAGGCAAGGGGAGGAATGGTAGAAAAAGCTACTTAGCATGAACAGAGAGGAGAGAGAAGAAGAGAGGGGGTTCAACTAGAAGGGAATGGAAGAGAATGAGAGAGACAGAGAAAGGGAGAGAGGAAGGGAGGGAGGAATAGGATGGGATGGGAAATACATTAGCTTCCTTCAAATATCAGAAAGGTCATTTTAGACCTATTCTGTTTGCTCTAAAGGAAGAAAGGTCTAAGTGTGGAAATTATAAGAAGGCAAAGTTCAACTGTCCAACACCTGGCAAAAGTGACATTGCTACTGCTCAAAGTATTTAAGAGACTGAAAAACCTTCCTCAGGAGTGGTCAGAAGGTGCATTCCTAGTAGTGGGTCTGGGCCAGATCACTGCTTTTCAAACTTTTAGCACATGAAATCCACTGGGGGTCCCCTTAAAGTGCAGATTCCTTCCATTAGATCTGAGGTGGAGCCCAAGATTGAGTATTTCTAACAAGCTCCCAGTTGATGGAACAGCTCCCTGGAACCCTCTTTGTCTAGTGAGGGACCTGATGACCCTTGAGGTGGCTTCCCACTGTAAATATGAGCATTTCCTCAGCCAGGCAGAGAAATAAAGAAAATCACAAGTCAGGAGTTAGCCAAACTGCATGCTCAAATTTCATTGATAAAATAACTAAACCACCCTATCTTTTTAGAGGCAGAAAATAGCTGGAAAACAACACTTGAGAGATAATAGCATAAGCACTAGGATAATGATACTAAAATGCCCTCAAAGAAAATTGGCAGCAGTTCCTGATTCATACCCAGCACAGACAAGTGTGAGGAGCCTGAAACCCAATGTAACCACTAATACTGAAATTGGACCCTGCCAGCTAATAGCATGTTCACACAAGCCAGTGTTTAGGGGACAAAGATGGAAGATTGAAGAACTTCTTGATGAGACAAGGATCAGGATATATTGTATCATCGAGCCATAGTGGGAGTGGAATTACACACCAATACAGTGTTCTGTCTTCCTTTTGACCTTTGGACTCAAGCAGACCCAAAAAGGAAGGAGAATTGGCATTTTGGTTGCATCTCATGCTACTTTTAATCAGCTGCAAGATTTTGCTGCCCTTGAGAACACTGCTCCCTATTCTGTGCGAAGAGCTTGACTAGGGGCCAGCTGAAAGGCTGTCACTTGGTCAACAGGAAGTGGACATGGACAAAAGGTCCAAGTTTAGGAATGCCTCTCTGGATTTTATTTTGATACAGAGCCTAGTCCAACTCCGTTCTTGCGGCAAGAGCCGGAATAAAAATGTGCTCACAGGCTGTGGGCTTTTTAAAAATATTTTTTAAAGTCACAGTCCCCATAACACATACACAGAAACCCAATGAGAGGAAAAACAAGAATGCAAGAGAGGAATAAGAATTCCTTACTTAAAGGTACATGTTAATTACCTTTAACATGCACGTTTATTACTATTTTGCTCACTGAAAGAAATTCATTCTTCAGATATTTTTTTTTTTACTCTTTGTGGTCACAAGAGGCCCTTCTGAAGCAATTAAAGGGAACTGTTCATATCTCGCAGTCCAAAATGTTTTGTGAAATCAGTGTACAGCACGCACATTTTCAAGGAGCATCACCACTCCTTAGTCATTGTAAGGAGCAGCTGAGTTTCCTTCATCTCTGCAGGCTTTTGTTGTGAGGCATTGAGCTTCACTGAAGCCTCTGTAGGCTTTGTGGCTAGACAGATACAAGTTCAAGTCCTCATTCTGCCACTTGCTGGGTGTGGCCCAGGAGCCTGAGCTCCTGAAGGCTGGAATTGGACGTGATAACAGTTGGAAAAGAATAGGTAACAAAGAAAGATACAAAATAAATGCACTAGAGAATTTTATCAGAATACTCTTAGGGTTTTTTCAGGCATTAAAGGAGATCATGTACATCAAACTTCTTAAATATAGTAAGCCGCCAATGGTAGAGGTACAATAGAAAGTCACTGTTGTAAGATTACCTGCCTCATTTCCAGGAATCAAACTGATTCTGTTCCCAAGAATGTGGGGTGGTTTTATTACAATATCCTTCCCCTTGGTAACGTTGGAGATGATAAAAAGAAACAGTGTGGAGGTTCCTTCAAAAAACTAACAATAGGACTCCCCTATGACCCAGCAATAGCACTGCTAGGAATTTACCCAAGGGAGACGGGAGTGGTGATGCATAGGGGCACATGTACCCCAATGTTCATAGCAACACTTTTAACAATAGCCAGATCATGGAAAGAGCCTAAATGTCCATCAACTGATCAATGGATCAAGAAGATGTGGTTTATAATGGAATACTACATGGCAATGAGAAAGGATGAAATCTGGCCATTTATAGCAACATGGATGGAACTCAAGGGTGTTATGCTAAGTGAAATAAGTCAGGCATAGGAGGACAAATACCATATGTTTTCACTCATATGTGGAGCAGGAGAAACTTAACAGACGACCATGGGGGAGGCGAAGGGAAAAAAATAGTTGGTGAGAGGGAGGGAAGGAAACCATGAGAGACTCTTGAATATGGAGAACAAACTGAGGGCTGATGGGGATGGGGGAAAGGGGAAGGGGGTGATAGGCATGGAGGAGGGCTCTCGTTGGGATGAGCACTGAGTGTTATATGGATACCAACTTGATAATAAATTATAAAAGAAAAAAGATATCCTGGCTATATAATCCAATGAATATCGCCTTCCTAAAAACAAAAACAAAACAAAAACAAAAACCGAAAAACAAAAAACACTCACCTGTAGCAATGAAAAAGCACAGAAACAAACAGGCAGACTATGGGAGATGAGACTCTTGTAACATGAAAAGCAAACAACAACAAAGGAAGAAAATAATTTGGAAAAACAAACAAACCCAAGTGGCTATAAAAGTTTAAGAATCTAAGTGACTAGTTATTAATGTAATGGGCACCTGTTACATGCAGTTGCCTGCACTAGATGCTTGGGGAGTTAGGCAAGGATCTTGAGAGGTGCTGAAGCACAGTGGCTCAGAGAATGGACATTGGAGCTGGACAGCCTTGACTTGAATCCAGGTTCTGCTACTTACACATTATGTGATGTTGGGGGAAGTTACTGTGCCTCGGTTTCTACACTGGAAAGTGGGGGTAATAGTTTTGCAAGTAAGCAAAACTTTGCAGGGCTCTTGTGAGGATTTAACAAATGACACCTCATGTATGGTAGTCAATTATCAGTTGGCCTGGAGAACCATTCATCTGCTCTGTATCCTTGGAAAGTACATTTCCCAGGCTTCTTTGCTAGATGGATTCTAGCAGGCCTGGCCAATGGGAGGCACTGAAATAAGAATAAAGGCCTGAAAAAGAAAAGACAATGTATTTCCTTTTCCTGCAGTGTCTCCTCCCAGTCACAGCAGGCACCAGAAAGCCCATCCGTGGTTTTTCTTTCACTGGATGGCCCTAGCTTCTGGGTTATAGTAACCCTACCTTGCTGGGAGCCGCACTGGCCTTGCTGGATGACAGTCACAGTGAGGAAATGTTAGCATTTGCATAGCTCCTGCCATAAGAAACAAAAACTGTTATCTCCTTCTGCTACTACTGGTTCATGTTGGAAATGAGATTGCTGGTATTGACCAGGCCTCACAATATTCCAAATCAGACCGATATTCCCCACACAGACTGCTCATAAGGAAAGCCTATTCCTGCCTTTTCAAAAGAGATTTTAGATGAAAGCATGGTAGATGATTGTCAAAAGGCTCTTCCTATGGGCCTTGTGGATCCAAGACTTACATAATAAAGAAGGCTATGAACACAAAAGTTACAATGGAGTCTGGCTCTGAGACAAAGAGCCTAATTTAGAGTTAAGGACAGATATTCACCCCCACCCAATTGTTTCTGCTTGGAGCACTAGCCCCTCAATGCATTTATGATCAGTATTCGGAGTGACTTATTCTGGCCTTGAATATGCTCATTGCACCCTGTTAAGGAACCTACTGAGGAACTTCTTTTGTGATTATGGGAGCAAATGTGTTTCCTGAAAGACATGTTTTTCTTAATACTTCTCCTTAAACAAGCTATTGACCCCTGCCCACAAAGACGTAACTTCACCCTTTTTATGCTAAAAACATTGTCTTGTATGCTAAAGATACCTTCCTTCCCCATAGGATTAGCAACTAAATCACCTACCTCAATCACTATTGATAAAGGTCATGCAGGAGTCTTCTACAAATCTATGTTCTGGGAAATTCTTACATATCAAAGAAGTTTGTCATCAGAAATCATTGTCTAAGGCAAATGCCACTTCCGTGCGGTCCCCCAAACACTTAACTATAAAACAAAGTTGAGCCCCAGTCAGAGCAGAGATGCCTGCCTGGTGACCAGAAAGATTCTCATGGCCTCTCTCATCCTTCCCTTGCTGACACTGTCCATCCTTCAGGGACCCCTGGACCTGCCAGAGCCGGCCTCTGACCCTACCTCTTTTGGTGTCCTCTAGACCTAAGGTGCTGGCAGCTTCCTACGAACCTACCTCTTCCCACCATCCCTCTAGACCTAGATGTGCTAGAAGCTCCCTGCCGTCCTAACCTCTGCATTGCCCATCTAGGCTGTGTCAAGCTCTTCCATCTCTATGCAAGTAATCCCTCTGGAGGTATTGCCTAGAGGCATTTGCTTTTCTTTACTGGACCTTGATTTTATAACATGCCAAGTCTTATAAAATGGGTAAGACTAGGTTATGCTAAGATGGAGATAAAAGAACATTCCAAACTGACTGCATGCCCAAACTAGATGAAATAACACATGATCTTAAACTTTCAACCAAGAGGTCAACGGTGGTTATGTTTTGGCAAATACACAAGATTGGCTGCATCAGCCTTACATATCTGGGTTGTTAGAAGGTTCTGGGGCTAGCCTATCTGGACTTAAGTTCTGATTCTGTCACTTCTGGTTGCAGCTTATCTCAACTGGACTTGGGGTCTGTCCTTTACTGATTATGTGCCTCTCTTCACCTCATCAGATGAGTTTCCTCATATGAAAAATGGGGATAATAATAGCACTAGTGTTACAGTGAGGAAAAGGAGTTAATCTATAGAAAGAGCTGAGAATGGGGCTCAGAACAAAGCAAGTGTTCCCCATTTTTTGATTCCATTAAAAATAGCAAAGAAATTCGCCAGCAAAGGTTTATGCATCATGAACTCAATTTGCTGACATTTCAGTTCAACAAGACAACTTAAAACCATTAAGAGTGAGATTGTTCACTGGAACGCAAGCTTGCTGAGGGTTGGAGCTCTGTCTATGCACATTACTGCTAGAATGTGCCAGACTCACGGAGCCCACTACAAAAAAGTAAATGAGCAGAGATACAGGAACTATGTTTTGCTCACTTCCAAAAAGGGAAAGAACAAATAAAACTTGAATTTTGAGATTCCAACAAATTATTAAGTAACAAGAAATGATAAGAATGAAGTGCATTAATAAATATCAGAAAGGTACAGGAGTCTAATGCCTACCTATGAATTAGGCGCTATTCTAGTTTCTGAGGCTACTGCAGGAAACAGTTTTGGCATCATGAAGCTTTATGCTAGCTGCAAAGACAAAAAAAAATGATACATGCTACTTAAAACAATTTAAAAGGTTTAGTACAATAAAGGATGGAACAAAATAAAATAGAATGTCAATGTTACAAAAATAATAAAGGAGTAAGAGTGAGAAAGTGACAGTGTGTTATTTTAGATAATTCTGTCATAGGATGGCCACTTGGAAAGATGACATTTGAGGAGAGACCTAAACGCAGTCGGAAGCAACCCCAGTGCCTCCCTGGGGAAAGTACACTGCAGGCACAGATGAAACAGTTAAAATTAGTTTTGATATGAACTTTGTGATTCCTTCCAAATTCGGAGGTCTATGACATAAGATTCTTTAACCTCACTGAACAACATTAAACACAGATAAACTATGATGGAAATCCAAAAGGAAATAGTACATCATGTATTTTGAAATCACAAAGAAATCAGCACTTAGAGTGTTTTGCTGAGAAACAGGAATAAAGCATAATATACCCTTTATGTTAATCAGTGCATAGTACCTATGCATTCTCTGATCTGGAAGAAGTAACCCTCCCAAAAGTGTTTATTAAATTAAACTACTTTCACCAACATAAAGATATAGTCTCATTTTTCTCAGCTTAGGTTACCTAAGTTTGTTCTGTATAAATCTTCACAACTTTTGTTCAGCTTTCTGTGCTAATGGTATTTATTTGCCTCCTTGAAAATACCTTCTGCAAGATAAAAGAGATAAAAATCAGGATTTCCCTAGGTTTGAAAAATCAGTACTGTCCAGTGGAAATACAGTTCATGCCACAAATGCAGTTTAAAATCTCCCAGCAGTCACATTAAGAACTGCAAAAGAAACAGGTAAAATCACTTTTAATATATTTTGTTTAACCCAACTTATCCAAGATGTTGCCATTTTAACATGTAGTGAATATTAAAATTGTTAATGAGATGTTTTACATTATTTTTAGTACAAAACTTAGTGTGCATTTTGTACTCACATCTCAGTTTGAACTAAGCATATTTCAAATCCTCAGAAGCTACACTTGACTTGAGACTACTTCACTAGGTCTAGATCATGACTAGGTGGCCATACAATGAAAGTGCCATCTTTTTTTTAATGTTTATATATTTTTGTGAGAGGGAGAAACAGACTGTGAGTGGGGAAGGGGCAGAGAGAGAGGGAGACACAGATTCTGAAGCAGCATCCAGGCCCTGAGCTGTCAGCACCGAGACTGACATGGGGTTCGAACCCACCAGCCAAGAGATCATGACCTGAGCCAAAGTCAGACGCTTAACTGACTGAACCACCCAGGTGCCCCCAAAGTGCCGTCTTATTATTGGGACTAGGTAGCCACATTTAGCAAAAAAAATTTTTAAAAATTTAAAAAATAATAAAATAAATAAATAATAAAAAAATAAATTTATAAAGGTTGTCCAGGTTCAGGTAAGCAATAAATAATAATTATATGGAACATATTTATGCTAAAAGACACTTATACTAAGCATATTTATACTAAAAATCTATTTGTTGTTCATTTGACGTTTGAATTTAATTGGAGCTCCTGTGTTTTATCTGGTAAGTCTAATCAGGACAGAAAGGTAAAGGGTTTGGCCACACACTCTATAAACTACAGAGAAGGTTATCCTGAGATATAGAACAATGACCACACTTTACAATGCCATTGTAAATCTTCTATTATAATATCAATAAAGCAGTTTGAATGTATTTTTGGAGGAAAAATTAGGTGCCAGTTTGAAATTTCAGCAGTCCACGCTACCCTCACTGATCTTAGTTGACAGAAGTTTGAAAGCAAAGGAGGAAATTTGCAGATAGAAATCAAACAGCCAAAATACAGCCTGCCTGACAGTTCAACCAAATTGAGTTCTGTTGATTCACACTCTCATCTGAGAATGACAGTGCTGCGTGGTTTTCAAACTGTGGCCCTCACCTAAGGGAGGACAGAAGTGCTTCAGGGGCTAGGAAGCAAGAGGCATATAGAATCTTTACCAAGTCTTCAAATACTGATGTTCCGTTTTTATTTGTTTCAGATAAATGTTCATCTGAACATTTTTAATTTTTATTTTTATTATATAAAAAGGTTTAAAAATCAATAGCTTCTAAGAACATTCCTCAATTTCATAATTCTATGGTGGCACATATGTTAAACATGTGCATATATATATACATATGCTTTCAAATTATGTGGCACAAACATGGCGATGATAATGTTTGGAATCATCTGGGTGGCTCAATTCATTGAACACCTGACTTCAGATCAGGTCATGATCTTGTGGTTCATGAGTTCAAGCTCCACATCAGGCTCGCTGCTGTCAGCCTATCAGTTACAGAGCCCCCTTCAGATGCTTTGTCCCCCTCTTTCTGCCCCTCCTGGACTTGCACTCTCTCAAATATAAGCATTTAAAAAAATAACAAGTGTTCATAGCAAATCAAAGGAAAATACTCATCATCCTACTACCCACTCAGAACAGTTTCCTTTTGTTGTCTTGTTCCAGTCTTCTTCCTTGTGTATATAAGTATCATCATTGCAGAAAGGCATTTATTCTCATTATTATTATACATTTTACTTAACATTATGAGAAGTTTCCCAAGATGCAAATTGTCCTCACCATCTTTACTGCATACTGGTATTCCATTCAATAAAAAATATTTAAGTTTCTTTTTTGGGAAGGCTGCTTCCTGGTACCCACTTATGACTTTCAAATCTATGCATTTGAAAAAAATTACCAAAATATCAGGGTTTTTTTTTCTCTACACAACATCTTCACTCTGTCACCAGACCTCTCAAATGCAACAGCTCTTGATGCAAACCTGGGGAACCTTTCTAATATTGCTCTTCTCCATGTGCATTTTGCTTCAAAATGAGTGAGCCAAGACAGTTGTCCACACCAGACACCTGGAGGTCATTCTAGACTCTCGCTTCTCTACCTTCCTATCCTCTACCCATCATTGCCATCATCCGACTGTGTCAAACTGACCTCACGCTTCTTGAATGTCTTAAATCTTCTTCATTCACATAGTCCCTCCCTGATTCCGGCCTCATCATTTCTCATGTGTAGCTCTACAGTGACTTTCTTCTTCTCTTGGATTAGTTTCCATCCCAAGATTTCTTCCCAGCAGTGAAAGGCTAAGGTCAACTATCTGCAGGGCCTTGAAACATATGGACAAATTGCTTCATAGAGGAATTGTACCAATTTACATGGCAACTATCAATAGGAGGCATGCCAATTTTACTGCCACACTTTCAGTTCAGGCTATTATTAGGGGTGTGGGGGACAGACATATGTGTAAGCCAATTGCTCCCTTCCCATCTCTGTACCTCAGTCCCCCAGCAGCCTTGCTCACATAGGTATCCCAATCATTTTCAGTTTGTTATCTGTTGTTTTTGTGAACATGATAATAAAATCCTTATGGGGGAACTGAATACTTTATTTTCTGAGACACAATTAAAATGTCATCTTTCACACCTTATCGTACACAGTGGATAAGCGGACCCCTACCTTCAGCAAATTGCAAACTGTGAACAAGCTTACCAAATCATACCAACTTTGAAAGATGAACAAAGCAAAGTGTTGAAGTGTGTCGACAAGATGAAAATGGTCACTTAAACTTTAGACATTTCCTGCCAGGGTACAAAGAGAGTTGCTAATTTACCCTGAAAACTATAAATGTTTTCTTCTGTTAAGGATGCATCTTTAATAATGGCCTTCTTTTACTATGGAAGAGGTCAGGAAGAGATACCTATGCACCTTTATTAACAATGGAAACCTTCTGTATATTTCCTGAGGGATTTTCATTATTTGTATGTATTCATGCATGGAATTGGCTATTGTATAGCCTAAAATAAGGAATGGAAACAGCAATTAGACATCTAGGAGATCTATGACATAACCCCAATAGCATGATGACAACTTATAAAAGCACTGTTCTATTTTTAAAATTCATTTCTAAGTGGCAGTGGGTCCACATAGGAAAACTAGATATTTGCTTAGTATTTCTCCAAAATGAACTACAACAAATCTGAGTCTTTTTAAAAAAAAGTTTAATACTTATTCATTTTTGAGAGAGAGAGAGAGAGAGAGAGAGAGAGAGGCAGAGAGAGAGGGAGACACAGAATCTGAAGCAGGCTCCAGGCTCTCTGAGCTGTCAATACAGAGCCCGATGTGAGGCTCAAACCCACGAGAAGTGAGATCATGACCTGAGCTGAAGTTGGATGCTTAACTGACTGAGCTACCCAGGCACCCCCCCCCCCCCCCCGGACTGAATCTTTATAGTGCTGGTGCCAGCCTTATACAATGGTCTATGCCTGGTATGGTGTGAGATGCACAATAGTCATCAAATATATACTTGTGGATGCATGAATGAAAGCCCTGTTCTCAGAAAGAGAAAAGAGGCAAGGACTATTTTAAAAATGTAGGCACTGCAATGTACTCTTACTAATGTACAACAGGCTTTTTTGCCTACCCTTTTACTTACTCCCAGATGCTCTACAAGTCACAGTTTTGCAAAAGCTACAAGAATAGATATTTATTTAACACAAAACAAAACAAAATTAGGGCATATATAAGGATTCTCAGAAACAGGAACTAAAGCAAAGGATTTACTGTTTTCACTGAGCACTTTACTCATGGTATGTGTCAATATTTCCTTGAGGTTTCTTATCCTCAAATACCATTTTTGTTTTTAGTTGACTTTAGAATGGCCTTGACTTCTGTGTAACCTCTTCCTTTAATACAACTTGTCCCAGCAAGAATATGAAATCAACATACACACAAAGTTAAGCAGTACATGTGTCAGTACATTCATTTTTTCAACATCTATGATTAGATCACAAATAGTGATCTAATTGCTAACTCAATGTCTTCTCTGTAATCTTGAATCTTAAAGGTACTTGACAGCATTGACTGTTTCTTTTTTAAAAATGCTACTCTTTTGCCTTTTATGACATTGTGGCCTTGTCCTTAAACACTTCCTCTCCTTAGTTTTCTGCAAGTGCTACCCCATATCTTTTCCTTCAATGATTTAATCAGCTTCTGTGGTTTAGATGATCCTGACCCTCACATTATCATCTCCTGACCTGTAGGTCTATTATACCAACTTACCATTTTTTTTTACAGAATATTCTAGTGGTATGCCAAACTCAATATATCTTGAATCAGATGTATTATTTTGTCCATCAAACCGATTTGCCTTTATTCCCCATCTCAGTTAAAACCACCATCAGCGACCCAGTTGCCAAAGTCAGAAACTACAATCTTCCTTGATCCCTGCCCTCCCCCAGCTCACCTCATCAAATTGGTGCCCAGGTCTTCCTGATACTCGTTTTTAACATGTGTCTCCACTTTATCTTTTCTACTCCCAAAGCCCTCTGTCCTCTTAAACTCTCACACAGACAGCCGTAATATCTACTTTGACAGAATTCTCTTCCTACCAGCACTCTATTTTATTAATGGTTGGCAATGTGCCCAGCTATGAAAACTGCAATTTCCAGCCTCACCTGAGTAACATGAACCCATGACTGTGTCACAGTTTAGGGCCAATGACATTTAAGTGGAGCACTCTTGAACAAGGACACATTCAACTGCCACTTGCCTTTTGCCTCTTAGCCTCCTTGAGTTCTTCCTGCCTGAAATGCAAATGTAAGGTTAACTTGGAGCGGCCACCTGCAACCACAGGCAGAAGAAAGCATGAAGATAAAAGGACACACCAAGGATAGGTGTGTTCTAAGTCCCTAAATGATGGGGTTGCTATGTTGGCTCTGGATTAACTACCTCCCTTCTGTGTCTGTGTGCTACAGGAAAAAAAATAGTTTCAGTCACTGCTCAGCCATTTTTAGCTGCTATGCTAACAGAGGAATGCAAAGTAAAGGGTCCATCCTCCTCGCCCACATCACTTCCCTCCTCCTCTGTCATTCCCAATTTCCTTTGCTAAAATGGACTGTTCAAAACATAGCTCCGACTGCATTATTCTCGTCTGCCTATGAATCTCTCCTTGGTTCCCATTGGCTTTGTGATATGCCCTTTACTCTGGCTTTTCTTCAAGAAGCTTCACAATAATACCTGAGCTTGCATTTCAGGTTGTATCACTTACTGTTTCCGTACACTCAGGCCCTGTGCTTTTAAGCCATCAGAAAATGCCATGCATGTCTACAGGTTTCTGCCTTTGTCATGCCCTCTCCTCTTCCAGGTAAATCTTTTTTTTTTTTTTTTTTTTCTATTACATAAAGTTCCATTCATCGTTTAGAGTCAAGCTCAAATATCACCTCCTCTCTGAAACATTCTTCTGTGCTTTTTCCAAACTTAACAGTTAAAAGTATACATTTTGGAACTATGCGACATAGGCTCTGTAAGTTAGAGACTGAATGATCTCAAAAACTGCCTGGGTATCCTCATCTGTGAAATGCTAATAACTTTGACACCTACGTCATAGAGTCTCTGGAAGGATACCACGAGTTAAGACATGTGGAGTCATTAGAAGAAGACGACATGTATAAAGTGCTCACTTGTCATTAGATATTAGCTAAGAAGCTCATGTTATCTTTCAGTTATATGTATAAAAATATAGTTTTGGTTTATATATAAATATATATATACACTACATATAAAAGCAATATTATACATAACAGCAAATGTTTATATATAATGCTATATATAAAATCAAATATAGTTTTAGAATATGTGTGTATCTACACACACATACACACACACACACACACACACACACGACTTCCCTATTTCTTATTCCTAATGCCAAGCATGGGTTCTGTCAAAAAATAGGTATTTGACAAGTGTTGGATCAAATCAAATTATTTTACAATGAAAAAATATTATGTATAAATCCCACTCAGTGGTAAATGTCAGGCTACTAAAGTTCATGTTAATGTGTCATATATGCTAAATTAGAAGACTACTACGAATTCCCATCAAGCCTTCTTAAAGGAAAACCACGGAGATAGAGGAGCAACCACTTCCACAAAAGTCTGAGTGGCTTTAGGTTGCTACAGAATGCAGTGAATCACAGCAACAGAGCTTCCACCTTGCATGACTTCCCAGGAAGTAGATAAGATACAGGGAAAAACATTTTTGTAGAACACAGAATTGCATCTATTGCTACCCTTTCAACTGTTTTTAATTCAGAGAACAATCCTTGACTTTTAAAAGAGTGTAATAATCACTCTCCTCCTTATTGTATGCACCCCAACACTATTAGGTGCTGCCCATTCCTGCCTGCTTGATTCCTTCATTTGGTGCCTCCAAACATGGTGGGCGCCATGTCATGCACCAGAAACACACAGGTGAATAAAATCCTAAAGGCTAATGAAGGTAGCTGAAGGCACATGATATTTTAGAGTGATGAATACCCTTCTCTTCCCGCAGGGAAAGAGCACGATTGTGTCAAAGAAAGTTTACGGGGGGTTGAATTTTGAGGTCCGGCATTAATTATTTTTCTCAAATATGGAAAAGCGAGGCAAGGAGAAAAGTGTGGAATGAAATGAGGAAAGGAAGAAAGCATTTTTATACACTTGACTGTGACTCAACGATATTTTATTTAAGCGGAAGGCAGCGGAAAGGGGCAAAATAAGTGGTGTCTCACAAAGAGAAGTTTTACAGGCACCCTGCATTCTTCTCCCACAAACTTGTCTCTCCTCCTTCCAAAATAAAAGTTAGAAAAATACATAGAAGTTACTAAAAGAACCGCAGAAATCCTGGCATGGTAATTAATGAGTGGCAGGTCAGTCACCCACGTGAAAAAATAAAATGTGGCAAGAAATCATGGCTTTGTCAAGAACTTTGAGGTTTTTAGACTGGAAGCAATTTGTACAATGACTATTTTGACCATGCAACTTCCTAATCTCAGTTCCCATAAAGTCTGGGTGGGGGCCAACTGGAACGGTTCCTCTCAGCTGCACAGATAGCGTCCACGGAGGAAATAAAAGGATTTTAAACACTGGAGTCATTTCCTTTGGTTCTCAGCTCTTTGAGGGGAAAAAAAAATCCCTTCGGTCAGTGATATCTCCAGTTCAATTCCTGCAGCCTAGCTTAGAAAAATAAGAAAATCTGTTCCCTGAAACACTTTCAATCAGACAAGCACGGGTCTGAACTTGAAACGTTTAAGTCCATTAAAAGACTTTGCTTTGCCAGAGGGTTCTAGGAAGACTAACGCCTTTTCAAGGTTCAGACTGCTCTCTAATGAGTTACATAAAAACCCACAACCAGTGTAAATGTCAAATGTGAAAGGATGTGTTCAGGGGAGAGACCTGTATAATCAAATCTCGAGCCGCTCCTTTGGAACTGCTGCTGAGGGGTCTCGCTGAAAATAAGAGGGCCCATTTATGACACGCAGCACAAATGGTAATGGCAAGTTACCTCTCAAGTGGAACCTTAGCGGCTTTGGAATGGTTACCTGAATGTATTGAGAGTAGAAAAGCAGCACTTTCCAAATATATCCTCCAGCTAAGGACGTTTGGAACCGCTGCAAAGATTATAAAGAAAAGATGGATTGTGAGAATACTCCTCGGCTTGTGTGTGTGTGTGTGTGTGTGTGTGTATACATACATGTGAGTGTGAATGTGTATATGTGTGTTACTAGCCAAAGCTAGGTGCCAGTGCCCACAATATGGCTCATGTGCCACATAATCTGAAATATTAGACAGTCTTTGTCCAAGATCTATCTACAAGGAACAGGAAGTATTCTGGCCATCCCCACCACTGTTTTTGTTTGGTTTACTTTGTTCTCGTTTTTATTTTCCGGCAAAGTCCTTGGTATTAATTCTCAAGGCTCTGGACCAGTGTCTTGGAGGAAAGGGACTCTACAGCAGGCTGGAACAAGTATAAGTGGCAATGTAAATAAGTGGAAGTGTATCTATATCTTGAGGTCAAATCTTCAAGTTTTAAGACCGTTGAGGTTACTTATTACAAGAACATTTGTGAAGAGGCTTACAGATTTTAATGATTAAATTTAAGAAAGACTCATGGATTATTACAGTCTCTAGATAATGATTTAATTCCAACTGCAATGTCAGGTGACTCAAAATGCTTCTTAGCGAGAGAGGGCAAGATGGCAGAGAAGTAAGGAGCTCCGTACTTGCATTCGTGCCCATACATCACACAGAAAAGATCTGAAGCCATTGGAAACCTTACAAAACCTGAGAGA